>NC_045649.1:13830000-14180000 GCF_009829145.1 Chiroxiphia lanceolata
TTGAGTGGAAAATTTTCATTACCCTGGGATATAAGAGAAAGCAGGACAGGCACCCCCTGGATCCTGGTTGCAAGCTTCTTTTATAAAAACCATGTAATCCTGCATTTCTAGTAATTTGCTCAGACTTTCAGGGACTTCCCTCCAGCCCTGAAGCTACAGCCTGTCCATGCAGAGCTGAGGCAGATCCATGGCCACTTCCTGAGTAAATCCCTGTAAAATTACTCCGTGGATTTCTGAAGGCAGGTGGTCTGGACTTCCAAGTGTCAGAGTTGGAATTTGAAAAATGTTATGGAAAGGCTCTAAGCAGGACATTTAGAGTTCTGGTCTTCCAAGATTTCCTTGTTTAAAAAGCAATCTGCTTGACTACAAGCTGAGTATTTGGTGTTGCCACTCAATGGATTCTGCCTACAAGTGGGATCCACAAGTTGAAGAATAAATGAAAACATCACCATCCCATAATTGCCAAGCTGTTTGATATTCTGCAGATGCCTTCATGAGAATGGACATTTTACTTTTACTCTCCTGCTTTCGTTTTAAAAGCATAAATCCTCAGCACACATTTTCTCTCCTGCACATTTAGGTTTTCTCCTTTTCCCCTCCAAACAACTTCATGTTGTTTCCCAAAGAACCCAGTATGTTTCTGCCCTACTGAATGAGGGGGACCACAATCCTTTTCTCTTCTCCTCTGAGTGAAATCACAGCAGGAAGAACTCCTCTGGTGATGTTTATTCAGCTGTGAAACCCTCTTCTAAGGGAAGTAGCAGAATTGCTAACACCTGAGTCATTTTAGCACCATACCCAAAATACTGCAGAATCCATGTTCTCTGCTAGCAGAGTAGTGCTTATCCTATTTTGTCAAAAATCTCCAAACTCCTCCTTTCTTGTCTGAAGAATGTAAAATAAAATACAAATCAATAAAAAAAAGTTGTGCATCATTCTTCTTGCAAGGTAGTAAATGCTTTGTTAAGCTTCTGATTCTTGTTCTTTCCCAATCCGTGTTCTATGGAAACATGCTCAGTTTGTCTTTCTTGTTGCTGAGGTGACTGTGCAGGAGATGGACACTCTGGAGAACACACATTTATGGAATGACTTAGAATAATTAAGTGACTCAAATTTAACAGGTTTAATCCCCCAACACACTTTCTCTCTAGGTACTTAGTTATAAACCTAATCTTCTTGGTAAACTACTCTCTCTTCCATTTTCAGGATGTCAGATTAGTTTTTAATATATTTACTCATTTCATTGGCACATATATTTATCCACAGGAAAAAAGGCATATGCAGGAGAAGCAATATAACAGTAGAAACAATCACAGTCCAGTACACGTTAACTACAGCACTTCTGCTGTATCAAAACCCTTTCCCCTGGAGCAGAAGCAGAGATAAAAGATGGCAGATAAGGAATCAAATTCAGATGGCTCCATAATGCCCCTTGCCTAACATTTCATCATGGTCTCACCATTCTCCACATGTGCAGGACAGCAATCCAGAGGAGGGTGCACTTACTGACAGGTCAACCTGTAAAAGAAGTGTTACTGCTCATGCTACTGGATTGCTGGCACTCCAGTGGAATACATTGCAATGACCTACATATTAAATCTTTTTAATTCATTTCACGTTGTTTTGAATGCAGAAAGTTTAGATGATCTCTAATTTTTTTCAATTTGAATCTTCAGAGTGAGAAACATCACCCCGTTCTGCACTTGCTCAACCAATTCAGGCTTCAAATGGTTAACCATCCTCCACAAAAAAAAAAAAAAAAAAAAAGAAAAGCCTTTTTCCTTCTGGGCTTCCTCACTACAGCTGAAACTGAAAACAGAAGGGCCAGAACACCACAATAAAGGCTGCTCTTACCGTATTTTTGAACTGACTAGAAGAGACAGGAAGATCAAGAAACCCTGCGAGAGATAATAAAAGACAAGCACTTGAAAACTGGATTGTGATGTGGCCACCAGAAATACCACTCTGAGAAGCAAAAATACTTGAAAAGTACATCCCTAGAGGATAGACTGCCAAGCCCTGGCTCAGCAGCTCTGCTCTTTTTTTTTTTTTTAAATAGATTATGCAAGAATCTTCTGTGAGCACATGGAAGGAAAAACCAGCAGTGGCTTTTGTCAAGTATCAAGCTATCATGAAAATCTAGGAATTACCATATTAGATTAGGCTATGCCTGCTATCAAATTCCTCTTAGCAGTCATTAGCCCCAGATGCTCCAGAGGAGGCTGAGACAGTTCTAGTATATTATATTCCCCAGGAGACCTTCCCCCCTCACCCCTGTTTCTCATAGTCAGTGTTTGGACAAAGCACTGGAGCACCAGGGCAGGACTCCTCTCTCTGTGCTCCACAGAGTTCCGAGGAAATGCATGTAACTTGGCCCTGAACTGGTAGGTCTCTGGATCTTTTCAGAGTAGTTCAGAGTTAGCTGCAGTCCAAAGGACATTTCATTCGTAAATGTTTTCAATAAAGCAATGGAAGCCACCCACATCCTGCTGGGACACTATGGATTTGTGTTTCTGAGCTCTTGAACCACTTCAGCAAAAAACTGATGCACACCAGAATCCTTTTAAATGTCATATCAGGCAGTAAGTGATATTTGGCATGGTGAACTAGTTAATTTCTTAATAAAAAGGAGTTATCCAACTAAATTTTTTTTTCTATAAACACACACAACAGTAGCCCCAGCTCAAATGTTTATGCAAGATGAGTACACAGACCAGTTTTTTCCCTACTACCTTTTGAGAGGCATCAGGGCAGCCTCAGGCAGGCCTCTGTCTCCTTGGGAACATCACTGGGGAGCTGTACCACTTCAGACTTCTTCAAAATAGGAAAGCATTTCAAAACCAACCACACACTTTAATTACTGGCAATTAGAAATTCCTGGGTTTGTGTGTTTACAGCTGAAAAATGTTAATGTGTGCCAGTTGTGTCAGAAAGTTTGATTAAGCTCTTTAAACTGAACTTGAAAAACTTAAAACACTCCAAAGACTCTGATCAGAGTATCTTGAGGGGCTTACCAAAGCGACATGTTGAAGGCAGAACTGCTTTAACAGTCTCCTCACTGTTCCCAGTGGACCACAGCTTGCTTTGCAAAGACACACACCCAACATAGTTGGCAGGAGAGATTTCTATCTGGCAGTTTTACAAAGACTAAGCAGCATCTTAATCATATCTAAGGTCACTATCTGAATGCCAAACTGGAGTTACAACTGAGGTTCCAGTGACTGTACCTGATGCGAGTGGGGTTTCATAGGAGCAGCTCTGAAGTCAGATAAAGGTGAGGCTATATGGGTCAGCTGCTTTTTCAGTACACAGTAGAGCTGTGTTAGTAGTTTTCTTAGAAAATTAAAGACTGCAAGAAAAAGCATCAATAAGAAAGTGATGTTAGACTAAGTTCATAAGGAAAATACAAAGAGAACAAAAGGTACTTTTTCCTGGTCTAACAGAGATGATATTTCCATAGACACGTAAGGCTGATGATGAATTCTTGCTACAGAGTTCTCCATCTGTCATAAAATATGAGCAATAAAATAAAGTCAAAGAATTGAAAAGACAAATGACAAGCCTCTGTGCATCATTAATGAATGATGAGGGTAGAAAAGCAGAAGATAACCCTCCATGCATATAATAATGATGTCTTTGACTGGTGGTGCTTCTCTATGCCTGCACGTTTAATAAGATGTGTTAGAATTAAAAATTTAAAAATCAAGTCCATGTGCTCCATAAAATATGAGGAAAGAAGCAACTCTAGCTTAAGTAAAGATCTTAGCATTGTACATCCTATTAAAGAAGGAGATGTGTTGATTTATGCAAATACTCATAAATGAAGCATGATGGTATTCTAATTCTGATAACAAACCAAGTCATACAGTCAGTAATCTCAGGTCCCATTAAAGGAAGAATTTTGATACTTAGCAAAGAGTTGAAAGTCCACAGGAAATCATCTGTTATTATATCAAGTGACCTTTCATCAACTGCTTCATACCTGAAGCTGCTACAGACACCAGGCTGACTAGCAGAGTTCTCTATTTTTTCCTGAATAACATGGATTAGTGAGAAGACACTTAAGAGTTCATGTTTTGCTGATAACACTGTCCACTGCAAAGGAAGTGAACACACTAATGAGCAAACCTACATGCTGCAGCCCTTCCAGTACCACTAGGTACTCCCTAGTGGGGAAATGAAAGCCTGGGATGTGGCTAAATCCTGAGATGGGAGGCCCGACTCACATTAACAACCATTTAGCAAGTGGTTTTGACTCAAATCATCAACAACCCAGAAGTTAAACCACAACAGCTTTGATTTCATTATTTCAGCTGGTTCAGACCAAATCTGCAGAAATAACTAATTATGCAGAAACAACTAATTAATATCTGAATTATTTTGTACTATGAACCTCATCAACAATAAAGAAATAGTTAATTTTTACAAAGTGCTAGTCGTAGAGTCCTCTTGAACCAGAAGTAGAGGCAGCATGACCATGCTGGTACTCAGAAATGCCATTGCAGGAAGTTTTATACGAGTGAGCTGTGCCCCTGGAGCGTGTGCTGGAGGGGCAGAAAGAGGAGCTTGTGTGTGCAGCCAGATGGTGGGATGAAGCTGAAGTCCTAGAGGAGAAACACATCATAAAACAGGCAACAGAGTAAGACCATGTCACACCTTTTAAAAAGAAAGACCCACAATCCATCATGATATCTCAATACTTTGACACATTTTTTTTCTACAAGCGCCATTAACAACGGTCTTTGCTCCCCCTCCAACTTTGTTTCAAATTAAGAATAAGGAAAATGTGCTTTAATGAACCATTAGTGTCTCTCAATATCTTCCAGGCTACATCTACTCCATTTATGAGGCAAAGGATTTTCTTTTCTCCCTCTTTCATTTTTTCCCCATGCTTCCATCTCTGCAAATGCAACCTGGACTGAGAAGTCTGATGGTAAGGGCTCAAATATCATCACCAGTAATAAAAATCTGGCAACTGAAATTTACCTGAGAGTTGTTGATGTTCCAGACAGCAGAAACCAGCTCACTTTCCCACAATTATAGTGTCTCTTAGTTGCTGGCAATAGCAAAAGCTCGATTCCATTAAGTGAGCAGATATGTCAGACATATGGGGAGCAGGTCTAGGGGGCAAGTGCCATTGTTTTAGAGTCATTTCCCTCCCTGTAATGGCATTTAAGAAAAAGTTATTTGCAGCATGTAAACTAGAAGACGTGCATGTGGGCATTGTGTGAGAGACAGATGAACTAAGAAAAGCATCTGGCTTCTATACAACAGAAATGTTAAACCTTAAAGCAATTAAAGGTCTTTAAAGTAAGAAACTCTGTCCTGTTCCCTAGGGAAGCATATGGCCAACGTTCCAAGGTCTATGAGAGGAAGAATCCACCATCAAAACTTCCAGGAGTAAAGCACAAGCTATTTGTTTTACTGCACTTGAAAAGTTCTTGGTCAAAACACGTAAGTTGTGAAGAACTCATAATGTTAAGTTTCTTAGGCAATTTTCCCTAGGATCTAGAAATTCCAGTTTGCTACATAATGAGAACAGAATTATTTTTAGCATTACATTTGACACAAAAAGGACTGTAAATGACCCATTTCCATGACTCACAACTGAGTGAGAGGAGAGGGAGTGACTTTAGCCCACAGGGGCTGGGAGAGAGAGAAGTATCACAGGGTTGTATGAGAAAAGGTTCTGCCCATGCTTCAGGAGAGCACATTACACATCTTCTAAATACACATTGCTGCATAGCTCTCCCAGTGAGAAGCAAGGAACAAACTCCACATCTAGTATGATATGCCAGTAAGAGCGAAATGACTTTTCCACACAGCCTTGCCTTTTCCCACTTTGATTATAGCAGTGTCCTAACACTGGGCAAGGTGACTTGGCCAGCCCAAACTTTTTGTTTGGTGGAAGTGAAAAGCAGAATGAATGTAGTAAACTTTAAATCCAAGGATTGGTGACATGGGAGAGTAAAAGGCAAACTTCTTATAAAAGGATCTTGGAGAATGGCAAATAAGAGCTGTACTGAAATCATATTTTTAAATTATTTTTATCCAGTTGAATGACAGAGCTTGTCACTTCTATGTAGTATAAATGACTGAATAGTTGGTATGAGCAATAATACCATGGCAGACTGAGGCAAGCCAAGATTTGATTCTTAGCTCTGCTACCAATTCATGCAGATAAATCATTCAAAGTCTTTGTGCTTTGACTTTCCCATCTGAGAAAAGAGATATTCAGCTTAGTTCACAGAGGTGTTGAAATGTTGATCATTTTTATGCACAGAGCAATGTGAACTCATTGGGTGAAAGGTGCTTTGGAAGTATTAAATATTCTTCTTGCTGTTATGCCTGCTTTCCTCTTCATACTGTGTAGGAGTAGTGCTATTCTTTGACTGAACTTCAGCCTATTAGAATTTGACAATATAGAATTCACATTCTCTGCAATGAAAAATGCATTTAATTTTCTTCAAGCAAATACATTCCAATCCAGCATTTAAGCGTAAGACTAATTTCTTTTGTTTCACATGACTATTGAGTAAAAACAAGTGCTCAGGTGCTCTGTCAAATTGAGGACATAAGAGTTTTTGCAAGAATAAGCAGCAATTGGCAGTTGAAGTCTTTAATTTGAAAAAAAGTTCTCTTCCAAATCTTGGAGAAACTATCAATACTTTGGTTGCTATTCCACCCAAATTTATGAGGTGTAGCATCTATACACACAGGTTAAAAAAACCCAAATAAGAAAAAAAAAATAATTTCCCATCATAGTTTTAATTGTTCCTCTAGAACTGCAATATTCCCCGTTACACCTTGTTCTAACTCTGGAGGGGAAAGGAACACTAATTATAGGTCTAGAAAATTTGAGGGAAGAGGAAGATTCTTGCCTTCATCATCCTCACAGGGACTGGGTTTGTTTTTGCGGATTTATCATGTGTGGTACCTTTCCTATAACTACAAGAATCTAAAATACCAACAATGTCTCTGACCATTTCTTCTGTCTTCCTGTTTTTCACTTCAATAGTAGTTATATTCCTTACACAATCAAAACATTGATCCAGGGTAAAAGGAGAGGTGAGCTATAACTCATGAATTCCTCTAGAGAACATGCAGTGTATCCATGCATATCTCATTGATTCCAATCTGTATATTCACATTAATAACAAATGACTGCTCTGAATCAGTTCTCATGCCTATCTGCAATAAACCAGAAAGTAATATAAACAGAGCTCACCTACACTGGTTTTCTTGAGATGTTGTATTAGGTCACAATCTCACTGTGACAATCAGTTTGTAATCTGCAACATTACAGATTATTAAGATTTCATCTGACTTCAGAAGCAGAAGATTATCTTCCCTTTTGCATACAGTATTGGGGAGATCCTTGGAATGATCTCATCAGCTTTATTGAGAAGACAGACTTGATGAACTTCAGTGAAATGAAAATGGAAGTTTCTGTTCATATGAGCTAACATACCTATGAAAGAGCCTGGCATATAGCAAGATTGAATTAATGAGCAACATACTGGCAAACAGTTCTTGAAATGGCAAATTCTGAGAGGCAAATCTAGGCAGAAAACTGGAAGAGCTAATGTGTAAAAATCTCCAATGGGCATGCAATGCAAAACCTAATAAAGCTGGGACACCCAAAGGGTCCTCCTTCCCTCAAACTTAGGTATTATTAAGGTAAGCAAAAGTTAAATTCTGTCATCAGGAAAGGTATTTGATCAGTTCTTGCAGAAATAGGGTTAAGATTGACTTAAAATTGGCAGCAGCAAATGCTGAGTGTCACTATGCTCAGAAAGGGATGCTGCAGAGATAGGACTTGGACCAAGAGTGTGGAAAAGCTTCTTGTCTTAATTTATGAGCTCTCAGTATACCAAAATAAATGGTAAATCACTTATTTCACTCCCCAAAGAAGCCTAAATGTCCTACCTCCCCCTTGGGAACTCAGAAAGTTGTTTTTTTTAAGCTTACAGATTTCTGCTCAGTGAATTACCTGAGGGATTTGTAGACTGCAGGTACAAGCACCAGAGAAGTGAACAAAGGCTCACTAAAGCAGCATCCAGAACGAAATCACTGTTCTGGGTAAAGTATCATGTCTCATCTCAGGTGACACGTGGACTGCCATTCCCAAAGCTACTCAGGAGATCAAACAGAAAAAAATAATCAGCTACAACTGTTGAGGTTGCAAAGACACTTAATATGAACAGCTGAAAGCAAGACAACTCAATACATTTTAAAGTATATCCCTTCCTGGAATAGGAAGATGGCTCCATCACAGATTGTAATGCTAAAAAGGAAAAAAAAAAGGGGGGGGGGAAAGGAGAAAACTTTGCACCATAGAAAATGGCATGTTTTCAGAAATGCCTATTAATTCATCACCATACACAGAAGTTCCCACTGCTTATTTTACTATCAACAGTAAACAGTTTATTGATTTGCTTATGATCATTATTTCCAATCCAAACCTATTACATTACAGCAGACTGGGGAGCTGAGGGAAGGCTAGGAAATACAGAAATGAAACCAAAGTAAATCTTCGTTTAAATTTCAGAGTAAAACCTTAAGCACTTTATTCTTTGAAACCAAGAGAAAACTACATGATACAGACTTTGTGTGCAGCAGTAGCCATATTACTTAATATCATCTTGAAATCAGGAATAAAACCCAGCATGAACTTGTGCAAATGCCCCTAGAATCAGTCTTCCTGACAGGAAAATGTAGCCACGCTGTACAGTCAATCAAGCTGTCTCTGGAAGCAGTTTAGCCATTTATTTGACCTGTATTAATAATGGTCAAGTATGAAAGAAATTAACAGCTCATAAAAAGCATAGGAAGAGCAATAAAAATGTTGAAAGACAAAAAGCTGGAATTTAATCCCTTTACAGAAACATTCCCTGTGCCCATTAAAATGCTGCCTTTATCCAGCCCTTCCCATTAAGAGCCAGCAGAGCCCTCTGAAGGACAGGCAGGGGGTGCTGCTCCTTCAGCTTTCCACACTAATGGAGGTTTCCCTTTGAACTCGATACCTCCCACTGAAGCACTGCGGGGCCGGCAGGCTTTCCTCACTTCTCCCCCTTGGGATTCCCATGGTCCCCTTCGATTTTTCCTCCTTTTTGGCATCTTTGAGGCTGTGATTCTGTTCCCGAGATCTCCGTGATGAAGCGATGCCTGGTACGACTCGTTAAAGGAAAGAAGCTGCCCTTGATACCTAATTATACCAGTAAGGAAGTCACGAGCTGGTTTCCTGAACAGCCTCCTCAAACAGCTCCTGCCCCCCGTGCAGAGCCACAAAGTGTCTGAGCAGCCTCGGTGTAGACCCTGAGCTAACTTCTGCACACTGGAGCTTGAGAATAAGCCAAAGCTTCTCTAGTGTGATGCCATGAAGTACTGCTCAACGAGTGGACAGCCTGCAACTAGATGGCATTTGCTTTGGTTCAGCATTCTGAAAGCCCAACCTCAGCTGCCCTAGCAAGGCTGGGCCTGCAGAAACAGCCCAGTGCTATTAAGACTCATATACAAATATATCTGCCAGCCAAACAGTCTTAAATAATCAAACGTGAGTAACAATTTGCTTCAGCAAATTGACTATAAAAACAAAAGAAGAAAACTCTAGATAAAAATCTTCCATGACTGTGCTCAGGAATTCCATTTTAACGGTTAAAAAATTGTAGTTTTAGCACTCGGTTGAAGTACTACTTGAAAAGTTAGTAATATAAAACTGATGAACTTTTAGCAACATTACTAAGAGCAACCACTGAAGAAATCAAGTAATGCCTCCTTTCTAGGGAAGCTATTTCATATTTATAAGATATATTTCTATTTTTATAACTAAGACGTTATTGCCACTGTAAAGGTAAAGATGGTAACCACAGATGGCTGAATGATGTTCAGTATTTACCAAAGACATTTTTCAGAAACTGCTGAAAAAAATTGTGAATTGTATTTTCTTGCTATTAAAACATTTCTATAGCTACTAAATAAGACATTTCTGAATTTTTGCCAGCTTGCAATCACTAATTTATTCAAATGCAATTTTTTCCATTATTCATCTCCCTCTCAAGGCAATTTTTTTGAAAGACCTTGATGTGACTTATTGACCAATTTCCCTTAGCTATATTACATTGTAAATTTTGTTTAATTTATTAGCTTTTGTAAGTGGAGCAAGTAGTTATTCTTGTTGGTTAGTTTTGTTTGTTTGTTTGTTTATGATGGTAAGATCATAGATCAGCCTCCACACATATAACAGGGAAATTTGGCAACCCCAAACAATCAACTAATCCCACAGAAAGGAAGACCCATCCCTTAGCAAACCAGATGAGATGTTAAAACTTAAAATACAATCCACAGCTGTAAAATCAAAGCCACAAATATCCTCTAAATCTTTACCCTTAGTAGGTAGAATAACCAGCAAGACCATGAAGTCCATTCCATGAATTTCATGGAAGTCACTGCATTAGTGGGATAGCAGTATAAGTCCCCTAGATAAAAAACGTATTTTATAAGAAATTTAGGTGAATCAAGACATACAGTAAGATCAAATAAACTGAAATAAAATCAACTGTCATAAGAAAACTATGCTCTCTGGTACAACAGATTTAATCTACAGCAATAAATTCTTCTACATGATTGCTTAAGTCCAGTCATCCTAATACAGGCCAGAAGGACATGCACTTGATCAATGCACCAGGCTGAACTCTTCAAGATTCCATGAACTTCTCCTACATTGTCCAGGTGAAAGCACTGCTTCAGTTTCCCTTTATGTGAAATAAGAATTCTCTTACTGCCTTGACAAGAGTCCTGGAGGGAATACCTGAACCATACACAGTATCTTTCCACATCAGCTCTACAAATATTAAATGAGTATATAACCATCATACAAAAGCATGTCCTTTTTTTTCCCTACCAATACAGACATTCAAAATACATGAGGATTTTAAAGGAGGAAATGGGAGTAGGAGGGGGAATCAAATGACTGCAGGCCCCTTGACCTTACCATTACAGGGACCTCTCTGTTTCAGGGGAAAAAAAAAACAAAAAACACACCATTCTGTTCTCTGAGTCTGCTGTGATGAAATGGAATTTGCATTCAGCATCCATCACCAGTGGTCAGAGGGAATCACTGTCTTCATCAAAGATTGTGCACTTTAAATCCTTTGCTAATTCAACTGCTATATATTTGATTTTAATTAAAGTTCTGCCATGAATTATAAAAGACCATATCTTCAAAGTCATTAATTAAGGCCCCTCGGTGTCTGAATAGTAACACCACAATGACAAGTGAGATGTACCGTGCCTATCAACAAGCGGCTGCCCGGCAGCAGCAGCAAAGCAAGCAGAACTATTATTCTGACAAGTTCAGGATTGCACTTGCTGCTTGTTAGAGCAAAGAGATCTCCCATGAATACAAACAGAACAGTGGTGGGGAACAGCCAGTCTTTGGCGTGGCACTGTTTGTAAGTAACGTGCCTCTTCCCAGAGTTCGAGAAATGGGTCGCTCGGTGCAGTATTCCTTGGGGTTTGTCTCTGAAATTTGAAAGGCACAAGTGCCATAGCTCTGTGCTGTGGGGCTTAGGAGCTGATCATGCCATCACATCAGTTTAGCTCTTGCTCTTACCATGTGGGTAGTAGTGGCCACCTTACTAGCTCAGGGCTAGATCCCATCATCTTTACTCCCATGTTACACTGCAAGTTGCCTCATAGAGGTCAACACTGACAATATATGACACGAGGGCCACACCAATGGGGATGGCAGGATCTGTCCCCAGATACTAATGATCATGCTGACTTTACCAAGCTTAACCAGATACAGCAGCATCGAGATTTCATTCTTCTGCCAAGCCAGCAGTGTGTGCCATTTCCTTTATAGACAAATTAGTTCTGCATCTCGTATATACAAAGTCCAGTTATTTTTCAGATAGATAAGCCATTGACCAGACATCCCTCCCTTCCCTACAAGTAGCACCACTTGGGGTTTTTTTAGACACCTTACAAATGCAGTACAAAAGAACATAAGACAGCTCAGTGGGTTTCAGACATTGCAACCAGCTGGGCAAATCCCCTGGTAAGTGGAATTTGCAATTTGCCATGGAATAGGATGCTTGAAAATACGAGGAAGAGCAAGTATGTGAAAAGGGAGAAATAGAGGAAACATCATATCAGATACAAATAGTCATTAAGTTCTTCTTTGAAACAATATAAACTGATACATTTCTTTAAGTTTTAAGCCGGGTGCTTGGGTTTGCATCAGAAATAACTCAGGTTTTCTATGCCCTTTACAGATACATGGTCCTCAGAGAATATTGATAGCTCAAAACTGAAAGGTCCTTACACAAAATCAGCTCAAATCACTTTCCAAAATAAAGGTTTCCTCTTACTCCTCTGCAGCTTTTTCTCCCCTCAGTGCTGAGGAGCATCTTGAACTCAGTTTTCTCTCCCCAAACCACTGGTGTGTGGGCAGCCCGTGCCCCTGGAGCCAACAAATAAGGCCCTTGAGGAAGTCAGAGCCATCTTGAATTTTTCTTTCCTCAAGCAGATTGTCTTGACCAATAGACCATGCTGATTTCCTTTAAATTCAACAGGCCATAAGCTAGAAGGGAGTTCTTCAGACTCATTTTGAAAAACATTCTCAATACACACTTTCACAGTATTCTAAACTTGTTGTCCAGTTTGTGACCTCTATTTTTAATTTATTGATCTTGTATAGAAACTATTTCTCTATTCTCACAGTTCCACCATAAGGAGTTGCCCATTTTGGATTATCTCCCCATTCCCATCCCTTGGAGTATTAAACTATGTCATTTTTACTGAAAGCATTAGATTTGATATTTTACTGGCATAATTTTCTCTGAAGACACATTCCAATTAGTAACCTTAACAGTTAGCAGGTCAGGCATATCTTGCATACTATAATAAGTCTCTAAATGGACATACCAGAAATATCCATTTTTTTATTATATCTAGTGTTTGTCTGAAATTCAGAGATGACAAGCAGGCCATGAACAACTTCAAACAAAAATGTTTGAAATTATTTCTAACAAAATTCACAAAGGTGTTATAATTTCTGAACTAACTCTCTAGCAGAATGCTCACAAGAAATGAGCAATCAGAACACAACAAATTCAATTTACAGGAACTCATCAGATGTCACTTTATCCTTCCAGGTCCTTGAAATCAAAATAGTTAAAAGCAGGTCAGAAAGAGACTGGGAAAATGTGTAGGGAGAAGAGATAAATTTATAAAAGGAGTTTGATTTTTAAACCTTCTCTAGACCACCTGGCAGCATTAAGAAGGCTCAAAGTTTGTCCTGGTGGCACATGCAGACTTGCCCTGGGGTTTTGCCCTAAGTAGTTCAGTGTATTTCCGCTGAACTAATTTGCCCAACAGAAGCTTTGCAATGCCAATTAACACCAGCTGAAGACACAAGCAGGAATTTCTGGTTCAGGCAGAAGCATAATGAACAAATGCAATGGAAAATGCTTTGTTGAGAGTAACAGATTTGCTTAAAATTCATTTCTAATTTAGTAGCAAGCTAACAGATTAAATCCATGTGTCAACGGAACTTCACATCCTCAGGACTTAACTTCCCAAAACAGAAGGGTTGAGAGAAACAAAAGCTAAAATATAATTGCTACCTTAAATTCCGAAAATCACATCTGGTACCAACTATTGACCCTTTGTCAACAACACTGTCCTGCTCTAACCCCCTTGTGCACACACACACTAATTTCCAACAGTTTAGAGACTCCCTCATGTGGTGGTCAGATATGGTGAATTAGATCACTGGAGTCTGAGCCAGATGCTGAGCAGGCAGAGAGCACATCCACACAACACAGGATGGGGATGTTTAATGCTTACGTTCTGTTGGGATCAACCCTTCAACATACAGGGCTTAGATGAGCTCACTTGCCTGTAATATAAATGAGTTCTCACTGAAGTTATTAATCCTTTTAAACTCCTGTGGGGACTCCTCTGACTAACCACTGCTTCCTGGAGACAACTTTACTAAAACAGATAAACTGCTAATATCATGCCTTCCTCCGTTCCTACAGGGACACACATCTCCATCAATCAACTGCAGGAGACAGCCACTATTTCTGCTGTAGGCACTGAAGAGCACTTGGAGCTCAGTGAATTGCCAGTGCCAAACAGAAAGAAAGTAGTCCCTTAGTATATCAATACTGTTACTTGAAGAGATGGTCCATCTTCAGCAGAGGTATCACTAAGCAAGCAATGAGTAGATAAATGATTCCTATGCACCTCAGTTTCGGTGGGGCCTCAGTCTGGCACCATGCTGGTTGCCTTTCCACTGCAGTGCCCTACAAGTCAGACATGTGGCAAAAGGCATCAAAATTCCTCCTTTAGCATAGTCCAGCCCTATGCTTTCTTCTGTAAGCTCTTTGGTTTCCTTGTACTTTGAAACTTCTCTTCCTCAGACAGGAAGAAAGAAGGCTCTGGAATGATGATCCAGGAGGAATTACAGAATGGGATCTCTGCAAAGAGAATGAGTCACAAGCCAACCCTGGAAAACCATGAAGGAGCCAAAGGCCTGGATAAACTGGACCTTGGGTTAGTTGCATTGGCACCTTTCCTGAAGCTCAGGCAAACTTTTCCGTCATCTGAGCTTCAGGTTTTCCAGTTCCTTAGAAGTTCTAATTGAAACACTCCAGAAGCACCACATTGGCTCTGACAATTTTAATTGGTCATTTCTTTTTTCAACAAATCCTGCTACAATCAATGGAAGTCCATCTACATTAATCAAACTTCTGTTTTGCTTCCTGAACTAGAAGCTATAAACTGGCAGCACATAACCTAGAAGTGAGAAATACCAGAAGAGGTTATATTACATGTACCACAACAGTTTACTTGCGGACACACATCCCACTGCACGCAGTTCCAGCCAGCTGAGTTGGTAATCAGAGGATCAGCTGCTTCCTTAAGATCTTAATTGTCCTGATGATTATTTATTTCTTCAGCCTAGCAACAGGTTTCAAAGTAAAACATGAAACCCCACTAGGAATAAATCCATCATCATCCCACGGCCTGTGCTCACTGACGCTCTGCCTAACATACTCCTCTGGAACCACCAGGAAATCATCAGCTTTTGATAAAATTTTGGAATTAGACAGTAGGAATTGCTACAGTGCACTTCTGGAGGGATGACTACTCTGTCAGCAAGTTACCAAGGACACCATCTGACGTCTAATCCTGAAACTGCTGAGTGCTCCCGAATAATTTCAAAAATAATTTTCCGAAACAGAAAAATCCTTTGATAAAAACAGCATGTTAGTGCACGCTCATGTGTCTCTTATCACAGTCAGATCTTCTGAGATATGTAACTTACAGCTCAAAAGATATCATGATTCCCTTTTTACTGTTATTACTGAAGTATGTCCTCAAAAGAGGCATTTGTCATCTCAGACTGTGTGGTTTCTGCCATACAGTAACTATTAATGCATGAAAGTAGGCACTTAAAAAGTAAATCTGGCATCTTACTCATAAAGTAGATGGTTTAAAATTTTCTATATGGAGTGGTTCTAACCTGAAACAAACACAGAACTAGAGAGAAGCTTTTTATGACTCAGAAGAGATGAACCAATGTATAAATCAAATAAATATTGAATATAGAAACTCTATGCAACATGGAAATAATTTTTTCCCACAAATACGTCAAGGCTGTAGAAGGAGTTATAACTGTGTTCCTTCTCCTGTAGCTGATCCAGAGGTAGTGTCTGTGTATGTAGACAAAATATCTTATAGAGTATTAAGGTAAGAGAAAGGAGATATAGGTTACTTTTCAGCTCTTCCATAACATTGGTAAATGACCTTATGTTGTCCCGAGGGGGGCTTTTTCTTCTTTCCCTTTGTTTTGTATTGCTTCTTTCCTTAATTTTTAACTTACAAGGAATCCATACGGAAGTCACTAATTAACGTCAGAGGCAACCTCTTCAGAGTATGGACTGTTGAGGAATGTTTATGCACTAAACACTAACAGCACTTAAACTGTCAATCTGTCAATGTCAAAACGCATCCGTTCGAATGCTTCAGAGTCTGTGTCCTTGATTTTAAGCTTATCTAGTTGGAGAAGAGAAAACACATCATACTATGTTTTTTTCAAATTCAGCAAGAGTGGTAGATGATGGAGTAATTCAGGCTGGAACAGATCTCAGGAAGTCATTCAGCCCAACCTCTGGCTCAAAGCAGAGGACAGCCAGCAGCACAATGTCCCTGCTTCCAGGATTTAGCACCGCTGCACTCCTAGCCTGTAAATGCAGCACCTCTGTAGCATACTAGGAACAGGATGATCCCATAGAGCTTGAGGAGATAAGAAACATTTCACTCCAAATTCATTTGCAGTAAAATAGGACTTCTACTCTCACAAATAACTGTTACTACCATTTATTTTGCTTTGCCTATGTGAAAGAAGGCAGCTCAGCCAGGATCTCATAAGCTGCTGCTGATCTCAGGTGTTAATGGAATCGAGTGCCTTTCACTGCCTGCTCAGAAACTCAATCTGTTGGTTCACCCAGTACCTGTAAATCCAGTATTCCATTATGTATTATGTTTCCTAATTGAATATAAGTTGCTTAATTGTTCCCTCACTGAAGTACTATCAACAAAGCAATTTACCAGCAAAATGCAAACAAAAGTGAGAAACAATGCATCACTGTGTGATTTCTATTGCTTTGACAATTCCTTTTAGGAAGTGCATTTAGAAGGTGACCTCAACCTGCTCTCACTGTGAGCAAAGACAATAAACAAAACACAGTGAGATTTTCAAACCTCACAGACCTCACAGTCCATTCAAAAGTTTCCTCATCCATTTCTGATCCAATGTTCATTAGGACACACTGAGAACAGAGCATTCATTAGTTTTCAATGAGGCTTATGTGTGCAACAGGAATGTGCCAGGACACATTTGGCTTTAAATGACTTCACCACAGTACTGTTCTAAATGAAAGCTACTAAGCTATCATAAATTACACTAAAATTCCTATGAAAATGGCATAGTTCTTATGCTTTATGATTCGTGGCAGCCCTTGACCTAACACAGAGCACAGAGATAACTGTAGAATCTTGCAACATGATACATAATATTTTTACTTGCTTAATTAAGGAGAGCTAAGAACAACTTGGCACATCTAGTGAAGGCTTTCTTAGCCTTTGTTCTCTTACAGTGTCACATGGCCAGATACAAATACGAGCTGTCATCACAAACAAAGCAGAAGAGTCATTCTCCACAAATATGTACTGGGCTCTGGAAAAACTGGATCATATTTTCGGAACTGCTGTTTATTAAGGCAACTCTTTTAATGACCATGGAGTTTTGCTGGTGGGGAAAAGCTGAAAAAGAAGGTGTAATTTCGAAGCTGAACCATTAGGGGAAAGTTGTTCACTGTAAGTCAAGCCACACTGGCTACACTCCTGGAAGGATGAGTGGATATAAAGACAAAGCTACTTGCTTACAAAGAAAGCTCCATTCATGCACGAAGTTCCCGTAGCTCCCTTTTCTCTCTTGAGTGTTAAGTGTCATTTCCCATGGCTGATTCACCCCACAGCCGTGCATACAGCTGCTGTGTTGGGTAGTCAGTGGAACTGTATGGGCAACAAAAGCTCCTGCAAATGCTTTCTCCCTGAGCTCCTCAGCCCACCCTTTGAAACCCTCACCTTTATGTAAGACTATTCAGTTCATGGATGATGGGGTGCAGTTAGCAAAATAGCTTGACATTAGCATAAATCAAAGAATTGCCAATATTTACTATTTACAATCAAATATTACCAGTAAACACAAAATACCAGACAAGTATCTCCTTTTCATTAACAGTCCTATGTTAATAGGAGTCATATCTGGAAAACTTTCACTTAACATTCAGTTAAGTTGTGACAACCTTTATGGTGACATAAAACCCAGAGGAACTGTCATGGCTGGACTCATGTTCACTAGAAACTGTAGACACTTGGCTGGCCAGAACACAGTTTGCATTCATGTAGAATTGCCTGAATCTTGAAAATTACCTCCCATCTTGACAAATCATGAGCCAAACCCCTAGAATAGGGGTATTCAGCTAAAAAAATATTCCACTTGTAATAACATCTCAAAGCTGGCAATATTATGAATGACAAAATAAATAGACTGTCCATGACAATGGCCATATTTACACGAAAATTTCAGACTAAGGCAGCTGCACCAGCAGATCTAACTTCCTTTATAAGCAAACCCTGAATTTTGTACAGTTCCCCTGACATCAGTTACTGAAGGTAATTTCTACTTCTGAATCTGCCTAATTATCTCTTACCCCGTAGATTAAGGTGATACACTGTGCCTGTTGGTGGCAGAGCCTCCAGCTGGTTCTAAACCCAACAAGCCACAAGAATCTTGTTCAGAGCTCTGCACGTTTTGCACAGAGCAGGGGGCAGCGAGGCTCTCACCAAGTGTGGGTGAGCCCTGTGTACACAGCCTGAGTAGCCTCAGCAGGAGTGGGACAAGGAGCTTCACTCGGCTGCACTGGCCTGTGCAGGGTCTGCCCAAAACCCATAATCAAAATGTTTGCTGTAAGGCACTGCACATGACTAAAGCATATCACTATGTCTGTGACATAAAAATAGGCTAAAAATAAAAAAAAAAAAAAAAATTCTTAGCCAGGAAAATAATGTTTAGTAATTTCTTTCTCCTTTTTTTTTTTATATATATTTAAAATATAAATGGGACTCCGCGTTCAAGAGTAAGCCAGATTTTTTTTTTTTCCTGCACTCTGGCATAAGCAAACACTTTTAGGTATGCAAATGAGGAGAAAATGTGGCCTCTTTCAGCAATAATAAGTATCTGCCTGTTGCTACCTTAAAATCACAGCAATCACATCTGGTAACTGCCCTTTTCTCATGTTTCCACTAGTTTTCAGACTTCCTCTTGTGGTAGCTTGAGACTGCGCATCTGGATGTTTTAAACATACAAAGGAATTGCTAGAGCAAGCAAAAGGGAAAACGGTGCCGAGACTTAAGATGTGCAGATAAGCAACTGGTGCACCGTGCAGCTAAAGTAACAGAGAGACGGTGGGGAAAAGCTTTTTCCAAAGAGGAGAGCACAAGTTTAGGCAGAATGAAGACTCACATTGGCTGTGGCTTCGTTTTTCAAGTACTATTCATCCAAATATATCTTTTTAACAAAACTATAGCTGCACCATCACCAATCATTAAGTTTCCTGGAGACAGCACTCCCAAAACAGACAAAGAACTAGCAGTGGTAAGTGTTGGTTTCATCTTTGCTTCAGATTTATATTGTTGTTTCATAAGCAGATGTTTCTTTCTTGTTTCAGCTGAGGCTAAGGAATGACTGTAGCATTCTCTCCCTGGAGTCTCTGGAACTGCTAGCTAGCTAGCAAAGGTATCAGCTTTCAAAAGTTACAACTGGAGCCAAGTAATGTTTCCTCTCTTAAAATTTTTAAAGCCAGTAAAGAAAGTGATTTGTTTTGGTTTGTTTTTTTTTTCCTTAAGTCTGAACATACAAAATATTTTCATTAAATCATCGCGATAATGGTCAAAAGATTGGAATAGTAAGAGGGGAGAAGGGAAAATAAGAGACATCTAATTTTCTAACTTAAATCAAATAGAAGTGAAGGCTGTTGAGACTCCCTTAATGCATGTAGCACAGCTTTCAGAAGTGTATTTTCCAGAGTGTTTACCGTGTGTTGCATAAACACAGCTTTAAAGGACATTACAATTGAAAGCAGGCTTGAATTTCAGAAGCCATTGTGACTAGTTTTGACTTTGAAAAAAATCTCATCAAGGGTTTAAAGAAATATTTTTTTCCCAATTCCTATCTGGAACAGAAAAAGGAGTCTGGATTTCTGTGATATTAGCAAATTATAGCTATAACTCTACAGCATTTTATTCTAACCTTATTTTAGCCCTGTGGACCTTCATAAAAATGACATTAAGGAGAAGTCCATTTAAAGGGAGATTGAGATGGATTATCCTTATTTTAGCATGTAAATTATAGACATTTCTCTTCTTCAGCAGTAAATCCATTTTAAGGAAGATTGAGATAAATTATTCTTATTTTAGGGCATAGAGATTTGAAACTTGGTCACTTTTCTCTAGGAGTTTGTGTGCATCTTGGGAAATCTTGCCAGGTTAAAGAAGGTCTGGGGGAGGGTAGAGAGAGAATTTCCAGATGGCAGCTGTGTTGGAGAGTTTAGGAAAAACAAACTGACCCAAAAAGGGCACTCCTCAGTCTTTAACAAAACAAATTCACCCAAGGTTCTGCCTTAGCAGCACAGCAGCCAGGGGATGGGGGGGGGTGGAAGGGGCCAGTGCATTTGGGAGAGGAGAGTGGGGTCCCACATGTCTAAGTAATTTAACCACTCTTAGCTAATCTCTTTTCTTAGACACAGCCAGGCTTTTATTCAATAACAGCAATCCGCATCTCCCGTCATCTGTTTCTTTCCAACAACCTATTTATTATGTGTACTCAGAGGAAAATTACAAGCTGGTTTAAGTCTGCAGTTCTTCTTTGTCTTTCTTGGAGTATTCTTGGGTAATGCTAACTGACTGCCTTTCCTAACACCCTCCATCAGAACAGCCCCAACACTCAGCATCAGAACACAAATTGCTATGCTGCAGCTGGACCCTGTTTCATTAATGGGCTGGATCAAAATTCCAGATCACCACAGCTCCCTGCTGACTCTGGGGAAACTGCATTTCACAGCCTAGGCCAAGATGTGGTTTACACAGACATTACATTTTCTTCAAAATTCTGTTCTAATAGAACAGCTGGTCATGTTCATTTCTCATCTTCAGTAAAATTTCCATTTTAGAAAACATTGAAAGGGGTTAGCTTTTTATTTAGAATCCTAGCAAGTAAAATTCTTCACCATGACTCGTTTTATATTTGGTCATACATCTCTCTCCCAAACCTAAACTAGCAAGAGCAGAGGCCTGATTCTTGACTAAACTTCAGTTCTGATGTACAGTCTGTATGATATCATGGTACCTCATTGGGAGATACAAGCAGAAGCATAAGAAAATCTATCAAACTACGCCAAAGTGAAAACTGGGATAAGAACAGAGCCTCCAAACTGGTTTGTTTGATTATGTTCGTAATGCATTTCACGTAATCCCCACCAGGCCCCATTAACGATGTGTAGACAGCAGCTAAGTGGAAGCAAAGGTGAAACCACTCTATGCCCTTTACTTGCCAGTGCCACAGTCTCTGCTGGAGAAATACCACATCAGAAGTTACAGAAATCACAAAAACTAGGCCCACTCTGTGCTTAATCACGGTGGATGGAGAACCTTCTGAAGGAAGTGGTGTAACATTTTGATTAAATCCTTTTCTGAGTAAGCCCTGAACCATTTCCTAAGCAGGGCAGATGAGGTTCCCCTGGACTTTGTGAGGAGGGTGGCAAAATTCAGGGTTGACCAACTACAGTCATCAAATATCCTTCGCTTTATTTTGCTGATGTTGTGGTCTTATCCCCAGTCTCCTGGGTGAACTTCAGCAATTAATTAGACACATAAAGCAATGTTTCCCTTGGGAATACTCTCTGGCTCAAGAGCTTAAGTGTTCAGTCATTTTGTCAGGCTTCTTGTAATCCTCAGTTTGAATAAGTTCTCCCTGATACTTCTGATATATTTTTGGCAGCTTTACCTTATTTAGTTGTTTTCCTACCTGTAGTTAATATTTTTGATACAATACCTGAAGGATGTTCCTTCCTCTGCTACAGACCATTTTTACCAGAAAGATCACCAACCTGCAATCTTCTTGTCTAACAGCACCATGGGCAAGGACGTCTCTCAGCTCTGTGCTCAGCTGCCATTTGGGTGGCCTGCACAGCAGTTTGGGAACACCTGCCCTTTGACTTGGCTGCAGCTTTTCTTTGACAGCTAGGCATCAAATATCATCAAATATCACAAACCCATACTTGAGAGAAAGGGAGGAGAATTTAGTGGATATCATTTTAGGGAAGAGAAGAAAATAATGGGATTTATCCCGTCTTTTTGGCCTCTTATGACCACTATTTTTTTAATGAGAGATAATTTTGTGGACTGCCACCACGATTGTATCAGAAACATCAGTCTGGCCATAATGTGCTGGAGCATTCAGTGGAGTTTTATGTACTCAGATCTTGACTGCCTGCAGTGTCCAAGCAACTGAGATGTTACCAAAGACCTTCTTCCTCAGGTCTTAGCGCTGTTTGACTCAAAGGCAAACACACATAACATTCAAACAGCTCTGTGCAGTCTGAATAAAAAATGGGGTTTTTTCTTTGAAAATAATGCAGTCTCATTTGTGAGATTATTTTGATACCTTGACAAGTTTCTCAATAATCCAGATTCTTCCAAGAAAACATTACAGAGAATCTAAAACTGTAAACAGGTTTAAACATCATAAAGAAACAAACAAACAAAAAAAAAAGACAAACCCATTTTACTCTGTAGTTCTACATTAAAGTTCTATGCTCTACTTAGTAAAAGCAATTCATTAAGTAAAGGTGATAGCTAATAATGGAAATGATTCCTTAATTAGCAATGTTGCGTGATCAAGGATGTTTTGTGTCAATTAAGGAGATTCTGCTGGTGCCTCAGTTACTAATTTTGAAAAGAAAACTTGCAAATTACAGATGGAAAGCTAACACCAAATTACAGAATTTATTTGTGATGTTTAACTGTTTCTTTTATGAATGTTGAAGTCTTTGTTCTCTGCTTTTTTTTTTCCAAGCAATACCTGAATAAATACTATGGGTGCCCAAAAGACAATTGCAATTTGTTTGTCCTGAAAGATACTCTGAAGAAAATGCAGAAATTTTTTGGGCTGCCTGAAACAGGAGACTTGGATCAGAATACTATTGAGACAATGAAGAAACCCCGCTGTGGTAACCCTGATGTAGCCAATTACAACTTCTTTCCAAGAAAGCCAAAATGGGAAAAGAATCATATAACATACAGGTACTGACTGGTGATGGTGGGTTCTACTCACAATAACCATAGTGCTCTCAAGAACCAATCAGGCAAGCCACTGAGCACTGGAGTAGGTGCTTAGAGGGCTAAACAGGATTCCTTGAATGAGAATCCCCTTGTGTTTGGATAACTACCAGATGCTTTAACAAATACCTCTGTCAGTAATATTTCAGGAATAATCATCTCAAGATCAACTCCATGGTTCTGGTTGAAACTAAAGAGATTTGGGGTTTACTCTTTGCCCTGCAGCAAGCATCCTGAGGGAGCTGGAGCAGGAGCATCTCACAGTACTTATTGACTGCAGAGGCCAAACTCATCTGCATTCAGCACTCCTAAAAATGGAGATCGTCAAATAAGTTTTAAAATCAATCATATTTCAAGTATATACAGACATGAGTTAAAGCAAATCTCCTGCAATAAGTTTGGCACATTTCAATTTCTTCATCTTCAGCTAGAGAGTGAGGGACCAATACAGCTTTAATTACAGTCAATAGCAAAAAAATCATTACCTTGAGGTGGTCCAAGAAGAAACTTTTAGCACCAATGAGAACAAGCAGCAGATTTGTCTGAGCTGCTTGACTTTGCTGCTCCCTCACAAGTTTTGGCTCAAAGCATCCCTCAGGCTGTGACTAACCCAACAAACACTGAAAAAACCCATGGTAGCCCTTGCAGCTCTCACTTACTTATGTGCTTCCTCTGATCCTTCCTCATCCTCCTTAGGCACAAAGTAGTTTCCCTCACTGTGCACAGCCCCAGCAGAAATCAGTTGGAAACTGGTCTTTATATAGAGGACAGTGGGCTATGAAATAAGGTACAAAAAGTCCAATCAAAACATATGAAGAAGAAAGCAACGCACTTCAGAGTTTGCCCCTTTCTCACGTCAGGCCTATGTCTCTATCTTATGTGCTTTTTCCTCCTATTTGCCACGTAACCTACACACTAGTGAAGGATTAGCATTCAACAGGATGAAACAACACACAGCAACAAAGAGGAGGGAGAAAGGCTGCTTTTCTGAGCAAAATCATGCACACTTGAAACTTTCAGAATGTTATTGAGCTCCTTTTCTGATCTCAGTGCTGATGCAAAACCCAGAATATTTTGTGTAAGGCTCACTGCCAAGCAGGCTTTACAGCCTCTGGATATATAATTTTCTTCTTGCTGCTACATAAATTCCAAAATAAAATAAATAACAAGAGCCACACCTAAACACATCTCTAATCCAAAGGAAGGTGTTTAGATCTCATGTGTTAACATCAGCAGTGTTACCTCTGAACTGGTTCACCTCTAAATCTACTCAGCATGTAAACAACTAACACAGGGAGTAGGTGTGTGAGTTAATTAACTCTTGCTTTTACCTCTAAGGATTATAGGCTATACCCCGGATTTGGATCCTGAGACAGTAGATGATGCCTTTGCTCGAGCCTTTCAAGTCTGGAGTGATGTCACACCGCTGAGATTTAGCCGAATAAACGATGGAGAAGCAGACATTATGATTAATTTTGGCCGATGGGGTATATTTTTCTATTTTTACATATGTTTTTGGTTTTGTTCCTTTCATTAATCCCCAGTATTGGAATGATCCACCCTCAATAAGTAGCACCCATGAGCCTTTCTGGCAAATCTTGTCCTTGTTTGCACTTGGCTTATACAAAGCTAAGATCTAATTTCACAAGGATTTTTTTTCCTTACTTATACATGAGAGAGAGAGAGAGAAGTATTTCTACAATATCCTTCTACTATATTTATCTTTCCAAAAGAGAATTGCTAGGGGCAAAATTTTATTTTTAAATTTACAAATCAGAAATGGAACTGAGAAATATTGGTACAGATCTTCAGATGATGTGAGCTGGCTTCCCGCCACGGAAGAGAATGGAATGCCATCACACCATTTATTTATAGCTCTGTACGTTGTTTTCCATTGATAGTGGTGAAGGCTGTAACATACTGGAGCTTAAAAATCGATTTCAATTTTGGCTCCAAAGCTGGTTTCCATTCTTTAGCATAGCAGAATGAAGGCTTCCAATGTGTTTCTTTGGTCTTGAGGAATTTAAAAACATGGATCATAAACTGAATTATGGTTTGAGTCCAGCTGATTATAGGTGACTTGATTCATTTTCATTGTACATGGCTTCTCAATTAATTTTGGTTTCCTCTGAAAGAATGTTTATAGCTTTTCCTTGTAAACACAGGGAATTTTGACTTCTTCTGGACAGTCACAGAATTTTTAATACTAATGAAGATACTTGTACAGCCAATCACTTGGGAGGTAGATTTTGGAAGTGAAGTGAACAGTTCAAAGAATAACTGAGCTCTTTGTAAAAGCCTTCATTTCAAGCTGGTTTTCTTTGCTTTAGCTACTGATGAGTTGACCTCAAAAGCTTCAGAGATTCTGTACACTCAGATTTTCAGATCCTCATCCAGGCCAGCTCGGTTCACCAAAAAAAAAAAAAAAGAAGTCTTATAAAAGCATAAGTGTTTCTGCTGGTTTTAGAACTTGCTGATTATAGTCAGCTCAGAAACTGTGGGCAAAGAGCTCCTTGCACATTCAGTCATTCTTATCACTTTACTGAATGTCACATCCACAGGAGCTGAGACATCCCCAAGTTTGTTTCGTTTTTAACCTTTCTCTTAAGCAAAGAATCTGCTTTGAAATAAATGGGAGTAAAGCATCTAATGTATGTTAAAATCTTCTCCTTGACAACTGACACTACTGTCCTGCAATGAATGAACTGAACTAGTATTGAGGGTGATACCAGCCTGAAATCAGTGTAACAGAGTAGAGAATCAGGCCTGTGTATTTAGGGCTTCTGTTAAATGGCAAGACATCAGACCAAAAGGCCAGAAATGATGCAACTAGAGATGCTGGCAGCCAGCTTTGATGCACAGGTCAGTGTGGTGGGAAGGCTATGAATACCAGGGCTATGCCCGTGCCAGCCTGCCTTACCCACATGTGGTGGACTTCCAAGAAAAGCCTACAGTGTAATAACAGGAGAGCTACTTAACCTGCTGCTGCCCTGGGAGCTGCCTGAGCCTCGGGGTGGTTGATGTGGAGGAGGAATAGGCTCCACTCAGAGCAGCAAGATCAAGTTTTCCCGAGGCTCACTGCTGAGACACTCAGCTTTGCTTTCCTGCCTGAAGTAGTGAGAATCCTGCATAAAGAAAAGAGTAGCCTGCAAAATGAAATCTGACTTTACTTTCCAATTTCTGTGTTGGAGGCTGATATAAATTACCTGAAAGTATCCCTCATCTACAACATTTATTTTACAGCTCCCTCTCAGTCTCCATTGAGAAGTAGCAGTGTATGCAGTCATACATCTAATGCACAATACTTCACTGTTCTTCACAATCTTTGATTCCTTTCCACAATACTTATGAGATATAAAATAACATGCTGTGACAACTGCAGTACTGACACTTAATGTTCTTTGTAAGAACTGGCTGCTTCTCTTCTGGTTCAGTCTTGCCAGCACAACCCAAACCAATAAACTCCCTCACCAGAGTATTCTGCTGCTGTCTTGAATAGGGAAGTGCACATGATAATCATCATTCATGTAGAGAGTCTGACAGAGCTGAGGTCATTAGAAACTGCTCTATTTTGTCTGCTTCCTCCTGCAGAACATGGTGATGGCTATCCCTTTGATGGCAAAGACGGTCTCCTGGCTCATGCCTTTGCACCAGGGCCAGGAATTGGAGGAGATTCCCATTTTGATGATGATGAACTGTGGACTCTTGGAGAGGGACAAGGTACCAGACTTTTTAATGTTTCAGAACATATAGCCTGCTGGCTGCTGTATTTTAATGCTGTTTCAGGGCACTGCACTAAATGTTTTCATTGACTGTCAGTAAATATTAGGAGGTGAAAACTCATTTCTATGATTTTTATGATTTAGATTGTTCTCTACAACAATTTTATGTAATTCCTTAATAAATGTCACAAAGGATTTCCCTTTCTGTTCCTCTACTGCTGCCTCATGAAAAACTGAACTAACAATAGGCCTGATGCTGCATAACCTTCACAAATTGTGGTAAAAGTACAAAGCCATGACTACGTTTTTGAACGCTTCAGTTCTCAGGCATTCAAACTACACCACCTCTTAGTTCATTTGTAAGAGGCAGACTAGTCAATGTTTTTCTGCTGACATACCCTTTTAATATTATTTAAGCTGTGGCTCCAGTTGTTAAAAGTAGAGCCATCCACCTGAGCAAGTTTTTATATACTCACAGTATCTTAAAAACAACTGGAATATAGATTACTCATGCTGATGACAAAAACAAAATTTACATCAAACAGTGGATTAAGAACACCTCCAAGAATCTTTAACAGGCAGTTCTCACACCTTTTAGAAGAAACAACTGCAGTTCAGACAATATCATCTGAACTAGACAAACAAGGCTAAGTATTAGTAGTTTGGAACCTCTTTTTTTGCTTGAACTTTTCCACAACCACATACTACTTATAATTCTTGTACTGTAAAATAATTTGGAACACTTAGAATAAGAACGAAAAGTCATGTTTGTCTTTCATTTCACGTTCTAGTTTTCACATTTGTCCTCCCATGAAAAAAAAAAATTGAACTTTAATACCAAAATAGTCATCTTCCTTCTGTTGGGCTGTGTTTTGCATCTAGTAGAGTCTAGTAACTGTACTGCCTGGACTGGATCCCTGCCCCAGAGACAGAAGGAAACTGTTTCCACAGAAGTGAAAATACTACACAAGCAACCAGTTAGTTACTGCCACTAAAAGAAATGCTATGGATAAGTGAATTATCTATATTAATATACATATATATACATATATATATATATAACAGCACCAATACTGTAGCCATAAGACCACATGTGATAAACTGTAATAAATCCCAGGATCTGGGTGTGCCTACATTTCCACCCTGTCCCCCTGTGCCCAACAGATCTCATTCAAGTCACACTGGAAATAACCAAGTGGTTTATGAGGCACAAGGCATGTTCAGCTCATGTTCAGCTGCTGCCTGGAACCTTTGGAACTATACTGAACATTTCAGACCATATTACCAATAAAATTAAATTACTAAATGTATTAACAGCATGTTTATAACTTTGCCTTGCCATGGTAACAACATATATATTTTTCTAGGCTGATTCTAGCACTTCACTGTGAGTAATATCCTTGTAATTCTTTTAAAATTGCCAGTTGTTATTTCAGCTCTGATCATCATGCCAATAGAGAGACCAGCAGCATATTGAATTTCAAAGTGGAAATTCAGACTGCATTTCTATATCAGTATCTTCCAGGAAAAGAAGATGTCCAGAAACTGTATTTTTTATATCAGTTGGTGGCTAATTTCACCACTGCATTTGTTCTCTTTGTAGTGGTTAGAGTGAAGTATGGAAATGCAGATGGTGAATACTGCAAATTTCCCTTCTGGTTCAATGGCAAGGAATACAACAGCTGCACAGATGCAGGACGCAATGATGGATTCCTCTGGTGTTCCACAACCAAAGACTTCGATGCAGATGGCAAATATGGCTTTTGCCCCCATGAATGTGAGTAAATCAATGTTTCTACTGTTTTTTTCCTGATAGACTTCTCCCTTCTCCTTGTACCTTTCCTGCTTCCTTTCTGGCAGATTTAGATTTACAGCTCCTCGTTATCTCTAAGCAGATAAAACCCATTACACTCTCCCTTGGTTTAGAAGAGTTTGTAACTGATGAAGAACCAGGCCAAGGTCTTTCTCTAAACACACAAATATATTAAATGTGTGCCTGAAGCAATGTCAGCCCCATATATACAAAGACACTCCAGGCTGAATTTTACAGTCAAGGAAAGAACTTTGAGAGTAAGGATTGGGCCAAACTTGGAGATGGAGGACACTAAATGACAGAAATGTCTCCCTAAATTGCAGCCATTCCACAAACAATTGAAATTGCATCTTCTGCAAGAGCAGTAGCTCAGAAAAATGAGTTATTAAGAATGAAATCCATTAAGTCAAACCTCCATAGCTTTGCTTACTAATTTTACCAACTGGTGGCCCAGGTTGTATAGGAGCCCTTGCAGAGCAACATGACACTATTATTGTCACAAATCACCCTTTAAATGATCTCATACTGCTTTTCAAAATGAAAATTACCAACTTTAAAGCTAACACCTGTGCTAGTACAAATTTATTTATATGTTGGTACATTGCAAAATTGCTAGCCAGGAGAGCACTTGCATTTTTAGAATTTAGAGTTTTATTTGTAATGCATGTCTTAGGACTCCTCCTCATGAAGCAGGGACAACAGCCCAGTTTAGATATGGGAATTAATGTCTTTCAGAAACCATAACACTGTATCGGTATCCGTACAAAACTGTTAGAGGGTCTAGGAAAGCTATGACTGTACTTAATTTCTAACTTTTTGGAATGTGAACAGAATCCTCTGTTTCACAAGCAAATGATTTCACATTTGGAAACACTCATTTAAAGATTGGACAAAGTGTATAATGCCTTCGTGTCGCCAACACTTTTTAGAAGTATACACAAGTTTATTATTATCTTTCAAATGAAATTATGAAAACGTGTTTCCTGTTAAACAACAGGAGTACATTTTTCTGTGCTTGAAAATCTTGATGAGTCTTTACATCTTGAGGATACAACATTTTAGAGACTTTATTAGTATGAGTATGAATTTCATCTCCTGTACATCACACAGCAGGAAACCTTTAGAGAAGCAATTAGGTATAATTGGCTGTAGCCTACTGAGCAAGTTTATCAGCAGTGAGAAGAGTAGAGGAGGTAAGCTGCTTTTAGCCACTTGTTCCACTTCCTCTTTGCCAGTTCCTGGCACATATATTAACAGACATTCCCAGAACTGCAGTTTCCCACATTCATTTATTTCCCTTTGTACTGCTATTAGTTTTGGGTAGATATTAGCAGGGAGTGCTTCATCTTTCACCTTACATATATCAAGCAATGGATCCACAGGGTCATTAAAACTCCTGCCTACTACTGCTGGGTCATAACAAATAATAAGAGTTATGAAAGAGAACAAATCAGAAAGCAGTGGTGCTTTTTTCAGACTCATGATTTTTTTAATCCTACTCGAAACACTAGTACTAAGTTTACCTATAATATTATGGCTACATGCAATATTATGGTTACATGCAATTCGTACAAGGAAGGAGAATTGAAATTGCTGGAAGAAAATTAGTGATGCTTAAGATGCAAAGCTAACAAAACATCTTCAGGGGTTTGTGAACCCAAGAAGGCACAAGCACAGCCCAGCATGTCCCAGAAGCCTCACAAAGTGCTATAGCACATATATGTATGTTAATGTGTTCGTGTCTGCTAAGAACACATGAGGTATGTGTAGCTAGAAAAAGTTCAGGTGCTCTGTCTTCCAAACTTCTCCAGTGTCCTGTTGCAGCCAAGCACTAAGTGGACTCCTGCTTGACAGACTTTGGGGCTTTTTCAAGCTTGTTTGCAAGACCCTACAGTTTCCAATATAAAATTACAGATTTTCTGCATCAGGATCCTAGTGGTTTCCAAAGATAATCTGCTATAGAACATGTCAGTCTTCTAGCCCTAATGTGGTAAAAAATTATTCTTGAATTTCTAAACCCCTAACTGCCTATTATAGATCACGTCTAGAGCCAGGATCTACCATGATGGCAGCTATTTATACAGCCACAGAGGATGAACAAGCAGGAGTGTCAACTTTTAACAGACTTCAGTTAATTAAAAAAAAAAGTTATCATTTAGTTGCATGACTTTCAGAAGTAGCTTCTGTAGCCTAAGATTTCCTTCAGCAGACTGTATGTATGCACATGCACTTACCTGCACAATCTTTTTGTCCTGAAACTTTGCTACCTCCCTCATTTCCCACTTTCCCCAAATCTTATATCCCTCAGATTAACACTTTAAGCCAGAAAAGAGATAAATTTGGCTTATTTCTTTAAAATGCTCCAAATACTCAGATATAGTCAGAGCAAAGCCCACATTATAGGTAACTGGACAAATGGAGATCCATGTATCCCAAATTATACCTTTGTAAAATCCTAAAGTCATACAAGGTTGAATAAATAAATAGTGAAGCACTGTCAGGAAGAGTTGGTTCTTAAAGTGAAGTTCCTGGATATGCTTGTGTCAAGGTTTCTGAAACAGAACAGAAGGAACAGCCTTTTGTTTCTGATGTAATTGTTTTGCAAGATCCATGAGCAGTTATTCACAGATGGTTCTTATTAAATCCAGAGTGGCATTGTTCACTCATTATTCCAAGTTACCATTTGCTAAACCACAGCAAATAAATGCAGATAGAGGAGGATTTACATCAGAGTCTGTGTTGGGGGCAGCATTCCTAGTTGTTGGTCTTTGTTTCTGTCATGTTTAACTCACTGAAGTGAGTTTCAATTCTCATTATTGCCATGGTGCATACATGGAAACATTTTTAAAGCTATGATACTGCATCAGGCTTTTCTAAAGTAAATCCCAGATCAGTACCTTAATTTTGTAAACTGATTCAAATATCCTTTGTCAAAAAAGAAGAAAGTAGAGCAGAAAGTTACTACACTAATCCTGTGCAGATGTGCCAAACCTCCCCTTTGCCATATGGCATCAAGGGATCTTGAATCTCTCTCTTTACTCAACTCCACTGACACTAAAAGCAGTTTAGGCTCCTGACTTTGATTCTCCAATATATAACACTGCTGAAATCTGTCCTCTGCCTGTACCTCCCTCACATCAGCCACAGTTCTCACAGGCTGCTGCCCGCCTGCTCTCCCAGGCAGAACCCTCGTGAAGCTGCACTACCTCCACCTTGGATCTGTGCCACAGGGGTTTTAGCAGCCTTCCAGACTGAGGTTTCCTGACATCACAACTGGGGGATTTTTCTAGGAAGAGCTAACAGTGAAGCTCACAGATTAGTAATGCCCAGTCTGAATCTGCTCTTGCCTCAATGTATCTTCATCAAGTTTTAAATTGCTGAGCTTGCCATGAGGCAGAACAAGAGTCAGGCCCTTTAAGATCCCCTTACACATAAATTAAGCTTTTGTTTGGGGGAAACTGACCCAGTCTCTAACTTTAACTTTCATTTACATTGTAGCAATTTTATAGTTAAGGTAGGAGGGCAGAGGGATTGAAAACTTAATAAACCGTTGTTGTTACCATCACATGATGTTGCCTCAAGCAAAATGAAAGGCTGCATTTTGACTGTGACTCAGAAAGGCTGCATGCAAAGCAGTAAGAGACCGACTTTCCATATGGTTTTTGCAACTCAGCCACATGTAAACCGACATAAAAAAAGGCTATTAAAATGCAGAGTTTGCCAGAACCAGAGCTGGAAGCAGCTCATGTGGTAAATGAGTCATCTAAACAACTCAGTTTAATTTTCCCCTCCAATTCTATAATTTCTTTATTAAAAAAAAAAAAAAGTCTTTCTCTCATCACAATAACCACAGTCCTAATCAATGCACCTTTCTGAACTTAGTACAACATCTGAAACAAAACCAGGTATTTGCCGCTTGCCCTTTGGGGGAGGCACAGTTCCCTTGGCCTAGAGACAGGACCTCTGTGCAGCTGTTTCTATGCCCAGGATGCAGAAGGATAGAAGCACTCTCTCAGGCAGATCAGAAGTTCAGTGACCAGGACTTCAGAAGTTCAGTGATACATGAGCCAGGACTGCAAAACTCCAAGCCCACTCATTAGTGGGTCTGGAACTTACTTCTGTAACTTGCTGGTTCATGCCCCTGATGCTGTGGCCAGTTACTAGTTTAAGTGGAAAAGGCAAAATGAACCATCTGTGTCACAATACCCCATTGTTAGAACACTTCCCAGTCACCCTTAGGGCACAGAAAGTCTGGTGGTTTTAGTTACTGCTACTCTGAGAAGTGAAGCACACCCATAAGTAACATCACTTCCCACTGATGTGTCTGACTAAGCAAAGGTAAACCCTCTCAAATCCTACACAAAGACACTGGGGCTGTAATGGCTGGTTAGTCATCAAAAACAACAGCAAAGTTAGAACTGACCTGTATGCCTTCCCACATACATATTTGCAGCTTTAACTGGGTGAGAGAGAGGGATAAAAGTGCCCTTGGGCACCTCAAAAAAGTCCAAATCATACATGTTTTACACTGGGAATTCAAACATTCTTAAATCTCAAGGGGAATTAGCACACGGTTGCATGAAGGAGTTTTTGTCTCTGTTCAGTGCAAGTCCTACAGCAGTTTGTTGCCTTCACAGTTTCTCCTCACCAGCACATGGCACTCACTGTCCTGCCACTGAGGATTCCCACAGATAGAGCAGCCAGGAGAAGACACTGGCAGATTCACAAGGTGTCAGATGCTCCAAACCACCTGCATTTCCATGGAATTCAATTTGGACATACATTTTTTTAATATCAGCATGTGAGATTTTATCTATCTTCCTCTAGATATTCCAAAAAGTTTACTAAAATCCTAAAAGAGATCCCAGAACCCTTGAGTCGATTTAGTCTGTACTCCTTCATCCACAAGAGAGATTTCTGGTTCTCAGAGCTGAGCCACAGGGCTGTGTTTGTGCATATGGACAGACAATACAAGACTAATACACAGCCTTCAGGAACACTGACCAAGCAAAAGACAGGAGAAGTCTCCAGCATTCAGCTTTATTGGAGCAGCCTATTTGTCCTCTCTTGCTCATCTATTGAGTGCCTGAACCCAGCTGTGGGGATTCTCAGAAATGGGATGCAAACCTAGAAGAAGAGCCTACAGGTTATTATCCAACTTCACTGTATGCCAGCATTTTAGAGAAACTCTGGCCAAAGTCTGCCATTCTAGCTAACATCTTAGACACAAGGTAAATGAGTCAGCAGAGGATTAAGGACCATTTTCTCAGAATCCTCTTTCTAAATGTTGTTTTAAGAAGGAGTATCAATTTTGTGTTATGAGGCAGGCTATAAAGGATATACACAAAATCACATTCAAACAGCTTGGTAGAATTTTCTTCATTCCCAGCTCACTTATAGAGATCAATCAGTCATTCTTTTCTCTACACTTGTGTAACATCCCTGATCTATCTTGCACTTCAATGTTGGTGCAAAACAAAGGTTCTACGTGTGAGCTGCACCCCACATGATGGCTGTCTAATCTCTGTCTGGACCTTCACACATTACCATGGGCACACTGTGATTCCTTGTCGATGCTGAGCCTTGTGTGTTGACGTTTTCCTCTCTTGTTCTCCCTACAGCACTTTTTACGATGGGTGGCAATGGTGATGGGCAGCCATGCAAATTTCCCTTCAAATTTCAAGGCCAATCCTATGACCAGTGCACGACAGAAGGCAGGACAGATGGATATCGATGGTGTGGAACCACGGAAGACTATGATAGGGATAAGAAGTACGGGTTCTGTCCGGAGACCGGTAGGAGGAATGTTGCTTGCATAACACAGTCTAATTTGTCATTGTTTTAAGTAACAAGTCTCATTTTACACACCTTCACCAGAGCACACAAAAGTTGACGAGTTAGACACAATTTCAACAGAGGTGGCCAAGGAAGTCACTGGAACAGGAGGAATCTGTGTAAACAACATTGCATGTCGTAGCACACCAGGTTTATCAGGGATACACAAATGTCACTGAACTCGCTACATGGCTATCACTGCGGGATAATTACAAGCAGATTACAATTTGTTAATGGCCCTGGAAGAGAAGTCTCATGTGACAGAAGAAAGCATGAATAATATTTTAGTTTAATACATTTACACTTGAAAAAAGAAATCCTGTTCAGTATGTTAAGCTTGTGTTAATAGATCTTTTCAGCAATTCAGAAGAACTAAGTGAAATGATTTAGCCACGAAAATAGATTTCAGCTTTCTTCACAATTTTTTGTACTTTTTAACTTGAGGTTTACCACATAAAGGAGCAAAAAATAGTTTATAGCCTTGTAATGCTTGGCAGGTGTTCAATTTTAGGATACAGATTAGAGCCACAAGCACTGAGACTAAGTTAGCTATGGCAGTTCTAAAGTCTCTGGCTTTTAACAGAGCCAAGGGGAAGCTACAGTCACCCTGTAGCTCCCTGAAGATACATTCCAACCTATATGCATCCTGCTTTTTGATTTTTTGCAGTCTTTTGAAAATGGTCTATGAACTGGTATTTGGCTTCCTGTTACTTTTGATAACCAGGCATAGCACTTCAATTTTACATATCAGACGTTTAAAATAATAATGAAAGAAAGGATCACATTCATTATAACTTGCTGCACAGTTAGAAAGAGAAAATTCTAAAGGATTATTCAACAGACAAAAGAACCAGTATATCTGGAATCAATGTATTCAAAGTCCTAGATAACATAGTCTCTATCACTGGAACCAAGAAATACACTTAGTTTAAGCTTTTTTTTTTTCAGCATAAAAGGCTACTGCTTGAGGTACTTGTGATTTTTTTTAATTTATGGCTTACTAATAAGAAATAATGAATGATAAATAAATACTATTAAATAATTAGGGACACAACCAGCTCTGTCTTTGTATTGCTCTCATGAACCTTCCCAGAAGATGGACTGTAATTTGAAAGGAAATGTAATTGCCAGGTAGTTCTATAAATGAATTTAAATAGTTTTATATTCTTTTCATATCCTCTTTATGATACCTACTTTAAACTATTATTTACATATAGTTACACCCTCTCACCTCTAGAAAAACTTGTTAAAAAAAAAAGTTATTCACATTTAATATATCCTTTTCTTTAGAAAATGTTTTAAAATCATATGGGTTTAAAATGCACCCTGCTGTCAGGGTATAAAAAGCTTCAGTGGGACACCCACTAGCCAGGTGAGTACTCAACAGTTCTTTAACCTTTCTGACACTAATCCTACCTTCCATCTATTTGAGACAGTTTTAAAATATCCCCAGGAAAGACCACCAAAAGATACCTGCCAGGCAATCACCTTCCACAAAACACTGTTAACTGCTGCTGTCTCAGAGCTGCGAACATGAGTCTGGGGCTCGCTCTTACCCCCAGCCAAAACTATTGGCTAGTTCATTGCAATGGCAAAGCTTAGACTCTTTTATTCTCTGTCAGACAATTTTTAAATATTACTTTTAATCTCGCTCTTCATATTCTTCAAAGGACTGCAGTTTTTCCGCTCACTTTCTGGTTTTAGTGTGTAGCATAGGAGACGACGCGAACGGGATCCCCCCTTCTCACTGTGTTTTCCCTTCATTTTCCACAGCCATGTCAACAGTCGGTGGAAATTCAGAGGGAGCTCCTTGTGTATTCCCCTTCATCTTCCTTGGGAATAAATATGATTCCTGTACGAGTGCAGGGCGCAACGATGGCAAGCTGTGGTGTGCGTCCACCAGCAGCTACGACGACGACCGCAAGTGGGGCTTTTGTCCAGATCAAGGTAACACAGTTTGTCAGAGCAACAAACAGCAACTGAACAGTGACCACAGTGGTGGCACCACACCTTCTCCCCAGCCCAAAATCCAAGACAAATCCCTGCGTTTAAATGTGAGACTACAGCTAAAGAGCCAGTCCCAGAGCTCATCCGCGTGAAATAAACGGATTTTCTAAGGTTATAATGATGAAGTATCTTTCCAAAATCTAAATCAACCAAATAAACAAATAAATTGATGTTTTTCTCCCCAACATTTTTTCCCTTCCAAAGCTAAAAGCCACAAGTACTATGCTATTTCACTATTTCATTGGCATGCAGTACACTGATATTGGCCAAAATAGGAACAAGTGCTAAATGTAAAAAAACCCAATACATTTGTGACTGATATCACCAAGGATGAAAAACATGTTTAAAAAGTGAGACAGTATAAAGCTCATATGGTGAATAAGGGTATTTAAAATTATTTTGGTTAATATTTGTCCTTATTTCTAACATGGGCAAAGTTAAGTGTAGCAAAAGGATTTTTCACATTTACAAATAAATGTAAGATTCAGGTTTTTCTTTTAGGAAGAAAAAAAATGCCAAATTTCAGGTACTGTTTGGGCATAATTAATAAAAGATCATTTTTTGATTTTTAACCTAACAATATTTGGTACCCCAGTACTGATTCAGACTTACACATCTGTTTATCACTTTCAAGCCATTTCAGGGTGAAAAGGAAGATTTGATATTTAGATCACAAGTTTAATTTTTTGATGCTTAAAAAAGATGTTTGATGTTATTTGCTACACTTCCTTTTTTTCACAGAAGTATTAAGACTGCGGTCAGAGTCACTTGCATGGGAGAAAGCAGCAAACATCATCTACAAAAGAGGTTTTAGAATCTCTCCAATGAAATGTCATTACTGGCAATATGTGTGACATTCACCATTGCAGGCTGTAAAAGCTAATTATTATGTTTACTATTGAGATATTTTTTTGATGGGTAACGAGGAAAGTAAAATTGTAACACTGTGAACAACCTGTGTGGTACAATTCCATTTACATGAAAACAGCTAACACTATCTTACTGTGTTATTCAGGATACAGCCTCTTCTTGGTTGCTGCCCATGAATTTGGCCATGCCATGGGATTAGAGCACTCTGAGGATCCAGGAGCTCTTATGGCCCCTATCTACACCTACACCAAGAACTTTCGACTTTCCCAGGATGATATTAAAGGGATCCAGGAACTATATGGTAAAGTCCTCCCTCATCAGCAGAACTCATCAGAAAAGCATGCAGCACAGGTTGAAATTTGGGACTCAGAACTTGCACTAAATTGCAAACTGCACAAACCCATCGATGCCAGAAACACCCTCTGTTCCTTTCTCCCTGCTTTTTTCATATTAATAGCTGGGCTTCTACTTCAATCAAATATCATAATTTAAGGATGGGGGCTCACAAAATTTACTGAATGAGAAGGAGCTCCAAAATGCCCTAATAACCAAACCTGTATATGAAAATTTCTAGTACCTTTACTGGGTCAATGAAATGCCATGTTTGTCCCTAGCGTGAAACACTTGATGTGGTTGGGGTTGGATGTTACTTTCCACAACATGAGGAGCTTCCCAAATAGCAACTCCTGGTAGGAGGGGAAGGACATTGTTTTCTGTGTCCCAGCTTGGAAACAGCTCATGTTGTCTTCCTGCAACAATTCAAGCTGTACCATCACAATAATGTGCAGAAAGTGTGTGGGAGCTGAAACTTCAATGTAAATGTATTTGGCAAGCTCCTGGAGAAAAAGTGGATTCAAGTATTTTTACATTGCTACATCTTTAAAATTTGTTATTTTCTCCACCAATAGTGTTAGTAAAATGCATAAGTATTATTATGATTAAAATTCCTTGCATGTATGTATTTTCCACCTTGCAGAGGGACAAGTATACTACAGTCAATTAAGCAGTCATTTCTATATACTATTTCTCTTTCTGTGTTTTTCATTTTTCTACTGGGAGATCTCCCTAAATGGAACTATATTCTACAGTATTCAACACTTTGGAAATTTTAATAAGAGTATTCCAAAATGATTATCACATGACATAAAAATCTGATTTCAATCTTCATTTTTCCTTGTTCTTAGCTGCTTTAATTACGAATGGGAATTGAGACATGGGCAAGGTTAAGTGAGTTTTCCAAGCTCATGCCATGTATCTTTGATAAGAGTTCAGAATTTAACCCAGTTGTCTCAAGGCATAATTCAAGACCTGAGACAAAACTACCTTTCTTTCTTCTTTACAACTGATATAACCCTATACAAACTGCTTTCTATATAAACCAATAATTTAAAAAAAAAAATTGTTTTCTCCCCTTGTTAGTATTATCACTAATCATCTACACTCCATTTTTTTTTAAACAGTAAGCCAACCTGATGTCTAAGAGTCATATGGCAATATAGCAGAAGCCAAATAATAAAACAAAATAAACCAGATGGAAAAGTTCATGTTCCGAAAAACACATTCTGATTATTGGTAAGGGCAGAAAGATCACGCTAATGGCTCAAAATTCATATTTGTAACTAGGGAAATATTGGCACTTCCTTAAAAGAGAAAAATCCTCTTTGACTACTTTCTCAGCAGAGTTGCTGATAATTCTGAGTAGAAGGACTTTGAAATGCATTTCTCTTCCTTTTAGAAGCCAGCAAAACAAAAATTGTAACGTTAACTTCTGAACCCAGTATAATCACTTCTGAATATCTCTCAGGTTAAACAGGCAGCTCAGCACAGACACACACAGGCACAATGTCTCCAACGAGGCCACACAGCAGATTAATGCAGGACTGGAAGTCAAGGCTTCCTCAGCTCTACTCAACCACTCTCCGTCTTAAAAGATTTTATTATAAGTTTTTCTCCTTCAAGCACTGCCTCCAAATGATCCCCCCTCTAGAAATCATGGTAGCTTGTGTTCTTGATGCAGCACTATCTCAGTGTAACAGAATATCTCTGTTCACCACCACAGAAGTGTCACCTGATGTTGAACCCGGGCCAGGGCCAGGACCAGGACCAGGCCCACGTCCAACCCTTGGACCTGTCACTCCAGAGCTCTGCAAGCACGACATTGTATTTGATGGAGTCGCACAAATTAGAGGAGAAATATTTTTCTTCAAAGACAGGTAAGTGAGATAAATTGCTTACCAATGGGGTCTCAAGTGAAGGACTCCGTAAGACATTCATCAAAATCTAGAAATTCGTTATCAGATACAATATCTGCCCTTTGTTTTGTGTGTTCAGAGATGGCAAAGTGTCCTAACCACCTCCTAAGGGAAGCAGATGGTAAATTCTGGTTTTATGGGTAAATTATTCCACCTTCTTTGCCACAAGGGTACACTGCTGGCTCAGGGTCAACTTGGTTTTGACCAGGACCTCTAGGTCCATTTTCACAAAGCTGATTTCCAGCCTGTTGGCCCCAGTGTGTACTGGGGTTGCTCCTCCCCAGGTGCAGGACCTCGAACTCTCTGCTGCTGATCTGCATGAGGTTCCTGTCACTTCATAGGTGAGATAATTATGTCATAAGTTCACCTTTTCTTAGAGATACTCTCAAACTTATTTGAGAGTCTGGAATTTCCAACTTCAGTCATTATTTTAGGCAGTTTTTTGGCACTTTTATTTTCTGGTTTCCGCCCTACACTGGGACTGTGCACATCAAAATGCTATGACAACTGGGCTGGTGATAGTTCTAGTTAAAATCAGGACAAGGAAATGCCACAAACCTCAAAAAAACCAAAAAAAAACCCAAACAAAAGTAAACCACATAAAAAAAAAAAGACCCATTCTCTCATTTTCTGCCCAATTTTACAAATTGGAGAGCAAAAATTAACACTGGTGTCAGCTCTACTGGCCTGTGAAGTCACATGAGGGTTGCTCAAAACAGTGAAGTAGTTGTGAGACATGCAAACTTCAAAATGGATTGTAATTCAGCAGTGGGAATCCCATCATTTTAAGGGGAGTAGAGCTCTGGAGGCATTATTTCTGATTTCATTTCATACAGTTTGTACTCTGGACAGATGTTTCATATCTGATTACAGAAAAATTTCCAATCTCAACTTCTAAAAATACTCCTAAAAAAAAGTAGTTCACCCAAAGCTAGTGGCAATATTCTCAAATGACTCTTTTACAATGGAGACATTGTTTTAGCAAATCCTGGGGTTTAGCATAACTTTCATTATGATAGGCTGGTCCAAAAAGGATCTGTTCCTTTCCCGTGTTCATAAAGAAAAAATCACGGAAATCCATGAGCAAAGTCTTGTTCTTGATTTGTTTTTAATTCAGATTGAGTCCAAAATCATTAAATAACAGTGTTACACGACTCATGGCTGCTGTAATAACACATCCAGGACACTGGTGATTGAGACAGGCTCTGTGTGTGCAAAGCCTCCAAGACTGAAGATAACAAAGACATTTTTGATGCAAAAGCAGAGACATTCCTGATAAAATGTGGTGGCTGCACAGCTGCAGCTCCCGCTGCCTTTGCCAGGGCCTGTATTACCCAGCTGCTCAGCAATGAAGAGCATCTCCTAAGGAGTATGGGACTTGGCAGCACCATGGTGAGAGACACTAAAGCTCCTTTTTCCCTGCCATAAATCAATGCCCAATTTGAAATCATTTATGCTCAGTTACCCCGAACACTCTCCCAACACCACTGAAGATTTGAGCCCACATACATTCACTGAGCTTGCCTAAATCAAACACTGCCTCCTGTCATATGAAAATATAAAGAGCATCTGAAGTCGAGGGAAGTATTGCAACTCACCTGTTCATTGCTCCTTGCCAGATGTCAGTGGAAATTTAAAAGGAAGCAAGAACCAGCAAACAAGTCTGCCTCACAAAACAGCAATTTAATACTTGTTTCTATTCCCTGGTGATATACCTGAGTCATCTATTCCAGATTAAAATTTTCAGCTAGAAGATATGAAAAATTCATTATTGTGTTGCATGGTTTAGCTCTATTCACCAGAATTTTGTAACAAAAAGTCATGGTCAATTGGGTAATTTTACAGGCTATGGTATACAGTAATTCCTTCAGTGCATTTGCTTCTAGACCCAATCTATGTGATATCCAGAATAAGGGTGAATTGGGCTTGAAGTTTGGCTTAATCTTTTTCACAGGCTTTGTATTTTAGTAATGCAGAAATGGGATTTAAAGCTTTTGACTGGAAGAACATAATATTTCCATCTGTACGACAGCTGCTTGGGGCAAAAAGGGTTCATTCAATCTGGCTATAGAGACACCTCTGATACCTTTCAAACTCTTCTTCTTGGCCATGCCAGCAGCAGGCTAAGATTCCAGTGATCCCTATTGGCAATGAACAGCCCTTTCTTGGCCACAAAATGCCCCCAGAGTACCAAGATATCAGCCCCACAGAAAGCTGCACTGGGCCCTTCTTCCAGCAAGAGCCCCACGACCCCAGCCCGACAAGTCTGTCAAAACTGGTGCCCATGTTTGCTAACACAGCCATCCAAGAGCATCAGAGTATTCATCTCAGCTCAGTGCCTTCAAAGCAAGTCATTCTCACAGCAGTAAAACCCCTTTCAAGTTCCACAGTATTCCCAGCATTCCCATCCCATTCTCCTCCTCACTCGTGGGTCTTGGTTTTCTGCCAGACTTCCACCTTGCTTCTGCTTTTGCAAACTGGTAGTCACACAGAGGAACAATGTAAAATCTATTCCTAAATCAGCAAAGTGATCCAGTATTCTAAATAATCCCAACAAAATAGAAGTATTTTGCATTTAGATACAGTTGGTTTAAGAAGTATGCAAATACCAACCCAATCTGTTCAAACTGGCTCAGACTTTATCTAACATGCAGCAAAAGCAGACAATTATTGAATTGTTTTGCTCTGGAATGGCTTTGCCTATCAGTCTTGCAGCTTTCCAAGTATCAGGCAAACAGCATTATGACTCACTTTTGGAATTCAAGAAACAAATGTCTGTCATGTGTCGTGTGACTTTTATGATTCATGAAAATAAGCACAGAATCCAACTGTCACATGGTACAGGCAAAGAGAGCAAATAGCAAAAAGGTATGATAAATTTTTTCAAAAAAAGTGTTTCTCCTCCCTCCTCAAACCAAGGAAATAAAATTATTGCATTACTGAAGGTGCTGTTGGCCATAGAGAAGAGCTGAGCTTTTCCACTGGGCACAAAATGCTGGAGAACAGCATTTACACAGATGGTTTTGTTCTGAGACTGAAAAAAAATCAAATTTCTGAAGTTTACCAACACATTAAAGATGATGTACTGATTTGGGCCCTTTAGATAACTGCATGCAATAATAATAATAATGGCAAATATTGGTTATGTAAAAATATGATGTAAAATATCTAATGTGACAAAATTAATAAATCTGCCTATAAATGTAGTATTAAAATTTAATATAGAGGAGTTAAAACATTTTATCATGTTCAAAGTGAAACGAGAAAGCCAAATTTATTTTATAATTTATTTTACCATTTCCTCAATGAATAGAAATAAAAATATACCTCCTACTTCATTCAAAAACAAAATAAAATTCAGCTTTGATGAAGTTTCTCATTCCACAAGAAAACCTCAATATTTTAACAAGACCCTGGAAATGTGTGGTTTATTAAAAACCTGGTGTTCAAGTCTCCGTTGGCTCTGAAAAGTTTGGAATTCATGCAGATAGCAATTATTAGAGCTGATTCAGCCATAAATCAGGGCCAAATTTGACTTAGAATTCTGTAACTTGGATTTTTAAAGGAGTTACTTTCATGAATGCAATGTTAGAAGTATTTTCTATATGAATTTCCATTCCATATTGTATGGGATCTGCTTTTCTGTCTAAAAGGAGATTCATGACACAAATGGTTTTACCTTTTACAGCATTTCATATATGTTTAGACACTGTCAAGGGAAAGAGAAATTAGCAATATGCCTTATTCTTTGCCTCTTTTTTGTAAATGAAAATTATAATGAATCATGCTCAGAGATATTTTTGCACACGTTAAAAATACATCTCTGTATGCAAAATGGGAGTACATTAACATATTACTATCTTAATTATTAGTACCATACCTCAGGTTAAATTAATACATAATTTTAATTAAGAGAAAAAAAACAATGCACTTGCCAGTTGTACTGTTCCTCATATCAAACACTATAATTCAGCATACAGCAACTGATCACACTTGCAAATGCATTTCAAAATATTTTATTTGTTCTAGCTAGCTAATGTTTGCAGTCAAACTTCTGTTGATAAAAATACAGCAATTTATTAAATGAATTTAGGACTGCTCCTCCGAGTTTCAGGTAAAACTAAAATTCAATTTCAGATCTTGGGTTTCTCAAAGGTATAATTACTCTAGGCAGGAATGGGCAATGACAATTTATACTCTGCAAAAAACAAGATGCCAGCAGCACCTTGAGCTTCAGAATCATATTGCTGGTAAAAGCTGTTTGACCTCAGAATTTAACAGCTTGGTGCATTCCACCAGCCTGCTGATTTTTCATTTTATGACCATGTCAAAACTTTTGTTCTGTTGGGGAAAAAAGGTGTTCGTTCTATGGAGGAGGAAATAGCAGTGCCATTTTTAATACCAAAAGTCTTCAGCACAAAGCTCTGCCATCTAGAGATAATTAGAGCTTTTTAGAGCTTAAATCAAATGATGATCCTACTTATACATAAAATAGCCAATAAATTACCCTTTGCATTTCTCTAATGAGCACTTTTAGTGCCAGCAGTTTCTTTTACAGCCAAACTCACTTCCCAGCAGTATGATATACTGCTATTAGATTTGAACTTTTAGTCACTACAATAGTAATTGCAAGAGCAATTCATGGAATACAAAACTCTGCTTTTGTCAAACATTCATCCATCTGCTCCAAACACAGCAGCAGGAGAGCTCCAACAGTTTAAATGCCGTGTTAAATGAGTTTATTTGTATACTCAAAGCACAGGATAAATGTTGCTCTGATGCAAAAAGCAACAGGAAGCCCAAGGCAATCAGTGCAGCAATTTCCCCTGCAGTCCAGCATGCAGCTTATGGTGCAGCCCTTGAAGCAACATACTCCTAAATAAATGTGTTGACCTTTCAGTCACTGTAGGAAAAGAGTCACAACTGTGTGTTGCTGTTAACGTGTGTGTGCACATGTGTGTCTACACACAGGCTTATGTGGCCTCTGCCAGAAGTGATGAGAAACAGATGTGCTGGTGAATTAGTTCATTGTGAATCTCATACAACTTTCTGTTCTGCTCAGATTCATGTGGAGGACTGTAAACCCCCGAGGAAAACCCACAGGTCCTCTTCTTGTTGCTACATTCTGGCCTGATTTGCCAGAGAAAATTGATGCTGTCTACGAGGCCCCTCAGGATGAGAAGGCTGTATTTTTTTCAGGTACTGGTTTTAAGTTTCAAAACGTAAGTAGCCATTTGCATAATGTTGCATTGGAGCTCAGTTTCCTCGGAGCTGTAACTGGGCCCGGGAACAGCCTGTCTAAGAGCCATTAGAGCCATCAGGTATGGGTGACAGATCTCCATATTCTCATGCTGAGGATTCAGGACAAAAGGTTGAATCTGAAAGACTCTGAACAACATTCAGCCCCCAGTACAACAGAAGGGGAGCTATAAGCACCTAGAAGAGACATTCAACAGTAAGCAAGACTAAACAAGAGTCATTATTTAAAAGGAAAAGCAACAACAACAGTGGGAGCTCGGTTTCTGTCAGTCACTGCTCTGTTCTACCTTTCCTTCCATTTTAAGCTATTGTCTCTGCATATGTTGCCTGAGAAGATTACAAATTTTTTTTTTTTTCTCCTCATGCATTTCCTTGTCTCCTCCTCTTTTGCCAAAAACTGACTTTCACTCTGGCTTCCAAGCATCTTCCTTGGTGGCTCATCAGGCAGAGGATACAGGTGGCCGTGTGAGTTGCCTCCATGGGAGAGAAGGAGAACAGGAAGCATAGCTCTGTGGCATGTCACACATGGTTCAGCTGGAGTGGCCAAATGAGCAGAGCTGTGAGCCTGTTTTCAACACGAAAAACTGAGCCAGCAAAAAATGGGCTCCAGCATCCACTAAAAACATGACTAAACATCTCCAATCATGTAAAAACCATATGGCCGAAGCTGCTGTACATTTTCAGTACAGGAGGGAAAAAAGTAATGATAATCTATTCCACATGTCTCAGAGGCCATTTGCTTTAGCTTACAGGGAGGAGAAAAAAAAATATCTTAAAAATGTTTTATTTCAGGCAAGCCAAAACACTTTAAATATTGCGTATACTGTGTTTAACCTTATTCCATCTCTTTCTTTATAAGTTCCAGGCAAACATAACTAAACTGCTTTTTTTTAAAATAAATAAGAACTAGCAAAAAACAAAGATTGGTTTGAAAATAATACAACTATCTTAAAATACTTATTAGTGAGACCTACCCTTTGCTCCTGAATGGTGAAATAATAACTACTGAGGATCTCAAATGCTACTCTTTACACTTTTCTCATATTAATACTTCACTTATTTATTTCCCACTAGCACAGAGTCAAAGAAATGTCCTTTCATGAATTATTCTTTCTGTGGTTTTCAGTGAATCCAGTGAGGGTATTTACTAAGTAAACTGTAATTCCATGTAAAGAACACAGAACACTACTACATCTTCCACTAGTACATATTTGGAGAGACATTAGAAATTGTTGCATGACAAAGGACAACAGCAACTCTGAGCAAAAACTTCCTGACAATCACTCAATCAAACTGCTCAAACAAAACAAAGAGAGGGTAAACATGAGCTGCTGCATCTGAAACTCAGATGCCCCTGCCTGGTTTCAGACCATCTTCATCATACAAAAAGTTACCAGTATAAACTATTTATTTTAGCATAACTCCAATGTACCAAGAAAGTGTCTGCTTTGAAGATGAGTCAGCTAAGAAGGGAGGAAGCAAGAGCACACTGAGGTGATGTCTTTTCTGAGAGGCAAGTAACACTTCAGTAGCAGAACCAGTTGTAATCATAGTACACCTGCATTGTGACCTAGTGCTTCACAGATTAGAAAGACTAATTAGAAAGACTAATAATACAGCAAGTGCAATTAAAAGTCACATAGCAAAGTAAAAAAAGAAGAAATACACCTCTGTTACTGACTAATAAACAGTGTTTGTTTGCTTTGTTTTCTCCCCTGCTTAGGAAACGAGTACTGGGTTTATTCAGCCAGCAACTTGGACAGGGGTTATCCAAAGAAACTCACCAGCCTGGGACTGCCCCCTGATGTGCAACGAGTCGATGCAGCTTTTAACTGGGGCAGAAACAAGAGGACATACATCTTTGCTGGAGACAGATACTGGAAGTAAGATGCAGTGAGTGGTGGTAGGATGCTGTTGGCAGAGTTTTGTCTCTAGGGCTGAATGCATGCTGAGGGCCAGGAGGCAGGGACCAAATACAGGGGTTCATCTTCTGAGAATACAAAATGAGGGCTGCCAGAACAGAGCTGACAGCAGGAAAGGGTTTCAATACAGCAGCAGCGAACTGTTTGAGAAAACAGCTCGCAATGGAAAAGGGTATCTGGGAGTGTCTGTCAGGCTGCTCACCACTACCAACCCATCCCTCTGCCCCCAGGTACCAGCAACTGCCCCATGCTGGTCTCAGGCTCTTAAGGGGGGCAAGCTGTCCTTCCTGTCAGCTCACAAATGCTGGGAGAAGACTCTAAAAGGAATTTCCTAAAAATGCACTGATCTCCAATCACTTGGATCCAAAGACTGACCAGATTGCATTTGAAATTCTTTCAGTAAGCCAGCAGGCTTGGAGACACTGTATTGAAAAGAAACAGCAGTGTGACTAGCAAAGCATGCTGGGGCTGATTGTAAATCCTTTCAGCAGCTGATCCACCAGTCACTCACACCTTTGCTCTACTAATATATTTGGCACAGGGGGAATCTGAACAAACCACAAGTGTATCTGTTAGTACTCTGAGAAAAATCTTAGCTTAAATTCATCTTGACAGTCTCTAAATCTTTTTTGTGTTTCCTGTGAAACTCAGGTGACCTGCTACCACACTCTTATCTTTTCTTAGATTAAGAATGTCCTTAAAATGTCTCAGGGTTATTACCGTGGTAGAAAAATATCCTATGTTACACCTGGAGAGTCTACTAATTGTATAATTGTATTTAATAGAATCTCATTAGCATAATTGGCAGAGAGATCTGGCACAAAAGATCACCTTAAAAAGCAGAGGCACTTTGGTGCTCTGAGGAGCTTTGAGAGTTACCTCCATGCTGACTATCAAAATGGCATGAGAACAAAACAGAGGCACTAAACCTGCGGTCACTGTGAGAAGCCTGTTCCAGGAACAGGACTTCACTTCAGGAATGCAGACATTACACAACAAGCTGAAAGTGGACCCATTCATTAACTGACAACTGAGAAGCAAGTTAAACATCAGAAACAACCACCAGAAACCTAAGAGATTCTCCAAGCTATAAGAGTTCCTTCTGAGAGATGCTCTATCTAAAATATCAGAGGAGGTCTCAGTATAATTGAGTCCATTTTATGTGAACAATAATTTCATGTTATGATCAAACTGAATGACTGTCTTCATTATATCCTAATGGCTGTGGATTCCTGTAAGTAAATAAAATACCCTTTCACAATTGCCACTTGATCATAACTTTCAATTACTTTGAGGACAGTAATCTTCTCCATTATCTAAAGAAAAAAAACAACTTAAAAGCTAAAGAATGATATTAATTTTTTATTGTTGTATCGTAGAGATCATTTAAGCATTTACAAGTAGTACTAATACAGCCATTTGCAACACTTCAGGCTCCTGCTAAAACCTATAGACTATGAATTAGCAAAGCTGCTGGTCTCCTCTGTGCAAGCTATTGTTTTGATTAACTGTACTGCAAGGCCTCCAAGTAATTCATCACTCTAATCACAGGCAGTATTTCTATCTTGGTACCTTATCCGTTGCAGTCGCTGCAGAATGCGTAATTTATTGTTAAGGAATCAAAATAAGCTTAAGTGATTTCTATCTTTGTAAAGAAGAAAGCAAGCAGTTGACAAATATTTCAGGGAAAAAATGCATCTCTGTTTAACAGACACTATAACCCTTAAGTATGTGGCTGTTACATTTTATACAAGGACTCTGTCACATAGAATCAAAATAGTTACATACCACAGCCCTTCCTGTGCCATTATCACACTTACTTTAAATGGATTTTTTGGAAGCCTTCTCCCTCTCTCATTCCAGCCACAAGCTATTTTAGTGTTATTATAACAAGACTGCTAAGCATAGCAAAGTTTTGTGAGGTGGGGGGGTGGGAAGAGGAGCTGGCTCAGATTCCACAGATGAAGTTTTAAAACTACCCAGCAAGGTACTAGATTTTCTTTAAACATCCAAGGAATAAAATAGCGAGGAATGTAAACTAATAACTTAAATTGATCTTGGCCATCTACTGCTCACTTGTACTGGTGTAACTTTGGATATAATCCAAGTAGTTCCATACAGCAATGAGGGAAAGGTAACTTGAGATACCCACAGCCATGGATAAATAGAAATAGGGAACATAAGTGCTTCCCTCCCTGCAGTACTAGTCAAAGATGATCTGTCTGAAGTCCACTGCTCCTGAAGAGGTGTTGCTGGGGTGACTGAGGCCTCACATGCACTGGAAGCTTGGTCCAAACTACATCCCACACCACAGCTCCTCAGGACAACTCCACTCTTGCTTCGCACTGACCCACCTAAGAATAAGAAACATGCGGAAACCAGGCAACAGCCCTGCTCCTTCCACCCTCCCTGTCAATGAGCTTGCATGCCTGGGACATTTATTCCCTACATATGAATGGGAAAATCCTGGATTACTTTTTAGGGGGAGTGTAAAACTGGCTTTGCCCAAAGCTATCTGTGCATTCTGCAGTGGAAAGCACAGGGACTACAGGAAACAACTGATCATCTGTGGATGTGGGTACAGACAGACCCCCTCACATGGCAAGTTACATCTCACTGCCCTGGACTGACGAGGATTTACATCAGTTGAGGGTTTTTTCCTTTAAAACATGCATTGAAAAAGCCATCGTGGATTTGAGGGTGTGTGTCCCCCTCAAGAAAAGCATATATTTTTAACTTGGTGTCTATGTTTTGATCATCACCGAGAGAGAGACTACGTGAAAATAACAGGGGATTTCAATGGAATGTTAAGGAAAGTAATTAGTAATTTAATAGCAATCTATCAATTGCATGGACTACAAGCATATTGCAAACAAAATTTTAAAAACAGTCATTTCACATTAAAATCTGCTATCTTTAGATGTTGACTGCTGTCTGAAAAATGTTACCTTTCCTAGCATTATGTTTGGAATTTTCAAATTACATTTCCAAAAAAAAATTTCCTTAAAAAGTTTCTTTTCAATTCAGCAAGAATTGCAGTTTCAAAGGAAAGATGTAACATTTCACAGGGTTTTAAAAAGGAGCCAGGAATAATTACAAAGAAAGAGAAACAATGTTACAATCTAAGATGTTATATTTCTGTTTGGTTGTTTTATAGAGCCATGTTTGCTGAGGACTCCCTGAAAAATTATGTTGCATTTTAACATTAAACACAGATTTGTAATGCAGAGACATAATTTCCCTCAGGTACAATGAAGAAAAGAAGAAAATGGAGCTTGCATCCCCTAAGTTCATTGCTGACTCATGGAATGGTGTTCCAGATAACCTCAATGCTGTCCTGGGTCTTGCTGACAGTGGTAAGCTGTGATTTGGATTTCAGTCACTAACGAGCTCTCTTATTTGTCCGCTGTGAAACTTATTGAAGCCCTTAATTTCTTGTGGTCCATGAGTAGGAGCCAAATTGAGCCTGATGCACAGGATGTCCTAACACCAGAAAGCACAACCAAGCCATTCTCTATGGCTTGGAAATTTCCCAATTCCTTGATAGCTCCATACCAGCACACAGTCACAGCACCATCTCAGCACCATCCTGCTCTAGCACAGTCAGAACTCAGTATGATAATCTCCCTGGTCACAGGCATGACTGGGTTTTGTTTTGTAATGTTTTTAACTTCCTATCAACTGCAGCTGAGAGCCTGGCCCTGGTTTTAAGGGGCCTTGTATTTTGCACGGATATGCATGAATGTCTGAAAGCACCACTGGTATCACGAGTCTCTGCTCAATCACATTTTCAACATTTATTTTGCCAACAAACATTTTCTCCAAGAAAATTCTGGCTCACAAAGTAGTAACTTGACTAAGGTTCCACTTAACAAGACCTCTCTTCTACAGGAGGGGAATTTTAATGTAGATTAAAAATATATCTTTTTTTAATCATACAAACACAACTACATGAAAATATTTTGATAAATAAGTCTTCCAGTTCATTGAGATTCATGAAATCATACAGACAAAAAAGCTTTGATCAAGATCCATCTGATCATGCCTTTTTATTTATCTTCACAGGATACACCTACTTTTTCAAAGATCAGTACTATCTACAAATGGAAGACAAGAGTTTGAAGATTGTTAAAATTGGCAAGATAAGTTCTGACTGGTTGGGTTGCTGAGCCCTATGAGATATTAATAACCAAATATTTACTTTTTTGTTATATGCCTTATCTGTAATTAGAAATAGATCTGAATGCTAATTACTGGACCAGTCTGGTACTGGCACCAAAACATGAAGTACCAGTACTGTACACATCAGATAATTTAAGAGTGTTTGCCTCCTCAGTATACAAAAGATGTTTACGTATATATTCTGGTACAATTTTTGTCATGCTAGTCACAGTAGTGCTACTAACAGAACAGCCACCGTTCTGTATTCCCTTGGTGCTTAAACAAAGCGTTGAAACCTCTGGAGACTGGATCACACCCCTCTGTTATACACATACCAGATAGGCCCAAATGAGATGTACCAGCAGTGCACTTTGATTTTTATTTTTTTTTAAGTACAACTCTGTTATAAATAGATGGTTTGTCTTGATGTTTTTCACCCTCTTGCGAGTTTGATCATTACTTCCATTTATTTACATAATAATACAGAAAGACTGTCAAAGGCACAGGTTGCCTCAGGATCTGCTTTGTGTTGATGCATGATGGAATCATGGCAAGAAACTGTGTTAAAGTATTGTTTTAAAGTACTTTTTATTTTAATACCTTAGTTAAATTTAGCAATTTGCTTCATGCACTTTGTTACTACTATATAACTTGTTTATATGGATGGAAACGACTCAGATTTTTGAAGACAATGTGTTATACATAGAAGTCAAGTATTATTGTTTAACTTGTTTTATTTTTCTGTTCTTCATAATGTTGGGGGTTTGGTCAATTAGATTTTTTTGCTTATGCATTGGGCAACAGAAAATGTTCTTTTCACAATCTGATGGAATGTTTCTCATTTAAAAAATAAACCAAGAAAGAATGTCCCACACATGAAGTGCCAACAATACAAATAAAATCAAATTACACTGTCAACACTTCTCATGGCCAGGCTTCCTTGTATCATTTGAAATTAGAAATGTAGCAGCATGTTAAAGCAAAATACCTGTCAAAGGAAAGAACGTTACCTCAGTATAAAACTGCTTCCTGGGTTTATCTAGAAACCTAGGCTGTTTTCTCTGTTAGTCCTAAGATGCAACTGCAGCAATTTTCATTAAAGAGCTGATATGGCCCCCTGTCTCCTCAGAGCCACTGCCCTCTCTGAACAGCTCAGATGCCTGTCTGTTATCCATGCTCTTCCTCCTTATCAGCAGGTTGCCTCAGCACAACCCAGGCAGGAAGAGACAACACAGACATGATAGTACATGTATCCTATAGGGATGTAAGCTTGAGAAAGAGAGATGTAAACCCTTAATCCTGCCCATGAGAGCAGACACCATCTGGCCAAGGATCTTATCCAGCTCCGTGCACATGAAACACTTCATGAGCCTCCATGAGCTGCATCATGCAGGTAGTCAGCCCAGGTCCTTCTCGACAGATCTCTCACACTGAGTCCATGATTCACAGAACTGCCTAGTAACCAACATCTAAGCCAATGATCCATTTGTTTATTCTCACGTCCTCTACAACTTCATGTTTACACTCAGTGCTTTCCTGTTCTAAGTAGAGGGTTTTTTTACTATGATACTCTGAAAAGATACAATTTCTAATGTGGCTGCACTCGCCAAATAATCTTTCCATTACATTCTATTCAGATGTAACTCTCCCTTTGGGAAGCTGTTGGTTACTACAGACAATCCTCACCTGGATGAACCAGGACTATTTTTACTTGTGCCAAAAGAAAAAATGGCTTGTCCCCTTCTCAGAATCCTCATTCTCTTCAGAAATCATTAATCACCTTCCCAATTAGTCCTACACCAGAGCCAACAAAATACGGCACAAAACAAAGCAGCTGTAATTGCAAAATGTTAGTGTTGCAGTTTTTACAAACACCTGGTAGCCTTCTCAGGATTGTAGGATCTATTGAGACATTTCAGGGACATATGGTCTGTCCTGACCATAAACATCTTCCTGCACCGATGTTGAAAATATTGTCTAGCTTTAATGACTGCCAGGCATTCTTTTTGAGTGTTGTAATAATCTAAGCTCTGTCTTAAGACCCCTCAGTAACCATCCCTTAAAGATTTTTATGTTCTTGTGACAATATTGCCCCAAAGTGCATGCTCTAGCATCTGTATTTAATATGCAAGGGTTTTGAAACATCGAAATACTAGAGGAACATTCACACTGGGCCTTTCAGCTCTGAACTTGCTAAATCACATTTCTACTGATGACTGAAACAGTTTCCTTTTCCTCTACAACTTACGCATGTTTTGCAACATTGGCAAATCTACCATCCTACGTTCTGTAATAACAACACCATAATCCTACAAAACTCTGCACATCTGGTGGGTTGAAGGAATTCTGTTCAGTCTCTCCTTTTGTTCTTGCTTATGTAAACCCATTCTCCAATGACTAAATCATTGGCACAAAACCAGAAATAAATTTTCTATCGTTAAACCAAAGTACAGTTCAGTTTCAGACTGGCAACTTTTAAAGATTAACACAGGTCATTTTTAAATACATCTGTTTTTGTTCATCAACTGTAACATTTGCCAGGTTATCACCTACATACGTCAGACAAGCTCGTAGGAGTATACTGACCCTTCTCATTAACCTTTCACATCTGACCTGTGAAACACTAAGTCACAAAATGCGTCCTGAAAAACACTTTGGGTCTCATTTCACTTACTGATAGCCACTTGTAAAACCTCCCTCCCTTTCCTGTTTGTAATAAGTTAACCATGAAAGTCCTTTCCCGAGCAGCACTGCAGCTCTGCCTGTACCTGTCCATGTCCCATGACTTGCTTCCCTGTTTAACTTTGGGTCTGTCCCAATACTGTGGACTTTTTTGATCTCTTTAGACTTATGGCTAAACCAGATTATCCTCTCCAGGCCTCTCTTTTCACCTCTCTTGGGCACTTTGAGACTGTGCCCTTGTCACTAAGGCCACAGCCCTTGCCTTCCCTGCCCTCATCATGCTTGTCCCAAGACATTTTTACAATGAGGCAAGGTTTTTACCTACCTTCTTTACACAAGAAGAAACAAAGGCCAGAAACATAACTATTTATCTCAAGGCCATATAAAACCCAGCACAAAACTTTATCAAACTTTTATGTAACTTGTTCTACTTCTAGAGTTTTGTTAAACTGAAGTCAGGTTCACTTAGGACTTTTCGGTGTCAGAGTAGAGTCGCTCACATGTCTGAGTCTGCACAGGGGCTTGTTGCAACAAGGAGAGGGCTCAGACACACTTTCTCCTTGAACTGAAAGAAATTTTCTACCAGTTATGAGCAGGACAGGCTGCAGGCACCCAGCAGGGCAGCTCCAGTCAATAGAGCAAAGGGCGGTGGTTTAGTAACCCCTCTGTCACAATACATAGAAAGCAGCCAAGGCTATAATGAAATGCCATAGCTTAAACACTTAATAGACAGAGCAGCCTGAACTGTGAATCATGCTTAACAGTTTGTGTCTCACTAACACTGTATTTGTTAAAAATACATTTTCTTCCTGCTACTCTGTCATGATTTTACTAAGGAGCAGTTACCCATAAATTTAAGCAATTGACTGTAACTGTGCTGTTTCTTAAATCAGGAGGAAGTAGGTCCTTTGGGCCCATTTTGGAGAAATTATTTCTATTTATGAAGTCAGACATGCATGTTTTTAGCAGCAAAGACTAGGTGAACGAACATTCTTCTGCTTTTGAAAGAGCTGAAGCCAGTAAATGAGCAGGCACTCGGCTCTGTGGGATCACTGCAAACACAGACATTCGTATGTGCAAGGGGAGACTGACTTTTTACGGACGGGTTATGTCAAACACTCAAAAGTATTAAGGTATTTCCAGGTTGGGAACTCTAGTAAGAACAAAACCAAAACCAGAACAACCCCCTCAAACAACAAAACCAACAACTCTGAGACTCTGTCAGAGAAATAAGCACAGTCAGGGCATAACTGAAGGCATCTCAAAATCTGCCAGTGAGGTTTCTGCACACCCAGCCTGTCAGAGGCACATCCTGCTGCTTGAAATACAACTCCTTCTGGCATTGCCTTTTAACACAGAATCACATCTTAGGGTAAATTGTCCAGTTCTGAGTTTTATACTTGCACACAGCCATGATTCCACACACAACTAGCCAGGAAGGTGGGAACATGGCTTCCCCCATCCCAACTGCAACAGCAAGTGTTTACCTGCAGAAAATATGGGCTCAGCTTTTCCAGGGATATGATATTCAGTGTGAACAAGAAAATTGAAAAACATTCATTCATTCTCATAGTTTAAAAGTATTTTTTAATAATATCTCTGATTAGTTTTTTTTCTTAATCAAGACAAATATTAAGAAACCCTGTTATTATCTCAGAACTTAATCTAAGGGAGAAAGACTTGGCCAGAGCCATAGCCTAGAGGGTAACAGAACCTGAAAAAATTCACACTTTATTAGTGGTAAAAACAATAAATCTGCATATCACGCTACCAAAAGAAGTGAAGGGCATTCGTTTTGCTTGTTTGTTTGTGATGAGGTTTTTCTGTCTCCACATCCAAAACTCCCTGCCTTTTTGTAAAATATCCTTCATTAGACATTTTATTTCTGGTGTTAATACAGCATATTTGGAAAAGAAACTTCCTGGCCTGGACCAAGTAGGGAGTGGATTAAGTGGACCAATGGTCTCTTCTAGTCTTGGCCTGCCTTCAGCTATGAAATTAAATTCTATAATTTTAAGTATACATAATAGCTTTTTAAATTATGTATTAATGTATGCCTGCAAGTGTACATGCAAATAAGTACACAAAGAAACAGCTCATGGCTATATTAGAATATCTAATATTAAGGATTTAATATAGATATTAAAAAGAATATTTGAGTTTCAAGGGACCTACAACAATCACCTAGTCCACCTGTCTGAATGCTAATTGACCTCAACACATCACACCAGTTTTTCCCTTCTCCATAAAATATGCCACAGTCTGAGCAAAGGACAACATAGTGAGATAAAAGTACAAGTATTCAATCTGTAGGGGTGTTCTTCCTTGGCAGCACTACTGGAGATAACAGTCAAGAATTTGGTTTATTGCTCAAACAATTTCTCCACAGTTGCAATAGTTGAATAAGAGGCCATTCAACAGGTCACAGCAGCTGCTGCCACCACTACCACGTTGGTCAGCCTGACCAAGGCTGGGAGAGCTGTATCCACAGTGCCTGCCTATACCATCACTGGATCATTTTGCAAATCCCCAAACTCCCAGTACATTTCTAAAGTTCAACTTCAGCCGGATTCACCATGCAGATGCTCAGACTCTACCAGACAAGGAACAAGCTAGTCTGAAAAAGGGACACAAAAATAAAAGGTCTCATGTCACTACAGGTCTGCATTCCCCTTGCTACCCCTGGTGCAGATGCTCTGCACAATGAGCCAGAGGGTGACAAAACAGAATCTGTTGAGCTTTCAGCTGTCTGTTGCTGCCCAGTGCTTTCCTCTGGGGCTTCACAGAATAACTTGCTCTGCTGTTAAGAATTTGCTAGCATTGCCAAAATAAACTAAAATTGTAAGAGGATAATTGTTCTAATTTAGATTACCCTGGAGCTTGGCAGTCCATCCCTGGAATTATTTGGAGGTGGTCTCCCCTTTCTAAAAGACAGGAATTCACAATATTAAGTTATAAGTCCTCCAAGTGGGCCTTTACCACTGCTTCAACCTTGGACTGTTTAAAAGCTTTGCTCTGCCTTCCCTATGCCTGTTACAGCATAATACAGCTGCCAAAAGGGTTGAAACTAGAAAGCAGCTTCACGTTCTGCATTCGGGTGCCAGGCAATGACGCAGACCCAGCACCTCCACTGCACAAAGTTTCTAATCACCACCAGCCAAGGAATTAGGAAATCCAACCATAGGTCTCCCATCTAGCATCACATCATTCCATTAGTTAAGCCCTGGAGACATTATTTCTTCTCTGCTTGCGCTTACAACAGGCAATTCTGGCCATGGCCTCTCCCCACTGCTCTCCCTTTCAACTCCCTCTGACTCAGGGGAACCCCCTGGCAGCAGAGTTCACAGCAGCAGACTGGTGAATAAGGCAAACCAAGTCAAAGCAATTTAACAAGAGGCAAGTCTTGCATGCAAAAGGAAGACAAGTGCTCTGCTTTCTCTCTGGTCAATGCTGAACCCAGCCCTCTAAGGAGGGGGAGCGATTTCTCACTAGTTGAATACTTGGCAAGGCTCATTAAATTCTTGCATTTTCATGGTTTTCCATTAAGAAAACGTTCCTTTCAAGGCCACTGACAATTCTGTCATTCAATGGCTCAAAAGTATGAAGTGGGAGGACCTACACTGGAAATCCTTTTTCTGTTGTTTCTGATCTTGTCAAAGAGGCTTCAAGAACCCTCATTTGTAGGGCTTTTTGAATAATGCCTTTCATCCATTCTTATATTTAGATGCCTTCCTATGTAGCACTGAACAGCACTGTCTTGGTCCTCAATTTCTTGTCTTTTATCACTGGTTACGTGTATACGATCTGTCTTGATTCTATGCCCAAATAGGTAAATTCCACTTCCTCTCACTTTCATGCAGTATTTTTCAATCTACAAACATCCTGAAGCTAAAAGGGAGTAAGTATCCAATCCAGAAGGTAGGGCACCTGCTTTCAGGTTTTGCTTTGGCTTTTTCTTCAGGCAAGTCCTTTGAGGAAGAGCAGAACATATCAAAGCACTTGCACCCTTTACAAATTTTGTCTTGGTTTCCCTCCACTTTTATCACCTCTTTACTCTTGTTCTTTCAGCTTTGTTTCTTACATAAAGAACTAGACACTTGGATCAAAACAAAGGAAATCAACAGAGAGGAGTTAGTCATCCTGTAAAGGATCAGGTCAAAACTACTCCAAGAAACAAGAACACTTCAAGTATTTTTTCTATATACACTCATCATTTTTGCGTGCAAATTCTGTACTATGGACAGAGCTACAGTGATGAGAGGGAACCACATAATGGGCAACCTGAAGGAAAAAAAAAAGTGTAATCAATTCTGTTGCTTGACCAAAAGCACCTGGAATACCAAGTGAGTGAGACCCCTGACTGATACTGAAACAGTTGTGTTTCCCAGTGGAGAGCTTTTCTCCTGTGATCTTCTTGGAAAGCTTAAGAATATAAGTTTCCCAGCATGCTTTACCCAAGTGTGACAAAAACCACTGGAGACACAGTGCTACAGAGACAGTACTCAATAAAACTATTTGCACCCACTAAGTGAGTTCAGAGAACTTATTTACACTGATGGACAGAACACGTGACTCCAGGATTTAAGCCTGGATTCAGTCAGGGGAAAATGCCATAACTAGATTCACAAATGTGAAGAGTACCTGAAAACGCAGGAAAGAGTACTGCTACAATTGAAAGCTGTGTGGACTCTAAAACCTCACAAGGCCTCTAGGTGTGAAAAATGAAAATTTTTTTTAATAATTCTAGTCCTTGACAAGTCCTGCTCCAGAAATTCTGGCCATGCAAAACTGAATGTGGTCTCTGAAAAATAAAAGTAACATCATAATAAATATTGCTAACATATACTCTCTGCTTCTACAGCACACTGGCAGCTTTAAGTATTTGTGAGAAAACTGTCTATTCAGAAGTTATTACACACAGATAGTCCTGAATTTATGGGTAATTCTTCTTTAATGAAGTTGAAGTGGCCTGGAATCAAGGGAACACATCCTTTCTCACATTTTTAGACTTTATAGGTAAACATCAAGCCCAATTCACCTTCCTCATCTCTCTTCAGAATATTTCATTCCTCCTCATTAGTATTTTAATAACTGCTGGCAAAGGCTATGCTCCATGGAACCTGAAGGGCTTAAAAACACACATTACAACATCCATTTAGTTGCTCATTTTTGAAATTAACTTCAGCCTTTTTTCATGTGTTGAACTGGCCCTGGTTTCTCTACTTAAAAAATTAAAGATAATGACTTTGTCTGCAAGTGTACCGTGAATCCTAACTATATTTTGCTATGTAAGTGCAAAGATCTCTCAAAACCATAAAAGAATCCAGACTCACAGTTACATATGCCTTCACCAGCATAAAACAGCCCCATAGGAGAACCCACCTTCCCACATTTCCTAATCAAAATTTTATGAGAAAATAGGCCCTCTTGAATTTCACACTCTTTGTGGAAATTCATTCAAGTTTTTCGAAAGTGAAAAATCACCCAAAATGGGCCAATGGGAAATGCACTGTTGTTTGCAGGTATATCTGGAATGTCTTGATTAGCAAACTATTCAGAATTTCTATTCCATTTGCTTGTTGAGGAGACACACGAGTAAAATTAACTGCTGCAGAGAAAGTTCCCAGAAACTGCTTTAATATTTTAATACCTGTATCTCCATATAAGATATGGTTCCTTGCTTGCCAATGATAAAATTCTGAAGAATTATACTTAAATAATGGAGTATGACCTGAATAACTATGTCATGAACTGAGACACCACACAGCACGCTGTGAACAGGCCAAAGGAGTCTGCAAAAATAGTGGTGGAAATAATACAATGAAAGTTCAGCCTTCCACAGTCCTACTTTCTCCTTAAGTTTAGAAGTAGGCTGTATCCTTGCTAGACCCCTGCATACAATCCCAAGGTAGGCAGCTTATTCAGAAGGGCGTTTATGAAATGTGGGTGTAAACTAGAAGTGTTCCTGAAGTTCAAGGAGAGAAAAGCCTCTGCAGAGCCAAGAATTGGCTTTACAATAATTGATGGGTTTAAAGCAAACCGAGGGAGAGTTATTGCAGTTGACACAGCATTGCTTTCTGGTTTGATTTCAGCTCCCGAGTCAGCAGACAGGCTGTCATAGGCAAACATTTGAGAAGAGGAGTTATTTTGGAATTCCTCCCCCTCGGTGCGTTTCCCCCAAAGCCGGACCGTGGAGCCGTGACCGGGCCGGCAGCGGCCCCTGCGGGCGGCAGGGACTCCTTGCACGGAGCTCCCGTGCCCAAACCCACCCGCGAAATCACGGCCCCGTGCACCAAAGGCAGCACAGAAAACAGCTGCATCCCTCCGAGTCCTCGATGCACAGTAAGAGACTGCCAAACAGGAGGCCTGAAGGATTTTGTTCTCTTAGTGCCAGTTATTTTGGGGTAATACCAAGCTATTCAAAAAGATAAAGGGTATTTAAACAGCAGAGGTAAAGCATATTTTGTTGGGAGTGTGAAAATTCATTTACAAAAGCATTTCCTTAAAGAGAGGGAGGACTATTGTATCACGTTCCACAACTCATATACACTGTGCTATATATACACACTCAGTACGGGAAGATTTTTCCCTGAGTTTGTCTGTCCCTCCCTCCTCTCCACGTCCCTCAGGCTCTGCATTTTAGTGACCAACCCCTCAAGCCAAAGGAGAAAAGTCATCCAAAGCCGCACAGTCTTCAGCCAGGACAGGGCGGGGAGGGATTGAGCCGAGTTCAAGGCGTTTCCTCATTGTAGGAGGTAAGTCCCCCACAGCAATCCCTGCCAGTCTGAAGAGCAAATACCATCTTTATAGCAGCACAGTGTGCTGCCAGGGAGTCTCTGCTCTGCCCAGGTCTCAGCACTATCTCAGCCACGTGCCATGGATATTCCAACTCATTATCTATGTTTTTTCCAGACATTGGTAAAGTCTTTGTTCTTTAAACTGATACCACCTGAATGTAATTTGAACAGGTCACCTCACTGCAATTCTCTGGTAAAATTCAACACATGAAACTGTTTATTTAATTGTAAAATTCCCTTTGCAAAGTAAGTTTTTCTGGAGGTTTTGCCATGTCAAGTTCTCAGCCCAGAGAATTGGAAATTAGGCAGGCCTTGACTCTATAAATTAAAGGTATGGCACAACACTGGCATCAGTGGAAATACAGCCTGGAATATCTTTATGTGCTTGAGAACACAGGAGATAGAGTGAGAAATCTTGCTAATTAGGAGTGATGATGCTGTACACTCCCACCCCTAACACACAACTGCAGAGAGCAACCAAGGAGGAAGGGCAGTGCAATCCAGTCTCACATTAACAATGAAACTACAGAGCTACCAGCCAGTAATTTCACAGGATTAACCAAAACACAAGTGAGAATGGCCATAGAAAAAGAGCAAGCAAAGTGGTAGAGTAAATGGATATCTGAGATAAGTGACCATGTGGTTCATCTTCAGAGATTAAGGCTCTGTTTCACCCTTGGGAAGCCAGCCCTGGCCCCATCTCCCCCTGTCATCCCATCTGATCATCACTCACCACTCACTGTCAAAACCTGAGAGCAGCAACACAAAGTTACACTTGGAGTAAAAAAATTATTCTTCTTCTTGACCAAACAGCTGTTACAGCTGCTACTGTAGTTAGGCAGATATAAAAACTTCAGGCATCATGGAAACATTAACAAAGTATTGACAGTATAAAATAAATATTCAGCAGCTCAAAACTCTACAATGAACAACCTGGTCATTAGAAGGGCAAAGCATAGGTCTTCCTTTTGCTATTATTTTCAAGGGGGAAGGGAAGGGATCATCAGAAAAAGAATAATCAGAAGCAAGGTAACAGATAAATTATTACTAGAGACAGAACTACTGAATTCCATTCCAGCACCTGGGTATGTTTCACATAACTATGGAGAGTTATCAGGATATAAAATCAATTCAAAACATAGACCATGCTCCTGGCAGGCTCTTTACTGCAGCAGATGTCTGTCAATAAACAGAAATTTAACTGTACCTCGATGGCATTTCATTATCTGGAGCTGAAGAATACTACTAAATACTTCACATTTATATAGATTAATCTATTCTCGCTTACTGTCTAATATCCATCACAATCTAATCTATATTGGCAAGACTTCTCCATTTCCCTGACAGGATGGGTGGGTACTATTAACATGAACAGGTTTTATCTGTGTCACAGTACTGGTGGCTATTCATAAACACACTTTCAGTTTATCAAAATGCAAGATTATATTACTACTATTGGGGAAAAAAACATTGACCTGGAATTAAACACAACATTGCATTATGGATAAAGGAGGAATATTCTTTTCTTCCTTCCTATTTGCACGGCACTTTAAAATAACTCAGTATTCATGCTGAGTTTGGGAGAGGGAGGGTTAAAGCGAAGGCCTCCTGCTCCCCTCTGCCCCCAGTGCTTTACAACAGTAGATACTCATTTCAACATAGATGTGGTACATAAAATTCTGACTGTGCATATGCTCAGTATTGCTTTTGCAGCTTTTACTCTTGAAGGAACATTGTGATAATTTAGCCTGATCTCCTTAAATGTCCCCTCAAATTTCAAACCACTGATTACCACATCGATCACAGTCACTTTTAGATAGGCAACAACCCTTGATTTAAGGGCTATAAACAACAGAAAATTTACCACATTCAGTGACTGTCTTTTTAAGTAGTTCAGTTTCCACAACGCCATGAATGACAGCTTATTTTTCATCCAACATGAAGGATATGAGGAAACCACAGGACATGACTGGGTTCCAAATCATGCTGTTTACGAACTATGTGCAAACATAGAAACCCTGGTAGCTGAGTGTTTGTCCAAAGCCCTGTATCAGACCTCCAGAGCCCAGGAATTATGCTCTTTATACATATGCACAAGAATTTCACGTCCAGTAGAGAACATGCTTTCAACAAATTTGTCCATAACACTCTTTACCCTTCAAGATTATTGACTGCAGATGTGTTTCTTAAAACATGCTTCCCTTTAATTTGTTGATTGCAACTTTGTTTTACAATATTTACTAACTCAGGCTAACCCTGGTGCCCTAAGCAGAAGCTAGAACTACTTGGTCTTCCTAGAAACAAACCATTTGAGAAGGTTAAATTCACATTTTCAGAAGTTAAATTGGACAAACTAAATAATGCAACTATTAATATTTAATTTTATTTTTTAAAAAATGTTTCCACAACATTACTGTGTCCCATCCTTTCATGCAAAGGCATATATGTGGTCTGGACTTGTCAAGCTCAGTGAGACTCAGAGTTAAGGAAATGGCTGCTCATTAGAGAAAGAAGGAAAAAGAAGCTCTTGTTTTCGACTTACAGCATTGCATGTGACTGACAAACAGGGTAAAGCATAACTTTCAACCAGACAGACTATCAATCACTCCATAGCAATCCATGTTCATTTTACCAGTTATATCATTTGCCCACAGCAAAACCTACTTCTAACCCATCCAAGGCTTCTGACAAAAAGCAACACAATGAATGAGAAATAATACACCTTACATACAAATTGATTTCCCCTTTCTTTTTCTTATAATTATTTGGGAAGTCAGCACCATTTTCTTTCCAGATTTACTCTAAAAAAACCAATAAAAAGCTGTTTTCATTAAATGCATTATAGCCAAGCAGAGACAGACAAGGAATTTCCTGAAGAGCTGAGCACAAATACAAATACAGCCTACTGGCACGGGTTTCCTCAGCCTAAATATTTTCAATCAAAGTAGCACCATGTGCAATTAAAAACAAAATCAGAATAAATCTAAATATTTTAATGTCAGGTAACTTCCATTCTAAGTTTTTAAAAAACGCTTAAAAATCATATGTTCTTAAAAGTCAACTGGATGGCAAGAGGAAACCACAAAGAAAAAGTCACTGGAACTCAGACAATGGGATTGTCATTCTCAAGATACACACTTTTTGTAATTAAAACCTTATTAGTCTCATATCTCTATACTAAGAGGTAGTTCAAGATCTTTCAGTAATAACAACAACACGTTCTCTAGATCAAGGCACATTATAAACATGAACTAATAAACCCATGGGGCACTTGTGGAAGCTGGGGAGGTTGTTGTGGAGCTGGGGAGTCAGAGTTGGCATGGGAAGAGGCACCAGATCCAGAATGTCACCCTCTCTGAAGGATGGCAGAGCAACCACAGGCATCTGCTAATCCTTCCCTCTTGCAAGTGAAGCCACAGGCAGGGCAGAGTAGAAGAAAGCATGACTGTACTCCTCATAATTATCGAGTTTCTTAATTTTGGTGCAATTACGGGCAGCTAGTGGTCGACTACTAGTGCTAGCCCAAAATCCAGCAGCTCTAAAGAATCTAGCTGGGGTCATGACTGCCTTTGCAGAACGCATAGGAACAACAGAATACAGCCTCCCTCTCAGAAAGACCAGGTCAGAGTACCCAGCATTCAGCCTTATTTATAGAAATTACACAATTATTTACTGGACTTCTCTCCAGAAAATATGATGGGAACTTCTGCACATGTAGCAGTATGTTTTCAATGTTACATAAGACATTCCCAAATGCATAAGTCAATCAATCCAGTGTGCAACAGCATGACCCACCACAGTAATTAGGTTTTTCTTTTGTTCAGTTAGACTTCAGCCCATGCTGGACTGAGGATCTGCTCAGTGGCATTTGATTAGACCACTGTGTCACATCACAGGACATTGGTAATTCTGTACATTGCTTTTTCTCTGTAATGAAGCACAACAAGCTGCAGCACTGTTATACAACTGTGCATGCTAAAATCCCTGGTCTTTTATCTCGAAGTTCCTTAAACATGTTTATTCTCCCCTCAGAAGCTTTTAAACTCAGCCACAAACTTTGTGCTCATGACATAGCCTGTTGGTTCTAAGCTATCCAAACATATTCAGAGGTCTTGACATCCAATTCAGCTTACTCATGCAAAGATAGAATGTTTACCTTTGAGAAGAGAACAGGAAGACAAAACTTCAAAAGAAACCCCAAAGAATTCTCCAACGTTTCCATTCCTCCTTTATTAAACTACTTCTTTCTATGACATCTCCAAGGGAGATGTGCCTTAGATCTGTACAAGAAACTTTGCTTCCATGGATAAGCATTGTAATTGCCAACTTTAACCACAAAGAAACAGATCTCCTAAACCAGCTTGAGACTCAATTCAACCTCACCAAATAAGCCACGAGCAGATTCAAGAACACTGCAACTCCACCCTTTTTCTAGTCAACGTAAAACTACACAATCCCCACATCACTCAGTGTAATACAGGCAGCACTACTGTTACTGTAAAATTCCCTTACAGTGTTCCTTTTTGGAAAGAAGGAGGAGAGAAAGCGAGAGCTCTACATGGCAGATAACAGTTGTCTCACCTAAAAAACTACACAAAAGCTCTCAGATGACATGTGGAAGAAAACAGTACAAAAGCATAAGCAGAATATAAAACTGAAGTGGAGGTTCTGCCTTTCATTCTGAAAATGTTATTCAAGAGATTTTTGCAAAGGATGGAGTCACAAACTGGGCCTGTTACAATATACACTTTTCATTTGCTTCCCATTTGGTTCTAAATTGGCCCTCAAGAGATGCGAGTGAAACGTATTGAAATAACTACCAAGGAAAATCAGTTCTATTCACATTTACAAAAACAGTTACAGATACATCTTCAAACTTTCAAGGCTCTAAGCCTGATTTCTTGGGAAACCAAAAGTGTTGGCTAGGAGAGTTAGCAGAGTTACTGAGGAAGACTTCAGACAAGGACAGCACTGCCCTTGCATTTAGGAAAGGAAGTCCTTTGACATGAGATAGCAGCTCTGAAACACAAGTGCCAGCAAAGCATTAACACCTCCAGCAGCCAACTTCAATGCATTAATGGTTACACTAACCCTTGCCAACCTCTGAGCAGTGCTCTAAGTGATGCCTCAGGGTAAAGTGGATTAAAAATGCTATGAGGAACATGTGAATAGAAAGCATTCTTATGGAAAAACACAAATGCTTTCTACTAAGGAGTGATAAGCACTCAGAAATAAATCCTGTGCCATACCATCTCTGTTAAGAGTGAAGCTATGAAATCTAGGGTGGGACATAAAAAAAGGAAGAGGAAAAATTATCTTATTAGCACCCTTTTGTGGGTTTAGGCTTCCTCCCTTCTTATTTTCAAAACCTGAGCATATGTAAAAACATTGTGAAAGGTGGTTCTCTAAGGCATTCTTACTCTAAGACCATAACTGGCAACCCAACAAGCACAGAGAGAGGTTTCAAAGATTTTGTCCCATATCTCGTGGCCTAAGCTGTGTTTTAGCTTGCTTGTAGGATTTACCACTGAGGTGGAATACAGTTTTTAAAGAAAAGGTAAACACTGTTATTTACACAGGAAACATGTCTCCCTGCCTACTGAAACACAAGCTCTTAAGAAAAGTATTTATTGAAATTTAAGTATAATAAAGCAGTGATTCAGTAGGTTTCAGATATTCACGGCAGCACATTTTCAGAGGTTCTTTGTTTTGCTTTATCATTCCTGACATTTCATACAGCACGTTATAAGCTTTTGCAGGGAAACAGCACTTTTACCACAGCAGTAAATTGCACAGGTGGGAGAGGTTGATGCTAAACATTATTAAAAGATCTTCCTTTCCAAAATAAGAAATGAATGTAAAGGCATAAAATCATCTGGAAGCACAAATCCTTTAGAAAAGCACCAGAAATAAATGAGGAATAGTCTGGTTTTTAATAAGAAAGTCACCCGTGCACATGTCTGTTAGCTCTGCTTACAGTACAGGTCTTCAGTGGTCAGATGAAACACTACACTGTGATTTAACAAGACAGTACATGTAGTTTAGAAAACTTTCCAGATTTCTATCATTTATATGTCAAAAAACTCCAGCTGACATGGCTACAGCACAGTTTTCCAAGACCCATTCTTTGGAGTTCTAAGCCCCCACACCAAAATCAAAATCACATTTTTTTTAAAATATAGACATTAATATTCACTTTTGTAGCAACACTGAGATTAACATTACTTTTAAATTCTGATAATGGCAGTTTCTGGAAATGATTTTTTTGGTTTGCCTCTCCAACCCATTTGGTGACTGCTTTGATATATAAATTGTTAGCAGATCTATACACTCTGAAATTCTTCAGAGCAAAAACCATGCTTCTTGTTTAAGCTCATAACTGTCAGAGGTATCTCCCAAATATCAATACATTTTCAAGCAGATTTATGTAGAGGTAAATCTCCACGAGGTCTTTTTTTGTTTGTTTTTGTGTATTTTTTCTATTTCTTTTCTGTTGGTTTCTCCCCATCTACTGTCACTTTTCAGTTTACATAACAGGAGTACTCTGTATTTATTTTTACGTTTGTTCATGAATCAAGTGATCCATTTTAATGGCACACATCCTTTTGAATTACTGTCCTCTGTTCAATTAACATATTTTGTCCTATGTTCACTTTCTGCCAAAATGCCTAGGGTATTCAGACATTCTTTACTCTGCATGTTTTGTTTGCAGACAGAAATGAAGATAGCAGTTTCCTAAAAATTTCAAGTTAATAAATCTTTGAGTCATTAGTTGACATGGATTGTCTAGCCTGTACTATTAGAATACCAGGGTGAGGACTGGCATGGCACAATTTAGACTTCCAAAAATCCCAGATCCTTAGTCTTGGAAACTCTTGTGTTTACCTAATGGTTCCTGATAAAGAAGCCTGATCTTCTTCCTGCTGAAATCAGTATGGGAATTGCCACTGACCTCAATAAGAACAAGGTTCCAACACCACTAACCCAAGGCTTTATTGTTTCAGTACACATCATAGGCATTAAGAAATGTGTCTCCACCTCAAAAGTAAATCCTTTGGGTGTGCAGCAGGAGATAAAACCACTTTGCACTGAGATAGCACTTTCTGTTTCAATACATTTTACATGTGATTATGCCTTCCAATCCCTCCAGTAAGATAACCACTCCGTACCACAGACTGGAAAACCAGCACAGAGTTGCTGTCACTTGCCCAGTGAAACATGGGTGACATTCCAACACTTGGCCCCTGAGGGTCCATGCCCCTCTGCTGCTGGAAAGTAAGCTCACAACTGTGCAACAGCCCTGTGACTAATCACCATTTCTCCTCATGAGAACTGAGCTACAGCTCCATAATCCTTTGTTAACATCCACATCTGTGATCTGATTCCACAGAAGAAAAAGAGACTGTTTTACTGTTCAAGGCCCATTCCCAGTCTATTGAACCTGCCTCACATATCAGTTTCCAAAAGCTTCTCCAAGCCAGCTGGGTAGAGCTTAAGCAGTGTTCCTAATCCTACAGCACAATTCTAGACTCAAACCTTCTTTGAAATAAGGAGTGAAACACTTGGACAAAGCACCCATAACGAGCATCTGAAACGTCTCTGTTACATGCACCCACTTCCTCAGAGCTTCCACTGGCCACAAAATTTGGCTACAGTCAGCAGAAAAAGCTTCACACACAACTAGCAACACATCCCTGAAAACTGCTAAGTTATATCAAGCCTGTTTCCTAGCACCCACTCCTTTTCTGCAAGACTGTCATTGTTTCCACCCTTCCTGCCCTTTTCCTCTGGAAAAACATTTCTTTTAACCTGTACCCCAGTACTCACAAGAGCTCTCTGCTACATGCTCCATAGCAATATTCTAGGATGGTCTCCATGTCATATCAACCTTATCTGTGAGTACCTGTGCAGAAGAGACACTGCCATGATCTTCATGGATCCTGAATGCCAGACAGTTCTTGCTTTAAGTTATCCAACGTGCTCACCATTGGCAACAAACCTGCAGCATTTGAAAAGACAAAGTGGCTCGGGGCAGATTATATCAGCTTTGCTGAGCTCACCCACCTGAATTTTGTTGCTCTCCTTACAGTCTAACAAGCCACACCTGTCACGTTAATGGCATCAGGGATGGCTTCAGTGTTAGCAACAAAAAAGGCATCCAGAAACTGATTTGAGCAAAGCAGACAGCTGTTAACACTACAGAATGGACAGTCTTTGGTTGTGTCCAGACTTACATCAATGCATAGGGTAAAATGGACTTGATGGTTTGGTGCAACACATGCTGTGTCCCAGGCTTCCCACTGGTTTTGTTCAGTCAGTGACACCAGTGAATCTTCGGTTTTCTACTGCTAAAGCAAGTTCTTGATGATTTTCTTTCCTACCCACTGCAAGAAGGCCATAAACTTAAAAAGAATCATCTAAAGTTGGAGAACATCTTCCTGCAGTTGTTAGATAGAAAAGGCTTATTGCATGCCTTCCACTTTGGAGTGAGTCACAGTTAGTGAGTCTGTTGGAAATGCTTCACTGGCTCTTGCTTGTTCGTTCTCAACTCCTCTTTATTTCTTGAAAATATATAAAAAGAATTGGCCTGTCTGCACACTCACTCTCCCTTTTAAGTGGTGTACTTAAAACTTAAAATAATATGACAAAAATATGACTCACGTATCTTTCTGACATGTGGGATGGAGTTCTGGAGGGCACATAGTTGTGGTAAGAGGAGTTTGTTTTCCTTAGCTGGAAAGACATGAGTTATACATTACTGTGAAGCATATCATATTTACAATTGAATGTGCCCTGTTAAGACTTTCATACCCACCGACGCACAGCAGAGCTGGGGCTGCATCTGCCAAGTCAGTGAGGAGACTTTAATGGAGCACACAGAACTCTGCTGCTGTCCGGAGGAAAGCTGATAGTAAACCAACAGACACAGTCACATGGGTTGGTTATATAATTTTGGTCTTTACTAAAATAGCCAAAATGCCTGACTGTACTGAGAGAACCTCCGTGAAGGAGCTTGTGTTTAAAGTTGTGCTTCCAACTTGGGAATTAATGACTGTGGCAAGACACCCATTAAAACACCGGCTTTGGAGCGGAGAAAAACCAGTGACGAGGCCATCGACCTCGTCTGGTGATTAGAAAAGGAATGGGGCAGACTCTAATTTCACTTAAACAGAATAAAGGTTTTTTTCCAAAAGCTCCAATCTGCATCTCTTCCAAGCTCCACCTCTTGCCCAGTCATGCTCCTGTTTGCATTACAGCTGTCAGTGGCACAGAAGAACTGGTGCTACGGCCAAGGACGACGCTGCCCTTGCACTGGTGCAGCCCCTGCAGACACCGGCGGTGAGGAGGAGGTGGAGGTGAATTGTGAAGGTTGTTACAGGCAAGATAATATCAAAATAAATAAACTATTGGTAGCCCTGCTTTCCAACAGCTCCCCCGCACCGCAGGCCTGAGGTGATCAGTGACTGGGCAAAGGGCCAGGCAAGACCGAGTCGCTGCAACCGAAGGCAGCTGAAGTTGTTGAAAGACCATATAAAGGTGGTTTTGTCTCAGCTATCTGAGACAGCCCCAGAACTCCACTCAGATTGCAGAAGGAAACTCAAGAGTCATGGACCTGTCTTATTATTTAAAGAATATGTTGGAAGTGACATCATTTGAGGCTCTAAAACTCAGCTGGACACTGTATTACACCTCGAGCAAATGCCTTAGTGAGTTGCTAGAGGCTTTCAGCATTTATTTATTTTTCATATCACAACACAGAGTGAAATCATTCTTCAGAATGTAAATTATTAAGAATTTGTTCTAATACTGACAGCTTAAAAATTGCGTGGGCTGGGTCATGGAACTTTAGAGCTGGAAGAAATCCAGCTCCTTCAAACACAGGAGCTGGAGTGAACTCAGATAACATCAACAGAGACATAAAATAATTTAGTACACTGAACTAACTGTTTTATTTTTTTCCCTTATTTCTTATTCCATGCAAAACTCCTGAGATTATTCTCATTATACAATGTAAAACAGAAACTACTTAAGTGAGACAATGGATGTGAAAGTGAATAAATCTAAAGATTGAAAATATAATAGCATACTAATAAACTACAAAACTGTCTACACATATAGAAATTACAGTGCTAATGGCAGCTTTCCATATTGATATTATCACCATAAAAAGGCTTGTATTTAGATGAAATAACATTGTACTTAAAGAGGAGGTTCAAGAGAAAAGATACTTTAACTCAAGCAAAGGATTAAAGTTAAGAAATAGAAGATTCTGATTACAAAAGAAGGTTTCACTATGAGGAAGAAATAAACACGGTCAACAACCTTTAGGCTATGGGAAATCCTCCTGAATGGTATGTTAAAAATTGCTTTTTTTTTAATTCATTTGACATTCATCTGAATTTAATAATTTTTTGTGTACCATGAAGAAAACACTTGCACTTGTAGTGTGAGTGGGGGATATTACAAATAACTTTTCCAGAACTAGTTTCTACTGACAGGAGGATCTACAGTGGGATGAAATGAACAGAGCATAGCCTAAACTTCCCATAAACCAAAACAAAAGGTGTCACAATATTTTATAGATATCGGTGTATATATATATATATATATATATATATATATATATATATATCTCAGTTTTCTGGCAGCGAGCTGCTCTTCATGACATTTTGCAGTGAGGTACTGATCACTTAATACAAGCTGGATAAAGATGACTGGGGATTTATCGCCCTCTTGTGAATAGGGAAAAAGTTGCAACCTTTCCAAAAATGAAAGCAGCAACTGTTGCTGCTACTAAGGAATCCCGTGGTAAAAACACATCTGTACAATTAATAAATAGAAATTCAGATTACAAAAGGTAGGACCACTGATTACTGCAATAATCTATAATAATTTTATCAGAAAAGGATTGCAAAACAGAAAAGAATTCAAATCAAATCAGACCAAGCAAGATCTTTTTCCATTTAAACAGGAAGACAGCAATCTAAATTCTACAAAATCACTACCTAAAGCACTGATGTCAAACGCACAGATTAGCTCAAAGGTGTGCTAACCCTCCCTGACTGCAACCCCAAAACATCCTTCAAAGTCAAAGTGAGCAGGAGGATGAAAACATCTTTTTTTGCCATGCAGAACATACGGCCTTTCAGCTGCAATAAATAATCGTAGGCCTAAGTCCAAATTTTTTTTGTGAAGTTCGCAGTCGGGAGCAGGTGTGTCTTGGTCCAGCACTCCACAGCAGCTCCAGAAGAAAACAGGCTAACTCAGCACTGGGAAGCCATTGGATCTCTACTGAGTTATTTTTAAGGATCTTCCTCTTTGTGGCACTTCTTTCTTCCCTTCTGCTCTGCACCCACTCAGGATGTTGCTGCTCCTTCCCTTCTCCTTCTCTGTCTACCATCCCTCTCCTTTCCCAAGAGACCACTGAAATCATGGTAAAAGCCATAAAATGTTCAGGCAAAGCCACCCTCCCGTCCCATCTGACAAAACTCCAGAGCTGAGGGAAAGCAAGGGTAAGCAGCAGCTGTTGGACACCAGGGTTTCCATTTCCCACTTTGCCCTAAGTCTGGGCAGCCACATCATCCCTTCCCCCTGCTTTGCCCTTCTTCATGTACCTTTTAACCAACTAAATAACCTAAAGGGAACGTTTCCAACCCAAATAACTCTGCTATTGCTCACTCCCACACACTTCTCTATGTTCCCTCATCAGGCAGAGTGTCCACAATCCCTCACCAGTTTCCTCTCAGGCTCAGCCTGTGACAGAACCAGAGGTTTTCCCAGGCTGGCACGGGCCCTTCCTGGGTGCATCCACAGAATATTCACTGTGTTAACACAAATTCATTCTGTTCTGTTACCACATCTAATAATAAGGTGGCTCTCTCCTGTACATCTGCAACAAGGAAACCTTACCAAAACTCTCTCCTGAGATTACTATCAAGACATAATATCAAGAAGCCAAGTGCCATTTGATCATGAGTAACAGAGGACCCTCACCCTGAGAAGCAAGAATAACACTGCCTAAGAGGAATTCAAGAGCTTTTGTCTTGGATGTGCTGCCTTCCCTAATTTATAATAAATAAAGCATAAATCCTGCCCAAATGAAGGCATCACTGAGTCCTTCCAGCACAACATAATAACCATTTCCCTGAAAAGCTATGTATTAATACCACTTAGCATAATAAATATTTAAAATTATACTGCAGTAAAGAACACAAATTCACCTATGTCTTTCCTGTTCTTACTAGTGACTCTTAATAAACACAGCTTTATAGCTGCTATATTTAAATGCAATTAGTTCCATACATTTCCAGCTTAATAAGAAATAATAAATATTCATTTCTGCTCATTAACAGTCAGTATATAACTCTTAGTTAATGAACATTCAATTATGTTCTCTGAATACATTGTGGGATAAATTCTCTTTTTGTTGCTCATATCAGTTCACTTCAATTCAGTTGCTGCTAATTAAAATCCTTTTGCCTCATGTAGACAAACCTGGGTTTTTTGGAGTCCCTGGAGACTTTTTTAAGAGTTCTGTTTTATCTTTATGTACAGTCAGCTCCCTAATTAATGCTTTAAATAGGGTAAACTTTACTGAGGCTCCTGGGTTCAGTTCAAAGGAAAAAAAAAAAACCAACGGTTAATTTTATATCTCATTCTCACACAAATCACTGGAGTCTCTCTTTTTCTTGTAAATCTACTTTTTTCTTTTGTTTTCAAGTGAATTCAATAATCAGGGAAGGTGCCAGTTTGAGAGCACTGGGAGTTGGAGATTCCCCATCATCAGTTAAGTGCTTTCAGAGGAGCAGAAGAGAAATTCTTGTCAAGTTGTCTAGTTCTGCAGCCAGCTCAGGTGAGGAAGGAGGATTCTCCAAGGGGACATACCCAACGGACTCCCTGAGATAATCCTACCTTTATTTTCACTCAGCATCAGCAAGAGCCAATGCTATTTTCTCATGAGTTGTTAACAGAGCTGGCTCAGCAATCTGTCTGCCTGCCTAGGACCAAAAATTTAACCAAGTCCTACTCACTCCACTGAGACTGACACCATGCAAGCCAAGCACTTACTGAAGTGCCTCCCTTTGCAGAGGTCATTATCAGGCATGATTTGCTAAATGAAGTGATTAGGATCTTGCCTCTGATTTTACTTGCCTTATGTCCATTAAGCAGTGCCCAGGGAAAGGAATTAAGCAGAATAAGCTTCAGGGAACTCTCAGCATGAGGTTTCCTTCTTTGGTGCAGCGTGCTAGGACTACTTGACCTGCACCTATGGGCTGGGATGCTTAACAGCCTGGGGACAGCAACTTCTCTCTGTTAAAAACAGCTAGAAACAACTCTCAAACTGAAAACTTACCAGGTAAACACTGTGAAGCTTCTGTGTATCAATATAAGGGATATAACACTAACACAGAAAGTCTAATATTTAGGGAAGAAGGGAAAGAGACAGAGAAAGGAATGTCTATAATGGAAAATATTTAGGAATACCCAGGAGAAAGGTTAGATTTAGGGGTGTTTCAGTTCTGTTTAACATTAAATGAAAACTCCAGTGCTGCCCTACCTGCTGTGTGCAGCAGCACTACACGGCTGTGCCAGGAGATGGCGGATTTTTGTCAGACGCCAGCAGGGAGCAAGTCAAACACAGGTCTGACAATTTTTCAATTTCTATATCAAAAATGCCTTTGTATGTGTGTTTTTTAAAGGTAAAAAACCAACCCTAACCAGAAAAACTAAACAGGTAAATGTTAAAAAGGGCAACTTCTTTTAGCTTCTCGTTCAGATTTGGAATTACTGATGGAAGAGTTAAAAAAAGTTTGCAAAGATTTCATATTCTGCAGTATATGATTTTGCCTACCCCACATTTTACAGAATTGATATCTAATGGAATTACTTTGAAATTACTATAAACATTAAAATCATTATGATAAGAAGATAATTTGAAGTATATTTTTACAAAACACAGGAAGAAACTAAACTGTCCCAAAGGCAGCTATGATGAGGCAAAGGTCTTAGTCTGTTTCAAATTGTATATATATAATTTATGTTAAAAACTATAAAGCTGCATATACTTTAAAAAAGGCTGTGTCTGTTTATAACAGAGAAAAATCCCTGTCTTACACTATGGAAATGTGTACTGGATTTTCATGTATTACTAATATGATTCACTTGGATTGTATGCAGATGCTACACCTGCTCCAGGGCTGCTTTTCTACAGTTTCTAGGCAGAATCAAGGGTATAGGGTAAGCTCTTCAGGGAAAGCATACATTGTCCCAGTGATCTGCAGAAGTAAAGCTGTAGCTTCAACCTAGAAAAATGATGAGTATGCTACTACTCCCTCAATGCCCATCTTTAGTACCACATGCACCTCCTTGTGAAAGAAAGATTACAGATATCAGCTTTGCAAAAGTTTGGTGGTGTTTTGTGTTAGTGGTCCATTGATCAAGGTTCATTTTACCATAGATTCACAGAGTGAAAAGGAATTACTATTCAAAAGAGATGCTGATACCAATTTAGCCAAAGCATCACATACAATCGCACCTTGTCACCTGTTCTGAGCATTAAGGTTTTTTTCCTGCACTGTGCTTGTATTTTGGTACCTGTGATGTTAAGCCTTTTTAATGGTGCTATGGCTAATCAGCCTTAGAAGACTCTAAAGTTTATAATCAATATTATTGTTTTTAAACAAATGTACAAGTCACCAGAAGCATTAATCTGCATAAGAAAAGCATCATGTCTGCAAAGCCAGATGTTTTATTATTTCCCAGTTCTGGAGCTCAGATTACTATTGCCACTTGGTAAGGACAAGTGCAGTGGTTTTTAGAACTCTGCATTATAAATGACAAGTAATTGTTCAGAAATGGATTTAAGTGTTATCATGTATTACAGTGTGAGTCAGAGGATCAGGCTAGTGACAAAAAAACAGACACTATTATATAATGATATAGTAATATAATTTGTTAGAAACAAATTAATTCTTCCTGCCCACTCAGTTGCTCTGGTCAGTCCTCCTAGCAGTAGTATTTCCAGTTTGGGTACTTCAAGAAAGATGTGAACTCACTGGAAAAAAGTCAGAGGAAAGCTTTGAGAATACTCAGATATCTAGAAACTGTGAGAGAAAACCTGAAAATATTAGTCTAGTGAAAGCTTAAGAGAATCATAACACTACACAAGTGTGTAAAAACTAGCAGCAAAGAGGATAAGTATCATCTGCAATGAGATTCTTCTCAGACACGGAAAAAGTCATTTCAAGGCATTACTAGAGAAGTGCTGGATTGGATCAGCTAGGGAAGTCATGGGGTTTTAAAAAGAGCTTGTACAATCATCTATCGAGTGATGGAGGGATCTTTCTCCTTTGGAGCTCCCCCTAGCCTTACTCTCTGTGACAATTGTGCTGATCTGGTTCTTACACAGTTCTCGGGTTTTAGAAAGGACAGTGCTGGTTGCAAGGACAGAGGGAGACCCTGGAAACCAGCCAAGGGAAATCCTACACTCATCAAGCTTCCATTATAGGCAAGGGTTCAGTTAGCCCAAATATATCACCATGATTACTCCTTCAGCACCTGCAGTTGCAAAACACAAATGATAATTTTATCATAATTAAGTTTTATTAATGCTGATGATGTCTTTGTGGAAGCAGACACGTCAAAGTGGGAACTGAACTATGAGACATTTATAATTATTTTTGTTACAGCAGTATGAATAGTCCAGCAACATGCAGAATAATGTTGTGTCAGGAAGTACTAATACTTTTGCGTGAAAGAGAAAGGGAAAAGCATCTTTCTCCTTCGGCTTCCTTCTGGTTCAAAAAGCGTTTGAACCAATGTCACGCAGGAGGTCGGAGCTCTTAGACCAGCGCTCTCTGCACGCACAGACCGGTGGCTCAGCCCCACCACTGAAGCGGATGTCCGTGAGAACCCAAAAGCCTGTTTCCTAAATATAGCCAGGCTGGAACTTCCTTTTGGGTTGAAACCAGCAGCAGCGGCATTCACCCTGCCAGGCTGGTTGTCAGAAGGCGCCGGGAGCGGTGTTTTATAGCACTGCGAGCCCTGCAGAGGCTGCTCGTGTGGCAGCCCTAAGGGCAGGCGTGCGGCAAGCGATGCCAAGGGCAAGGCTGCAGCGGATCTATAGCCCTCGGCTACTCCGGACCACAGTCTCTGTACCAGCCTTATGCAGTGCTGGAAATGCACCATTCTCCTAGAAACGACCTCTGTCCCGCGCCGTGACCGCGCTCGCCCCTCTCCTCTCTCGCGTAGATCGCAGTGTTTATGAACATCCCCGAGCGATACCGCACCGCGCACTGGGCTCGGCCAGGGGCAGGGGGCGGGCAGGGACCGCCGGGTAGCCCCGCCTGACCCGAGGGTGCCCCGCACAGCGGCCGGTCCCGGCCCGCCCGTGCTCACCTGCCCGAGGCGGGGCTCCCGCGGCCCGTGGGCAGGGCCGGCCCCGGGCGCCGCCGGCGGCTCATGCGCAGCCGCCCGGGATGGCGGCGGAGATGGCGCCGCGGGTGCTGCCGCTGCCCAGGCAGCAGAGCTTCGGCCCGCCCACCGTCCCCAACCCCTTCGTGCACCCGGGCCGCCTCGGCGCCGGCGACAAGCTGCGGGTAAGGCTGGCGGCGCGGGCGGGAGGGGCCTCCGGGGCCGGGCCGGGACTGCCCGGGGCTGGGATGCGCATCTGAGCGAGCGGAGCGCGGCGGGCGGGGCGGGCACGGCACCCCGGGCACTGCTGTCACCCCCGGCCGCGGTGGCACCCCCGGCAGTGCTGTCACCCCTGGCAGTGCTGTCAGCCCCGGCCGTGCTGTCACCCCTGGCAGTGCTGTCAGCCCCGGCAGTGCCCGCACCCCGGCCGTGCTGCCCGGGCGCGGCTCTAAACCAGCGGCGCGTTCCGCGCTCCGACCCAGCGCTGTCGGAGCTGTCCCCGGTGCGGGGTGGAGATCACTCCACGGGGTGGGGGCTGCTGGCCGCTGTACAAAGCCCTCCTTCCGAGGGGAGGACGCGGCCGTGTGAGCGGTCGCGGTTTGAAACTCCCGCCTGCCGGGGCCCGGCGCCGCCGCGACCCCCGAGCCCGGAGGGAAGGGCAGCAACCCTGACACTGTCACACATCTACTGCTCCTGGCTTGGCCGCGAGCAGGCAGCGACTGAGAATACTTCCTTCCCCTCTAGTTTGCTTCCTGATCTAGTCTAGAGATAGAGAGCACATACATGAAGAAGTTTTGTAAACGGTCGAAGATGCACTTTTGTAAAAAAAGTCACTGTTTTTTGAAATTAAGTTCTTCAAGCCAGCACTCTCCAGAGTCCACAAACTGCAGGCTTGCTCGACACACACACGCAGAGGGTAATTGACTTAAACCTTTCGGCACGAGATTTACAACAAGCTTTTGAAAATATTTGCGCAGTCATTGTCAATAACACTTCATTCCTAGAGAAAACAGGAGTCCTGTTTCAAGAATGAAATACTGTCCATCAATCCATCACATCAGGTGCTTCAGCTCTCGAATAAAGATGATAACTTCTCTCTGATATGAAAAGCTGAAATAGAAAGCAACTTTTTTTCAGTCATCCTGTTTCAGATGCTTAGCTTTCTTTAGGCTGATTTGGGGTTGGGGAGGTTGGTTCCATACATATATTGTCCAACAAAAAAGGGTCCACAAATTCCACTGGGTTACTGACTGGCATCATTGGGCCATCTGACCTGAATGCTGTCCCAGTATGGCTTGTGTACAAGCACACACAAAACTTACAGGATACTCATGCAATTAAGAAAGCCGAAGGTATTTCTGGGCTTTAATTTTTAAAAACAGACTCTAAAAATTAGCTGATGAACCAAACATAAACTGACATATCAGTGAGGACAATGAGGACATCAACATGTAAGTGGAATTGCAGCATTTTCTGCTGATCCTTGTAAATATCTGAGGCTGATGTACAACTAAATATTTTATGTTTCATATAGCTCTTCAAGTTATAAACAATGTTTGCCCTGAAGGTAACTGGGTGAAGGAAATGTGAGAAACCTGGAAAACAATTTCAAATCCTTTTATCCCCTATGTTTTACTAGCAGCCTGGAACAAACTTGAAGTGCATCTGAATCAGTAGCTTTAGGCATGAACCCTGAAGTAAGGAAACCAGTTTCTTAATGAGGTTCCAGACATGGACAGCTTTCCATGCTGGCTGTTCTTTCTAGAGGATGCACAGACTGCTTTTGAAAGCTTGTATTTTTAAGCTACAATTACCGTTTTAGCTATAATAAATATATTCTACTTTTTTCCTTCAGGAGGTAGGGTTGAAAAATATAGTTATATCTTCAAGCAAGATGCATTCCATATGAAGCTCCATAATGCACCTAGAAGGAAAAGAACTTGGCTGGGTCAGGGCCTGGTGCTAGTCAGCTTAGGAGCAAAACTGTGGTAGTCACAGAATTGCAAAGCAGAAAATCATAAGACAGAGAACCTTCTCATGTTGTGGGTTGCTCCCCTCTGTTCTTTCCCCCCTATAGTCATAAAGACTGGGATACTTCCTACTGACTGCTTTGTCCTGTCTGCTCCTCTCTTGCCCAGCAGTGTCAGTCAGACCAGCCCTGGGAATCAGGGCTTTACCGGAGAGTGTTACTATAAATTCCAAAAGAGGGAAGTATCCCTTCTCTTTCCATTTATGTCAAGTGTAGTGTTTCTCCATTCTTGCATGTTAAAGGATAGTTTTGTTATATCCTCCCTATTCTATACTGTTCCTTTAACATATACCAATGGAAACATACCATTTCAAAACCCTCTATGGGACCCCAAAACAGGATTTCCATATGCTGGTGAACTCCTTCAGTGTGAAGGCTGTTGTGTGGCTGAGGAACAGTCCTTGAAAGTGAGACAGGCTAGCTGTTTGCATTTCAATCAGCTTCAAATGTATGAACAGGTTGTAGCCAGACTGAAAAGTGGAGTGAGAATATTTTACAATTTCTTGCCAGTCCTTGTACTGCTGATAGTTTACCAACCAATGAGACTTCTGCCATTCTTTAGAATGTGCAAAGCAAGGATCAGTTTTGCTGTGCTAAACATCTACATGTGCCAAACAAGATCTTAAAACAGTTGTTCAAAGACTTCTGGTCTCCATCCTCTGACTGAAGTTGGCTGCAATTCATCATCAAGATTTTTTTCTGGTTTTTAGTTTTAGTTCTGTTCATCCTGATTGTTCACGTGCTGTCCTAACTTCTGAACTGCGACTGCAAAGCACAAATTCCGGTTAAGTCATTACTGGATTCTGCTTTATTGTGAAGAGATGCTCAGTGGATTTCTGCAACTATGTAATGGCACAACCAGCATGCTAAAAGCAGTATTTTTAACCCCATGCTTGGAAGCAAGCAGCTAGACTGCCTGGGAACTGTGACAGAAGACCCTGTCTAGCTCTGCATATGCTGCTCTGGGGGACTGTCCATATGACCAGACATCAGAGGAGTTCAGTTGGAGTTGGGCTTTGTTCTGGTCCCCAGCCTGCTCTGCTGCTGCTTCCTAGACAACTTGACAGCAGCTGAATTTCAAACTGAATTCTGTGGCTTTCTGGTAGACCTGCTTTTCCCCTTCCCAGGTTCCTGGCATCAGTGACAGCATAATCCCATGTATTGATCAAGGGTTAGTCAGCTATGGGAGTGGGACCTGGACTGCCAGGACTGTCTGCAAGAATTGCAGTGACAGGATATGCATTTACTGCAGACACAGTAAACAGAAACTACACAGGTGATTCAGTATTCGGGAAAAGGTTCTTTGAATGACTCAGAATTATTCTCTTTGTGATTACTGTACACAGAAACTGGAGTGGCTCTGATTATCCTTAGTAGTTACTAAACTCTGTATTTTCTTTTGTATGTTTTTCTCCTATGCTTTCTCTTTTCTAGCCTACCTTGACCTTTCTCTTTTCTGTCCTTTTCTTACCCTAGTCTGTAGCTGATGAAGCAGAAACCTCATTTTGCTGACCTAGAAAGCCAATAGCTTGCATCAGCAAATCAGTACCACCTGTGCATCTGCCTGAAATAGATTAATGAATTTATTGAAGTTTTGAGGAAGGAATTGTTTTGCTTTTGCTATTGCATCCTTTATTTTTCATTGTAGTTCAATGCATATATATTCTTTTTTCCATAAAGAAAAAAGTTACTTTAATTCAAAACACACAGATTTATGTTTATGCTGCCCATTTTGGATAACTGAATGCAGCTGAAATGTTGAACTGGGACTATAGATCATAGTACAGCAGGATGCATGTAGAGAAAAAAAGACACATCTAATTTTGGGAGGGAAGCAAAGAGTCTTGGTTGGTTTAACTTCCTACCTGACTTTTTCAGATTCACCACAACTGGCACCAGAGCAAGTGGGAGCAATAGATCTCCAGGGTCACATCTGTTGTGCCCAGATATCAAACTGATTTTGTGATCCAGAGCAGTCCTTTTCCTCTTGTCCATGAAGTTATAGTTAAAATTCCATAGCTAGCTATATACAACTGTTATATAAAAGAAGGAAATAACCACACCTGAGTGTTCAGATCTCTCCTGGAAACACATGATATGGCAGTGCTTGCAGAACATAAAGTGTACCTGCTTCACATGCTTATGCACATGTACCCCCTGTCTTGTTTGGTCTGTTGTCACAGAACTGAGTCTCAAAGGCCTAAATTCATTTTAATCCTCATCCATGTCAGAGGGTTTAGAGCCAGATGGCAAAGCCTCTCCTGAATATTGACAAGAGGACAATAAGAGGATGTTACATGAAGGTGGAAGGGATTTGGTGGGGAGGGAAAGGATCATGCTGGTGAAAGGAAAATTGGAAGCAACTGACTAAATCAAAGAATTGGATAAATAATACACTAAGATGCTTATTTTCCAAATATACTACAAACACTTGTTCCTTTTTAAAGAAAATATGCAAATTAAAATCCAGTGTGTTGCTTATTAATCACAACTCTAGGAAGTTGCAAACTGTTTTGTAAAACTGACTTATTAAAAACCTTGCTTTTTCTCTAGAGTAAGAGGCCATTGTTAAAGAGCTGACTAGAAAGTCTGATTTTGAGAAAGTAACACTGTTGTTCAGTAGTAGATTTTCTTAAAAAACAGTAAAGCATAAAAAATAATAAGCTCACAAGCAGAAGTTAAACTCACATAACTCTCCTTCGGTAACTTCTCCTGTATATCTGAAATGGCAGAGCTGTCAGTCTGTGAACAATGATACACTCTCATGCAAGTTTTGGGGGACTTTTAGAAACATAGCCCAAATAAATTTAAAAAAAAAAAATCACCATTACAGTTCTGCTTGGGTATGTATTGTTTTGTGCACATGTTTGCACACGAGCTGGTCCTCATCAGTGAGTGGGAGCTGAGCTGGATTAGGTGCCAAAGGGAGTTGAACCCTTTAGTGGTTTACCAGGAATGTTCAGCTATGACTTGCACCTGCTAACACAGCTCACCTGCCTCCCAGAGACCTGGGCTTGCTCAATCTGCGCAGTGATGTGTTGCACCATAAAAGCCAACCTTCAGGACATAGTTTCTAACCTAATGTGCTTGGATAAAACAATTAAGAATTTCTCCCTGCACCAAAGCTGCCTGTGGTGCAACATTGTGCCAGTACACTTGTTTTCTGGAGCTGTGCAAGAAAAATTGCAAGCTAAAAATTCCTTTGAGGGGTGCTGAGGATGAGATTTGAGGATTATTTGCAACCAGGGCAGCTGAAACTCCATTTTGCTTAAGTCCCAGCTAGGGGAAATGGTGTTGTGTTGTGTGTGCACAGCTCCCAGAAGCAGTAGTGAGGATCACTTTCAGCAATACTGTGACTCAACATGAGATTTGTCATTTGAAAGGGCAAGAGTACAATTTAGTCATCTTAACAATCCCACTTGGCTTCTAGACAGGCAGCTAGTGGCAGAAGACTCTGGAGTGGAGATATGTGTCAGCTGGGCAGGCTCATCCAAGCTGGTTGTGTGCTGCAGACTGAGACCAAATATAAACTAGAGCCAGCAAACTTTGTTTACCCTTTGTGTCTAACAACATCCAAGCCAAAAACCTAAATACTCAGATATTCCAGTTCTACCTGAAATGGGAACTCAGAAGTGAAAATGAAATACCAAGAATGACTCCCCATAAGAACCTTTAATCTTTAATGCTTTCCTTACTGAATCACGTAGCAATAATGTCAGTATTTTAAAGTCCTTATAAAGTAACTACACAGATAATAGTGTCATTCCTGCTCATACCATTTCTTAAGATTTTTCCCCTCTCTTTTTCCAGAGTGTTCTGCAGGGGATTATTTTGCTACCCCTCCGTGCCACATGCATCACATTCATTTTACTGCTAGCCTGGCTGTTTGCATCAATTGCAATATTCTGTCAGCGTGGAAGAGGATCTGTGCCACTGAAAGGATGGAGAAGGTAAAAGGTCTAAAGCATTCTTCCCTCTCACTCCTTCTTTTGATTAAAGAGGATTCCTCAATGACATCTCAGTTTTACCTGTTTAGATGAAGCAGCTTTTTAATGAGTGTATTTTACAACAATAGCGGAGCTTTTTAAATAGGTAGATTTTCAGTTGTCTTGAGGCTAAAAAGAAATTTGTATGAAAATCTTTGTAGGCTGTTTGTAAACCAGAACTTATTTTACCAATAATACTAATAGAAATATTTGAGAAAAGAAACTCATTAAGAAAAGTATTTGGTAACATTATGTAGGTTGAGTTTCTGTGTAGCTTTTGTAATTTCTGCTATGACAAAATTAGCTTTGACAGCTCCTCTGCTGGCTGCATTGCCCTTGAAGTGGTATTTTACAGCTGCTTCTGTGGGTTCTGGGTTTCAGTCACTCAGCTGATGACCTCAGAGTAATGAAGTTCTCTTTTAGCTACAGTGCATTGTAACTGCAGGAGGAGGAGGAGGAGACACAGGAAATGAATTCTTACAAGTCCAAGAGATTACAGAGTGTCCCATGAAAGGAACATGTCCCTTATGGTGGGAACATGTTCCAGTAAGGGAACACTGTCATTTGATCTTACTTGTTTAAAATGGTTGGTGAAAGAACAGTATCAGTTACCTAAGTTCTTACAAAAAAACCCGCTGAATCTGCTAATTACTCCGCTCACAATAATGTTATGCTGCAATGATATGTATGGCAAGAGAAATAGTGTAGCTGGGAGGAGGATTTCACAAGGTGCTGCACACTGCCTTGTGTTTCATCAGGAAAAGGTGATGTTCCCTTCCCTGCTTCCCCTTTAGCCCTGCATTTCCTGCTGCCCTGTGTCAGGCCCCAGTGCTGGTTAGAAGTAGGAGATCTGTTACGGGCTTTTCTTTTCAAGTACAGGAGAAATATTGACTGTAAGATGGATGATATTTTTGTGTTTCTGTTTACAAGGAGGATGATCCGGACAACCCTCTCAGGCCTAACTCGTACCGCCTTCTTCATAATGGGTTTCCAGGTTAAAGTAAAAGGGAAAGTAGCAAGTCTCCCAGAAGCCCCAATCTTTGTTGCAGCTCCTCATTCAAGCTTTTTTGATGCCATTGTTTGTGCCCTAACTGGAATGCCATCGATAGTGTCTAGAGCAGAGAACCTGTCCACGCCGGTATTTGGCAGTAAGTATTTATGAAAAAAAACAAAACAAAACAAAAAGGTTACAAGTCAGCAACTTGACACTAGGCCAAAAATTTAACCTCTTAAAGTGATTTAGAGGCAGACTTTAAAGTCCTTAGGTTCCAAAGATACTGACAAATTATTTCCAGTGAAATTCCTGTGACGTTATCTTTCTGAATTGGTAAATATGTCTAGAAGTATGCTGTTTCTTTTCAGGTATGGAATATAATATCACTTTAAACTTGGCTTTATACTGAAAGCATGCTTTGCAACTGCTCAGGCTAGAAGCTTTCTCTTTAGTTCTCCCAGTAGGTAGCTCAAGAAATTTTTGACTGCTGTCTTTTAACAGTGTGGCCCATAAATGTAGAACGCAAATTGGTGAAGGTTATTTCAAAATAGACCCAAACTGCAGCAGTCTGGAAAATACCACATGTATAAGTTTAAACTTGCAGGCACTGTTATGGATTTTTTTAATGGGAGCAAGACCAGGAAGGAAGAAAAGAGGAGTTACTCAAAAAGGAAATGCAGAGAATGGAAAAGATCAGATGACTCATGCTTCTATTATTTTCTCCTCCTTTTGGCACAAAAAGAATCTCTGTTTGCATTATTACTGGAATCAGCTGTAGACTTCCTGCTGGCTATACAGTAACCCAGAACTAAACTCAGCAGGCAACATAGCAAAGTGTCTTTGTAAAAAATAAGCTAACAGATAATATATGGATTTTAGCTTAAAAGCACAGGACTGGGACATAGAAAATAATTCTTCACCAGATCTCATCACATTTTAGTAAGTCCACACATTATAATGCAGATTCCTGATTAAATGAGGGTTTTTTTTTCTGTAATTAACACAGAAGTTGTGCATGCTATGTAACTGAAAAGGGAAGGCTCAAACTACTTGTTGAGTGCAGTCTGCATGAGTTAGGCCTGAGTGTGGCCCATGAGTAGAGACCCTGTCAGATCCCTCTCTTAGAACTGTGTGGAAATGCTCAGTGAAAAATAACAGCAATATTCTTAGAATGTGTTTGGCTGAATTTCAGATGTCTATAATTACTGTAAAGCTCCTCAGCCGGCAGTGTAGCTGTGTCTTCTGTGTCTTACTTCCCATTTTGCAGAAGGAGGAGAATAATAACACTCTTATCAATTTAGTCTAAAAGTTGTTTATGTGGAGTCTATCTCCTAGTACAAGACCAAGTTTTTGCTACAAGTAAGCCTTGAACCCATGTGTTTTCTCAACACTCGTATGAGACACATATTTTTTATCTCTTTCACAGCAATTTTGAGTTCCCTTCAGCCTGTAGCAGTTTCTCGTCAAGACCCTGATTCCCGGAAGAACACGGTTGCTGAGATAACTAAACGAGCATTATCCAGAGGCCAGTGGCCACAGGTAATGAATAAACAGCAGGTGACTTGCCTTGGTGTATGTGAGTCAGTATTCTGAAGGCAGCTCACGGGTGAGAAGCCGGGTTGGAAAGCTGTGCTCACAACAGTCAGGGGATGAGCAGTTGGTGAGATGGGTAACCCAGGCTGTCCAAGCTCCAGCACAGACAGCTCAAAACAGCAGTTCTTCACGTAGAGAATAGCTGAGGTGGAGCTCAGTTTGCTCTTTCGGTTAATAATGCTGTAAACCCACAAATACACTGTCATGCCAAGCTGCTGAAAAAATATAGTCATTGATACAAGGCCTTTCTCCAAAGATATCCTCTGCATATTTGTGTATAAAGTCATGCTCTGTGTTTTGAATTAGCTCTTGATTTCTTGAGGGTTAACTTCCTTAAAATAAAAACTGAAAGTGACTGCTTCAGTAGCTAAAGTCACAAGGTGTCTTTAGTCATAGCTGGATACCTCCTAAATGACTAAGTAAGAAAAGTTAACTTTTCCTTCACTGTTGTTCCACTGAACGACTTTTGAAGAAAAGTAAAAGATGCAAGTGAAAATAATAGATGTCAATAGCAGGTATCTCTGTAACAGCTAGACCTGCTGTCTACTCCTCTACTTTCTGAACAGTCTCCAGAAACAGAGACCATTCAAGTAGGGAAGACCAACACTTGCCAGGTTTTTTTTGTAATGGCATTGTTTAAACACTTCATAAACACCTTAGAAAAAGCTTTTTAGCATTTTGGCTACATTAATTTGACTCATAAATGCATTTTTCTAAGCTGCTGTAAACAGTGTTAGAGCCTCCATTATCTTTTTCAACTTGTCAGTTATACGGAGGATTTTAAATATTCACATGTCAAAGCTAGGAAGATTTTTTTTTTTAATACTGTGCTTACAAACTACACTGATGCTTAAGATTTGCTAAACTTTTATGGATGAATGCCCTGGTAGACCTAATCTTTGCTGAAAGCAGCATGGGGAGGAAAGGGAAATGGACTCTACACCAGTGCTGCACTTGGGATAAAACCTACGTATATATTATGGCATAAATAGTCCATGAGTCAAGTAATCTGGGAATCTCCAAGACAGCAGTACAACTGAGGGTGTCACTGGGTGATTCCTAGTCCTGTGCCCTGACCACACCTTCCTCCTATTCTTTTTTTTTCTCTTTTTCTTGAGAAACTCAACCACAAGATGATGTCTGTCATACCATCTTCAGAGTGCCTGGGCTGCATTCTCTTAGCATGACAGAAAAGAAAGAGCAGCTAGATTCCCTCTTCCCTCCTCTTAAAACCCAAACACAAAAGGCTAGGCACCCTTATTAATAGCATGAGGTTCTGATTAGGGCTTCTCCAACCCTGTACCACAACAAAGAGGAAGGAGGGAACGATTACTTACTCTTTGATCAGTCACTGACCTGTTTGCTGGGGATTAGGACATAGGCTAAGCAGAATCATGTTTGTGTCCATAGCCCCACTGAACGATTTCTGATGACAGAATCTCTAGAGGACTAATTGTAAATCAGTGTGTGCAGCTGCCTCTGTCATACCTTAGAACAGTCTGTGTCTCTTGGGTGTGACCTACTGAGGCCCTTTCTCATCTAGCCTTGACCTGTTCATTTGGACTGAATTGGGAGCACACCTTGAACACTCAATCCAGACCAGTTCTTTGTCCTGAGGTGTTTTTTGAATGCTGCTCGTGATCCTGTAGTGATATGAGAAATACAAAGCTTTCCCATATTCCACAGGGGACTGGGTTCAGTGTGTCCCACTGCAGCTCACAGTGCACCTCGTGCAGTATCTCAGACACCAGTTCAGAAACCTTCTGGGTATTGGGGTGTGTGAGTCATTCAGGTTCAGAGGCTGCTGTGGGGTGTGATGCCTCCAGAGCTCTGCCTCACAGACACACATGCTCTCTGTGCCTTTTGCTGCTGCTGCTCAAGCTGACATCTCATCACAGCTGGAATCTCACTCGTGTTGATGGCATCTGTGCCTGTAAATGCTCAAGTACCTCATTCACTTCCTGTCAGCCCAGTTATATAAGGAGCTGCTGGCAGCAGGAGAGGAACAATTCTCCTATCATTACCAACACTAAAATTTGGAGAGAAACACTTAAAGTCTTTTGTACTGACAAAGGCCATTCCCCTCTCCTATAAAGCATTTCTTTTCAAATTAAGATGGGCCAGGTTAATAATACTGTGAGCATCCTTCACTTATTTGTTCATTTCCTTTTGAAACAGTGATATTCTTGTACAGTACAACAGGTCACAGAACTTGCATAAAGTCAGCCTGTGCATAACAGAAGCTAAAGTGTAATCTTTTTATGAAATATGTGGATGAGTACATATATATATTTCTCTCTCTTTAAATCCAAGATACTGATTTTCCCAGAAGGCACCTGCACAAACCGATCTTGCCTGATCACATTTAAACAAGGTGAGATATTTTGTCACATTGTTGTTGGAAAATAATCTGTGATTATTAATTTTTAGTTGTAGTAAGGATGTATTTCTGCAGGTACATCATCCACAACAGCACTATAGTAATCCCTTACATTATTAAAGTTTCAGTAGCACTAAACCCCCTCTTTTATACTAGACAGCTTACTTTTCTGATTTGTATAGGATGCAAAATATCTATGACATATATAATTAGTTGGTTGGGGGTTTTTCTGGGTACAGTTTTCATCTAATTTATTTACCCATAAAGGTAACTGTGATTATAATGAGATGAATGTATGAACTCAGATTACAGTTGTGCAATCTTAGATTCCTGTAAATTTTGCCAGGCAATGAAGTATCTTTGCCTAGTGCTTGGTGAGCCAGGACAATAGATTTTTAACATAGGAAGGTGTTAAAAATAGCATCAGTGATCATTAGATTGTTGTGCTGCACAGTCAGAGCCATGTTGCTTTCCTTTCTTAACTGTTTAGGTAGCAAAGTTACAAACCACTGCTGTATGCTCAGATCCCTGTCACTTATGAACATAACAGAACAGAGAAGGAGTCAGGAAATGCTCAACAGCCTTGTGAGCATCTAATCCCTTGAAATGAATGCCAATCAACAGGGAGATAATACACAGAAAATGACTTTGAACAATCCAGGAATCTTAGACAGCTTTCTCCTTGAAATGGAGCCTAACCCTTTTCTGTCCTGACATCTTGCTACTTGTGCTGCTGATCTAAAAACAAATAAACAAGCAGAAAATCAAACCAAACAACTAAAAAAAACCCTAAACAAGAATAATAATACTTCTCATTCTCCTTGCCTTTTAAAAAATGTCTCCTTCTAGATACCATGTCTAAAATGAACCACTTAAGACTCCCAATTGCTGTTTAAGCTCAGTCATAACAATCAGTTCTAATTTGTGGCTGCAGGTGCCTTTGTTTCACGAGTCCCTGTACAACCTGTGTTACTCCGGTACCCCAACAAGCTGGTAAGCAGAACATTCTTCTGTCACTAACCAGTAATACAGAGGTCAAAATCCTGACTTAGATGGTACTTTACATGATAAATGTTTTGCATTGTCGCTAAGAATATATTGTCCTGAGCTTTAGCATTGAAGAGCTCCTGAAAGCAATCCACGCTTCCCAAGTGTCACCATGGTGTAGTTGCTGTTCTGACTGTGAAAAACTTAGTGCTGGGCTTGTCAGCTGAAGGGAGAGGGAAGGCAGGAAAGTATTGCAGCAGAAGTTAGAAACTTCCTGCGGTGCCACAGAGTCTGCACTTCACGGTCTAAAATGGACACAGCTTCCCTACTAGTCATCATTTTTTGTTTAAGCTCAAGACAGTCTTACTGCAAAGGGACTTTCAAAGTTTCTGAACATCCAACACCCCTCCTTCAGGCACCTCAGGAGGGCACTTTTGCAGATATTCTTTTCATGCAGCATTCCTTGTGTGGCTCTGCTTCACTGACATGTGTAAGTCTGGGACCTTTTTAACTTTTTTTGAATTATCTGATCATCCAACCAATCCAGAAAAGACCAAACTTTTAATTCATAATGTTTTTAAGATTAAAAACATAATTGCTGCTATTGTTAGTTATGAAGATTCCTTTGTATAATCCTTTTACAAATAAATTTCAAAAGTGAACCACTCGAGGGGATTGGTATCACATTCACTGATAGGACTTAAGGTTCTGACAGTATACATTGTAAAAATTATGTATAAGAAGTAATAGAGTGAGGAAAATAAAAAGGAAAGCAAAAAAAGCAAAGAAAAAGCATGATAGATTATGCAGAAATGTCCTTAAAAACTAAATCAGACATATTAATGAGGGTGCCTTTCTAAAGGGACTGGTGAAGCTCACTTAAAAAGTCTTACTATTGTTTTTGTTTCCCTCTTTCTGCTGTTTGGATCAGAGTGAATGATTTACAGTATCTAAGTAACTGTGTAAACGTTATTCCCAATTGTTGATAAAAGTCTACCATGCTTATTTCCAAACTTTTAAAGCAAGAAATCCTATTTGCCATAACACCTGTATTTATTTTCACTGCAGGACTATGAAACCATCATCTGCTTTTCCTTGTGCCTGTTTTAAATTGTAACTTATCTGCTCTCTAACTTGCATCTGGTTCTGTCATACGTTTCTGTGTTTTGTTTTTTCCTTAGGATACTGTGACCTGGACATGGCAGGGCTATTCATTGTAAGTTTCTTAATCCTACTGAAAATTACATACAGAATTTTTGCTCCCGTTGCTAAACATTCTGCCAAACAGATTCCACTGAGCTGAGACACATGTTCTTCTAGATCTGTTTTTATGAGGGGGAAATACTTGGGGATAATGCTCTCATGCAGTAGATTTCATATCTGAATGGCTAGGGAAAGGGTTTGCAAAGGAAAGCATTATTTCCTGCTCTACCACCTTTTTTTTTTAATTTTCTCCTGTTTTGCATGTTACACTGGAGCAAAAGAAAGATTTAAATTCTTCTTTTCTTTGGGAAACACTCATAGTCATCAAAATCCATAGGTGTTTACAGATTATGATATGGTATACAAACAAGAAAAAATAAATGTTATTTCAGTTTATTCATTCCTCCGTATCATTTGCAGTCATATGAGAGTAAATGAATATGGGCAAAATAAGTATTCATTTTCCCCATAATTCCCCATTCAAACATCAAGAATTCCTCTTCAGATTTTTGTTTTTGACAGACTCAAGAAAAGCAACTCTTTTGAGATCTCAGTAAGAAGACCATATATATATTATTTGACATTCAAATAATGAAAAATACTTTAATAAATCAGGCAGTGGATCTGTGTTTATTTCTCACCACAGGTGGCCTTCTAATATGCTAAAAAACTATTAAAGTATTAAACAACCTTCACTACTGCACTGAAAATATGTCTGAGAATTACTTTTCACCTTATCAACATTCATTCAAGTGTGCATTTGCAGTATCCATATACCAAATTTTCATGTGGAATATGTAATATATCTAAGTACAGTAGTACTGATTTACTAAGTGAGTAACATTTTTAAGGCAACTAATTCTGAAACATGTCTGAACTAGTGGAGTAGACCACAAGCACCTTTTAAGCTGTCATTAGTTAATCCTAACAGCTGCACACTTACAGAATGGACACAATGAAAATGTTCATTTAAGTTTCCCAGGAATCTTTTGCTGGTATTATTACTGCTGTTACATTTATCAGCACACTGAGAGTAATGAACACTGCAAATACAGGACATACTACAGATTTCCTTTAGGAAGGATTTACACTGGAAGTTTAAATGGAGCTGTGTCTTCAGCTATGAGAGATGGTGTAGGAATGGGTGAAGGAAGAAATGTAGTCAGAGGTATTCCTGGGGGAGGGAGGAGGCTGCCTGTTCACTCAGAACTGAGGAATGCTCTAAGCCTGGTGGCTGGATGGTGAAGGCTCAAATTGAAACCTGTGAGAAGATGAAAGGAACTGTTTGGCCAACCCATGGGAAGGGAATGGGTGGATGGAGAAGAATCTAGAGATTCTTAACAAAAATAACTGGAGCGAGGAGAAGAAACCCCCCCTACAAACCTGCAGATCACAAAATGCAGAACTGTCACACTCTTTGTAAAACTTCCTGGATGTTGCAGCCAGGATGGGACAGTACCAGTCTCCTTCTCAAAAACCTGCTGACCCAGTTCTGCTTTCACTTACTACTTCTTTTTTACTTTTGTGCCTTGCTGGGAGAAATACCTAATCTTATGTGTTAAAAAATCAAGCATTAAGAGTGGATTCATGCAGAAGGTAGAAAGGATTCTCTAGTTGTCCTCCTGCCTTATCCTTTTTTATTTTGTCCAAAACAAGAACAGAAGACTGCTTCAAGTTTTTCTATTGTAATGTACCTGATGGAAAGTAAGGAGCAAATATTAATTTCTGCTTAAAAATCATAGTGAAAAGAACAAGTCAGAAGTAGAAATGATTGTGCTTATCCCCTTAGCAGTTTCTTCTTCCCCTACTCTACCTGTTGATGCCAAAATTTGTGACTTTTTCTAAAAGCACTGAAGGCTCCAAACATACTGACACTTGATTAACCCATCTGTGTAAAAACTACTGTTATTTGCAAAATTACTAGCAAATACTGATAAATCCTTGCTTCAGTTCTGCTTGAGGAAGTTACTGGTCCCATTTTGCAGCTGAGAGAATAAGAGATAAATTAAAGCTACTTCTCAGAATCAAAGCTCTTAAAGCTTAAAATCCAGTGTGTGTTCACCTCTTTAAAGAGAGAGGACATGGCCAAGGAGCTGTACAGGATGGTTAATGTGCATGACAGCCCACAACAAGTTGCCTCCTCAGTGAGCAAGCAGCAGGTGTATTCAGAAGTGCTGTAGAAAAAATGTCAAAAACAACTTTTCAGGGGACTTCGCTGCAAGGTACTTAAAAATCTTGCCCGATATTGGCTTTGCCTTTTCTGTGCTTTAAGAAGTTTCATCTACTGACATGCAAATGCTTTGGTTTTAAATAAGTAAAATGTGTTTGTCTTCCTCTTTGCCTGCAGTAAAGTACTGTGCTTACTGACAATGTGTCAGCTCTTCACAAGAGTAGAAGTTGAGGTAAGAATTGGAAATATTTTTGTACTAAGATGCAGCAAGCAGGGAATTTCTGCTTAAATATAAATGCATGATTCACATTATTAGTCACCATTAGTGAACAATAAACAAATGTCTTAGAAACAAGAAAAAGAATCACAGAGGGTAATAAATTTAATTTGTTGTCCACGCGTATGTTGGAAACTCTGTTGAGTTTGCATGTTTAGTCAAACTAACAAACTGTAGATATTGAAAATTAAGCAGTGAACCTGCAGTGGGTTTTAGGTCTGCAGAAGATACAGCATTTAGAAAATTCTATAACAAGAGAGACTAGTTCAAAAGCAGATCAGAGAAGTATTTGTGCTCCTGAAAGAGCTGTGAAGAATTTTTCTTACAGGACTGCAATTTGACAGGGAAGGTTTACTTACTACTCCTCAGCAGATAAGCAGCTGGGTGTGTGTGTGAGATCATGCCACCACAGGATGTCAAGAAACAAAATTCTTCCTCCCCAATTGTGGTTTCTGGCAAGCAGGTTTTGTGAATAATTGTAGGTGGGTTTTCTGAAGGGGATGGAGGTGGTGTTTAACCTGCCAGAAAGTTACATTGCTCTCTGAGCAAGACCTCAGCCTCAAGTGATGAAATGACCACTTTCAAGACCATGAACCACAGTTGCATAAACTTCTTAGAGTTATGACTTCATCTCACCCAGTGACAACAGAGTTTTTGTGTCTGTACATTGTGCCTGTACCTTCTCAATTTAAGAGTTATGTGACTTCTGAAGGGGAATTGTGATAAGGAGGGACCTGTATCAGACCTTGAACAGAGCTGGCAACTCCTTGCAGAAGGAATGAAATCTCAAGCATTCATGTGAACAGCAGGAGCCCTGCTTTCCTTACAGGGGAGACAACTTTTAAGTATAAACAGAAAATTGTTATGGCTATTTGACAGATAACCAATTCCATAAGCTTACTGGTTTTAATCAGGAAGAGGAAGCGTTCCTTAAAAACAAACATTAAAAGGCTGTTCAGGATGGCCTGCATTTATATGGGACAGTTACCACTATATTAGTGCTTCACAAGCAGCTGCAATATAACTGAAGAAACATATTGGCATATAATTGGCAGTTGTGTCTTCCAGTGAATGATGAGCAACATCTAATTTTGGAATTGCTGTATTCTAGGAATTCAGGGCAAGACTGCAGAGTGGGGAGCAGCAGAACTCAGATAAATGATAACCATAGCTGAGAAGAGGCACAGTAAACAGAGCTGTGAGCAAACACTTTAGACTGAAGTAGAAAGAGCAAAATACTCCTACACACACACTGCTTTGCAAACAGATGCTGGTTCACACTGCAATAGAGAGTAGTTCCTCTATAGGATAATTTAGTGAAAAGGTACTTGAACTTCTTACATATTAATATTGAATAAATCCTGAACAGTAAACATATTGCCACTTAGATATCTGGGGTGTTTTGTAGGTGCAGGAGGAGAGAAGGTGGTTGGAATTTTTTACTCTCTGCTTGGAGTTCTGAAATTTTACAGTATTATATCCATTTAATGTGCTCCTTACAACTCAGAACTATGATTCCTTAACGTTTTTGTCATGAAGGAAAAATGTACAGAAAACTTATCAGTCACACGCTGACAGATACAATTAACAGGTACGAGGTGGGACTGCAGTGTGTATTTAAAAACATTAAAACTCTTACATACACTATTGCAGTGTATGTAACTCTGCAATATAATATCACTTACAAAGAATCTTTAAAAAGGAGTGGTAATATTTCAAACTCACATTCTTACCAGTGCATCATTTAGTCTTCTAACAAAGTATGCATTTATTATAATTTACTTCCTTGGAGGGTTGATTTTTCATATTTAAGAAACTCCTATCAATTCTTAAGAGGTAGTTTTGGACTAAATCTCGTTTGTGTGGTGAGGGTGGAAGAGCCAGAGCTGTTCCTAAGGCGGCTGAGACCTCTAGTGCCCAGTTCCTTCATTGCATGGCTAATTTTTTTTTCTCCTGTTTTCCCCCCATCAAACAATAATAAGAAATTGTTCATGTTGCTAATAAAGTGGGGACTATTGAATTGATTGGATAACTCATCCCTTTCAGTTTCTGCCTGTTCACGTTCCTACTGAGGAAGAAAAGAACGATCCCATTCTTTTTGCCTACAGAGTCCGACAAACCATGGCAACGTAAGCAGTCATCGGTTAAATCTTTGAGAATTGTTCCTTTACATCCAGAAATTCCATATATATCCTAGCCATAAAGTGAAATTTATTCAAGTCCCAGGTACTATATGTAGGAATTGCTCTAGATTTTCACTAAAAGATGTCAAATTCCTATACTAGAACAACCTGATCGTTTCTACATGGAGCATGAGGGGGGTTGTCTTACATTGAAACAGAGTATGTTCAATTCATAGAAAACTGGAATAAATTTCTCTCTTTTTGCTTGGGAAGACTAAGTAGGTAGTTTGTTCTTCAACCTTGCATTTACAAGGATGTAAATCGTAAAACATCATGACGCTGCCATAACGTGGTTTCACAGTTACACAAAATAGGATGCATTGCTTTGTCCTACTTGCAGCAGTGCAAGAATGAATTACCATTTGTTTTGCATGTTAGAGAAGGGAAACAGTCGACAAAAAGTTATCTTTGTGTAAGAAATTGATTTTTTCTTTTTCCTGAATTTTGTTTCAGTGCTTTGAATGTGCCAGTCACTGATCACACTTTTGAAGATTGCAGACTGATGATTTCAGCAGGACAGCTGACTTTACCCATGGAAGCTGGGCTGGTGGAGTTCACCAAAATTAGCAAGAAACTCAAGTAAGGGAAGTTTAGCTGTTGGTAGCAGCTAATTACTGCAGATAATTACTACAGTGCTGCAGGTGTCAACAGCCATCTACAAAAGGATAAATTACCTGACAACTGACTTGGCCTTGTGTAATATTGTGTATTTATTCATACATATATACATTTACATATATAAATTATGTGGAAATCAGAGATGAGAAAAATCCCAGTAAGAATTAATCCCAAATAATTTTTGCGGGCAGTGTTGCAAGAGGAAAAATACATTTTTCTAATCTTTTATGGAATTATCACACCAGAGGGTGAGGAAGGTAGAGCAGTACCTATTTTAAGCACTTGATGCAAATTTAAATTGCTTTAGTGGAGAGGCACTGGCAGCATGTGACAGGAAGTAAAAAACCTCTCCAGCCTGAGGTTTCAGCCAGTGGTTTATTGCTCTTAGTTGTATTGTGCAGACATGTGTCACTAGTGATGTCAACTTCTTCTGACTGGATACAGTGGAATTTGAGGGCTGAACCACATAACCATACAGTAACTCCATCAAATAACCTGGCATGGTTGTGGGCAAATCTGAATTATGTGTGCAGTGAATCTTGACTTATTATTTATGTGCTAAATCATAAATAATGTCAAACTGTTTGGGAGAGTTACTTGGCAATACTAATCATTCTTACTGAGGTGCAGTGGTGTATTTCTGCAGAGATCAGATACTTCTGAGGCTGTAGTGATGCTGGTGTTAGGGTAGAGAGAGTCTGCTAATAGAGCTGAGATCTGCTTCCTCTTAAGGAAATACCCTAGAGCATGATGCAGTGAAGTAATGCTACACCTGAATTTATGGTAATGAAAAGCTCTCTACTAGAGTAGCCCAGTAACTGAATGGATGATTCTGGGTTTGGGAAGTTACTCTATGGAAGTCTGACATACCCAAGCATAGAACTGCCTGCTTTAATATTAATAACCGGGGGGATCAGTCCTTAATTGCTGATTTAATATAAAATATGCAGTCTGAAGTACAGCATTAGAGATGCAGTGCACACATGCTCTGTTTGGCAGTTTTTTGTCTTTGAATACTGTGATCACTCCTACTGAAATTCCATCTGTCCAAGAACTGCCATATAGAAATATCTCCTCTCCCTCATGTTTGCATAGCCTAAAATGGAAACATGTCAGAGAGCAGTTGGATACTTTTGCTGCTATTGCAAGTGCTTCCAAAGGGGGAAGAATTGGAATTGAGGAGTTTGCGGACTACTTGAAGCTGCCTGTTACAGATGTCCTCAAAGAGCTGTTTCTACTCTTTGACAGGGTGAGTAGCTGGTTAACTGACTTGTTGACAATATTTTGTTAGAAATCACATCCCAAAAGGATATTTAATTCATTATGTCCAGTAAATGCTTCTTGGTTAACAGTTCCTATAGGCAAGATAGGTGACTCTTAGAGTTTCCTTCGTAAGTTTTGGTGTAAAAACAATGATCAGTTTGTATCTTGGGACATGGCAGCCATCTCTTGGACCAAGTTGCTGCACCAGTATCAGACAATAATCTCCATGCTGGTAATGGCTGAATATTTCTTTTTGCCTAGCCCAGATTTTGAGTTTACGTATTCACGTGTGTAGTTAGGTACTTATGACAGCTTAATTAACTGATATGGTTGTAAGTAGATAATTTAAGGCAGAGTGAATCTAACTAGTGGTAACTAGAACACTAGTGTTTCTGCTGTGTTTGTGAAGGGTGCTTTTAGAGTTCAGAGGGACTCCTCTTGCCTAGAGTCTAACTCCTGTGGCCTCCTGCAGCCATAAAGGGGGCTGTGTGTTAATGTCATCATTTAGGCTTTCTCCCATGGTCAGTGCCAATCTCTCCCATTTTCTGCTTCTCTCTGGGGATGACAAAAATTGCTCTGTGGATGCCCTTCTGGCTATACCAGAAGCATCAGTGGCTAGAGCAGGCACAGAACTCACCTTCTAGGCACCCAGCATGTGCTGCAGTGCAAGCAGCATGTTGTCCTGCAAATGCTTATGAACTGGGGGCTTTCTCTTATCATAGGAGCTTTCCCAACTCAGCATCACTCTTGCTGATCGAGTTAACTTTAGCAGCACACCTGTCCTTAGCAGGTCATTGTGTTGTAAATGCCCATTAAAACCGTTTCAGGAGTTTTCCAGATAGAAAGTTTTTACAAGCTTTAAAATAGGGTCAAAAAAATACAGTCAAATGTATTTCCTGAATTGCTGAGTGCATTGAAGCTCTAGCAGAGCTGAGTCCTCATCTTTTCATCATTCTTTCTTCCTCATCTTGGACCATTGGCTCCTTTGAGCCTGTAGTTGGCGTCCTGAAGGACAGTACATACATCAGAAATGTGGTGTGGCAACTAGAATAAGTAAGAGCAAAGAAGACTCCCTCCATTTTCCTTATCTGGCACAACAGCACCAGTGACTAGAACTAGCAAAGTAATGCTCAATTCACTAAAAAGTTGAAGGGATGAAAGATTGCAAGAACAGACAGGTGCAAGGCTGCATTCATCTTTAAGGAGATCAGTGTACCTGAGGATTAGTCACGCTCATGTTGCAGGGCTCTTTTCAAATTGCTCCAGGTATGAGCACAGGCATTTTGAGACTTCTGCTCTGTGGCTTTCAGCCTCATCATTCTTTTCTCTAAAATGATTCCTTAAATCATATAAAGCTAACCATGCAAAGAAGAAAAGAAGAAAAACAGGTGTATCATCACCTGACAGAAACCAACGAAACCTAACTGGCAGCCAGAGACATGCACAGACCTGGTGAAGTCTAAGCATGCAGATAAGCTGTGTTTTGCCCACGCCCAAGTCAGACACGATACAGCTTCAGAGAGTTACAGAAGCCCTGGATCTCTGACTCCCTTCAATAAATCTTGACGATGTTCCTTGCTAAAGCTTTGCTGAGCGGAGGAAGTGGCAGTGGTCGTGGAGGGAGCCTTGCACGTGGCCTTGGAGGTCTCCTAACAGGAGGTGGTGGACACGGAGGGAATATTGGAGGACTCGTTGGAGGTATTGTCAATCTTATAAGTGAAGCAGCAGCTCAGTATAATCCAGAGCCGCCTCCACCTCCTCGCAATCACTTTACAAATGTGGAAGCTTATGAGAGTGACGAGATCAGGCAGTTTCGTCGCCTTTTTGCCCACCTGGCTGGAGATGATATGGAAGTGTGTGCCACAGAGCTGAGGAACATCCTGAACAAAGTTCTTTCCAGACATCAAGACTTGAAGACAGATGGCTTCAGCTTAGACACGTGCCGTAGCATGGTAGCCGTCATGGACTGTGACACAAACGGCAAACTGGGCTTTGAAGAGTTTAAGTACCTGTGGAACAACATCAAGAAATGGCAGTGTGTGTACAAGCAGTACAGTACTGATCAGTCAGGCACTCTTGGGAGAGCTCAGCTGCCAAACGCCTTGAAGGCTGCAGGGTTCCACCTGAAAGAAGAACTCCGGCAGGTGATCGTGCGCAGATACGCCGGCGAGGACGGCAGCATGGACTTCAACAGCTTCATCAGCTGCCTGGTGCGGCTGGACGGGATGTTCCGCACCTTCAAGGCCCTGGACCGAGATGGAACTGGACAGATCCAGGTGACCATTAAGGACTGGCTGCAGCTGACCATGTATTCCTGAAGGCATAGCAGAGAAGAACAAGCTTCCCCTGGAAGATGCACAGGGAAGGCTACAATCCTGTGCTGTAGAACTGTAGTCTTTTCCTTGTTCTAAGGCAGATGGAGCTAGTGGTAGATGGCTCAGCTTCAAGTGTTGTCATTCCTCTTGTGCATGCATTAGTCTGCTTTTCTGAAGGGTTTGTGTAAGTTATCATCTGGACATAAGCCTGTCTCAGAAAACTAACTCTAGACTTTTAAAGTGAGGGAATATATTGAAAGGATCAAAGCTTCGCTATTTCTTTACGTAAAGTGGCTTGTGTATAACTATTATATAAAAAGCTCCTAAATTTGGTGTTGATGTTGCTGTTCTGATTTGTCAGCAGTCACTAAGCTTGAATAAAAGTCTGTTTGCCTGAAGGCAATCAGTGGTAGAGTCATGTAGTTATTTCTAACGGGGGGAAAACATTAGAGCTGCAATAACTGTAATGACCAGGGAATTTACATAATCATTTAATTTCCTTCCTACTGCTGCTTTTCATGCTTGGCTGCTGAAGCAAAACCTGAGTTGTATTGTCAGTTCTACCTGCTGGCCAGGGCAAAATTGAAAGCTTGTCTGAGGCTACTTTTACACCAATTTTCTCCTTCCTACAATTCTAGGAACTAATCTTTTCTCTCTTTCCTTCAAGCTTTAGTACAGTTATAATGCAAACAACTTAAAGTACTACATTTATATTTAGAGAAATTTGCTGTAATGATGCAGTGACATAGCAAACAGCTAGCCCAAATCAACCTCTGGCTATCCAAGTTAAATTTCATCAGCGTACAGCATCCCATTCTGGCTTGTTATGTAGTTCTGGCTAATATGTCAACTTTTGAGAAAAAAAAAATGGAATAACATGAACTCTCAAAGGTACATTTCTTTGAATTAAGGATTACACAGTTGATCAAAACAGCTCTTGCACAAGGCAAATTTCTCAGCAGGCACTGCTGCTTTAAATGAAAATTGTCTGGGGTGACTCACTGAGAAACACCACACAATACCTGCAGGGCATCTGCATGTTAATGGAGTATGTGGTTTGGTTTTGTTTGGAAACTTCCTTAGCTTTGATTTCTAAATCTTGCAGTTACACTCAGCAAAATAGTATTTTCCAGACTGATGATAAGTCTTCCCTGGTCTACTTAGAGAAGCCTTTTACTTGAAACTTAGAAGAAAATAACTTACAATTTTTACCCCGACTTCTTTTCCTCCTGCACTTTGTTTAATAGTAAGCTGGGTAACAGAAAAAGATTCATATTGGCCCAAGCTGTTATGAAAGAGGTCAATTCCTTCCTAATGGCATTCACCCCACTCCCAGTTATCCAGTGGAAAAACACATAGTGCCATTTGGGCTTTGAGTAATAGAAAAGTGAGCACGAGGTAAAGTGTGATACCTCCAGGTGAGCACCATCCTACCAGGTTGGTTGCAGAATTTCCCTTTCTGACTAGTTAGAACTTGCAGGTAGCAACAGGTGATGGGAATTTGAGAGTTACACCAATAGCCTCTTACATGATGAGCCTGGATATGAACACGAGAGCTGCATCTGCAGTTCCTCCCCAAATGGTCCAGTTAGTTTTAGCTTCTCTGTGGTAACCCTGTAAGTGACTGAGGTTTATTTACCTAATAATTTATTTACCTACCATGAATGGCAGGCACACACACAATACACACTTGATTTTTCCTGTTGCTTTACATAGTAGAGAAGAAAATATTGATGCAGTAGTGCTTTATACTGTATCTGTCTTGCAGTCCTTGTTGCAGAACTAAGTGGAGTATGCTTATGACAATGCAACTTTCTTGTTTTTCTTAGATTTACTGTATTATATAAAAACACAACAACAAAATCCTAGTTGCCATAGCATGCTAAAGTGAAAAGAGTAGCAGGAGACTAGTTTGCTTAAAAAAAAAACAAGAGTTGTTAAGGTTACTCTATGTTTTGATTATTTTATGTAACATAAATACAGATACCTAAATTCTGATGTTCCGTTTTGCCATTTAGAGAATTGGAGCTCAGCTCACATGTTGCTTCCTTAACATATTCTTGGGTACATAGGCTACAAACACAGCTACTAGATGTATGTAGAAAGACAGTTGCAAGTGCTTTTTTGCTGTGGTGTTACACAAGCCCTGAAGGTTTTCCTGCGTTTTCAGTTTAACTCCCATCCCTTTTTACGAGCAACAAGCCCATCATTTCTCCTTAACCAAAATGCCAGAGCATTTGGGAGTTAGCCAGCATCCTAGGGCTTAGTAAAGCTAGTCACAACATGATCTTGCAAGCGTAGTAACTTTATTTCCTATTAAAATGGCTGAGTACTATGTATCAAACTGCACTCAGTTTTGATTACTGGGTTTTAGCACGTTAATGAAAGTAATATGACCCTTATTTTGTCATTTTTCTTGTCATTTTTCCATGTACAGCCACAGCTGTGCTAATTTCTTTCAGAAGTTGTTTTTAATTAGATTATTTTAGTTAAAGTTTACTTCCCCATTCTTTTCCTGTGATACATATTCTTAACTTTAAAAATAAATTTTAAAAAAATATTCTAGTCACATCAAACACTCCTTTGCTAAGAATACATTCTACAAAACTGTCCAAAAATAATATTCTATGGAACTTTGAACAATTATTATTTACACTCTTTCTTCAGTTGTTTTAAAAGTTTATGTTTGTAATGTTACACTTTAAAGTTAGATCTGTTATCTCTGAGAACTATAACGTAGCCAAAAATACTTAAAGTCCAGCTCTGCACCACAATGACAGCAGATTTGTAAATAAAACGACATTTATGAGAGAACATTGTCCTTTTCTAATGATTAAAAACTATCAAAAGTTATATCCCTTAGACACACATGCAAGTAACTTAAAAGTTCATATCTTATTCATATCTTTGCTAAAAAGTTTCCTTGAAATTCAGAGGTTTTTAAAGTACAAGATGTTCAAAGATTGGTTAGACCATCAATATAAAGAAAATAACAGTTGTCTGTGCAAAAGAGTCTTGCATTGGTTTTGAAGGCTAAATAAAATTGTACCTTAGCAGTTTTAAATCCTGTTAAATGTACAGCTTTAAATCCTGTTAAATGTACAGCTTGATGATGAAAAGTTAGTACTGAACACATTATTGCGCATATTTTGTTAATCAAGAACTATCGTAAAAGCTAAATTCAATTACTAAAATCCCTGTTTCATAGCACCCAGGATTTTCAAAGCACTCTACAGAGCAGCCTTAGTATTCTCCCCTGGCACATGGCACTGCCAGCAGCAGGAAACCAAGAACAGAAAGGTTAAGGTTGGTATGCTCAAGTGGGCATTAGAAGTTGGTAGGAGAGCCAGAAATAGAATCCAGATCTGGCTGTTTGCTACAGATTTACCCAGGAGACCACCCTTCTCACTTGGCTAAAAAAGTTCTGTGCTGTTCTCAGACGTAGGGACTCCACTTTTTAAAAAAATGTGTTTCTTCCTGAAGCGCACAGCACATTATCCACAAAGGGAACTCTGCTTTCTACTTCAGTTTACTTTTAAAACGTTTTTGATGAATGCTCTTATTGTGAAGGTTCCAAATGATGAGCTACAAGTCATCTCTACTATGCTGTGATTAACTGCTGTGTCCCACCATGTAACACTTACAGATGGCTTTTCCCCATACAGATGTTTCCCAAAACACTCAAGAAACTTTCAGTGTGGTGACAGGAACACTACTGACATATGCATAGATTTCAACAGGCATCTGCCATTTTCCCTATGTGCAAATATAATGCAGCTTACATAAAATTATTCACAAATCCCATCAAAGCAAACTTCAAATGTTCTGTTGATGTAGCTTTGTAGTTATCACATTGAAATGTTCATCCACATCAAAACTGGAATTATCAGAGAAGCTGTTCCAATGAATTCCTTGCCTTTCTGGCTTAAAAGGTAGGACAGTTTACTGGCTTCACAATAGCATGTAGGGCAGTGCATTTGCTTCAAAGAGAAGTTTAAGATAGACCAAGTAGATTTGTTTGTCCTTTCACTGGCGTATATGTTATTGCTGAAGGTTTGAACTCAAAACAACAACCTCACTGTTGGCCTCTTTATTCTGAGATGTTGCATTGGTCTCTGAACTTCAGCAAGTGCAAATGCTGCATGCACTGTTACCTTAAACACATGTATTCCAGTTCATCCTAGAGCCTTCCTGAAGGTCATATGGATATGGTGAAGAAAAACTTTTGAGTTGATTTAATTTTTTTTTGTTTGTATGTTTATAAGATAGAAATGGATACCCAATTTCTAGCTATTGAAAATACATATATTGCCCCTCCAGCCTTAGTATTACGTATTCAGTGAGCTGTCAGTATTTTTTCCAGGAAGAACAAATACCTCTGGTGGGTGTTGTAAACTGTATTAGTGCATGTTGTGTATTTGATTTACAGAACAGCTTTTAAAGGGATTTGCAGTATTAACTATAACTACTGCCATGCATGTTTTGGTTACAGAATGGAGATGGCACCATTGACTTCAGAGAATATGTAATTGGTTTGTCTATTCTTTGTAACCCAGCCAACACAGAGGAGACTATTCAGATGGCATTTAAGGTGAGTTCAATTTAGTGTAAATCTGCAAACCTGACAAATCAAGACTGACTCTAAGTCTGTTACCTTTCAAATCATAAGTTTATAGCTTCAATCTGTTATGCAAATGTGAGTAATACTCTTAAACCAATTGACATTTAGAGTGTAAAGGAGAGGGGAAGAATTGCAGGCATCATAGAAAAGGGTTTCAAAAGCCATGTGAATCGGCACTAATGAATATGTAACTTGGCAGCCTAACTCCAAAAGTGATTCAGCAGCACTTGTGGGTTTTTTGCCTGAGATTTTTTTCTCCTGTGATTCTTCAATGTCACAGTAGATGGAGTAATATCCTCTTGTGGGTCAAGCCTCACTAGAGTCATTGTTTTTAACAAAGAGGGAAAAAAAATCAAGGAAAAAAAAAATTCAGGACTGGCACATCCAAAATTGAGCTGCATCTCAGAACTGGTGGCTTGTACTATGGTGTCCTGACATGGTGCAATAGCTCCTTTCACATCTCAGGTACAGGGAGGCAATACATGACCAGGGATGGCCAGGCTATGCATCCTTGACTTTTTTTTTTAGTAGCTCTTTGACACAGATTCAGTTACTTTACCCATTAATCTGGTCTTATGAACCATATTGAGCAATATATTGAGATATGGGTCATGTTCATCTTAAACTGGGCACTTTTTAGCACTGGTGTGTACTTGGGAAGTACTAGAATTTTTGTGGCAATCCATTCTATCCCCTGGCTTCTTTTTAGGTAAGCACTACAACTGTTAAAAGTGATTTATGCTTTTTTAGGGATGTTTTATCAGTACAGATTCCTATGAAGAAGGAATTATTGCAGGAATAGCAGCTATTATTGCTGTTTCATTGTTTTGTTTTCCAGACTCCAGACTGTACTCTCCAGTATCTTAACAGGTGTGCTGATTATAAAATTAGTAATTTGTTTTAATATCCAGTTTCAGCAGGAAGCAACTGGTTCAGCTGGTAAAAGCCTGTTTCAGTCTGAAATGGAACTGTGGGTTTCCTTTTACTACTTTTTCTTCTTTGCCATTAAATGTTCTTTCCTTCACAATGGGGAAGTTTGCCTGTAGCAAGTACTTGAGAATTACAGCCATCCATCCCTGGTGTTTCTCAAGGGGTGATTCATAGCAGATGTTTACTGTCACTGTGCTGGGAAGGATGGGATGAGCAGCGGTGCATCCACTGCCTGCATTCCAGGAACCAGAATTCCTTGTTAATTACAATAATTCCTTAGTGAGTGACCAATCACATATACTAAAATTTAGATATTTTACATCAGAACATAAACTATGGTAAGTTTAATCTGATAAGGGATGTGCCATAACCTAATGTAAATGAGGACTAAAACCCCAGATATTCCAGTACAGAGAGGCTGAATCCAGTGGAGCCTTAGCATAGCTCATGGTGACCATAAACATAAACCTTTGCTTATTTTTTATCAGTTTTGTATTAGTTTTATCACTGAACTAATGCTGTGAGGTTTGTTTGTTTTTGCAGAATGTTCAGATCCCAGCTGTAGCATGTATATTGCTCTGCTAAGTGTCTGCTTAATCTTGTTCCAGAGAAAATACATAAAATCTTTTGGAAGAGAAAGTAGCAGGGATGCAGCAGGTCTCCTGAAATCCCAGGCATTGTTTACAGATAACCTCATGAATACTAGAAAGCCAGTGTGGGTGGTTGATGTGCACAGAAGGTCCTACAGGCAAACGGATCTGAAGTATTTGTACATGTTGTGTCTTTTCCAGCTCTTTGACATGGATGAGGATGGCACTATAACAGAAAAGGAGTTTGCTTCTATCATTCAGTCAGCACTGGGGCTACCTGAGCTTGATGTTTCTATGCTCTTTAAAGAAATAGATGCAGATGAAACTGGGAAGTTGTCCTATGGTAAGTTAAGCCCTTTTGTAATGGAGAATACTTGGATAGTCATATTGACAGTGAGTTTCCTTTTCTTCCTCCCTGAAATTCTCTGATGGTTCTCGTACCTTGTTCCTGGGGAGAACTGTTGAAGCACAGACTTAGATACTTTGTGTGATACTCATGAGATTCTTCAGAGGAAACAAACTGGAGATCAGCTTCAGTAAAAGAAGCAGGCACTGAAATTTTCTTTGATTCTACACTATAGGATGTATTTTTTAAATGTTTTTCAGATGAGTTCAAGAATTTTGCACTCAAGCATCCAGAATATGCCTCATTGTTTACTACATACCTGGATCTACAGAGACACCAGGTAGATCTGTCAGATGAGCACGACAGTGAGTCACTCGAGGGCAAACACAGCCCAGTCAGGAGCACAACCCTGGTCTCAGAAATAACACCAACTGCAAGAAATAAAGTCTGTCCTGAAAGCAATGAAGAGGATAGCTCAAGTACCTCTGACAAAAAGGATGACTGAATTCAGCTTTTGAATTCTACAAGATTTTTTTCCCTAGCTGTTCATAAGCACAATTGATGTAAAATAGAGATGGAAGTTACAGTTTAAAAAAAAAAAAGTTTCTTTTTTTACTTTCATATCAGGAGGAGTTATTCCCGTTTGAGTGTAAGGGAAAAACCACTGTTCTATCCTTAATGTCCATATCACAACACTGGCAATGTTGTTCAGTGTCTTCCAAGTTCATGCTTCCACAAAAGTAACAGCTGTGCTAAGGGAGGTAAGAAGCTCCAGCACTGCAGTGGCCTCTCAGAATGGAGACTGAGGAGTCCACTTGTCTAAAAACAAGTGGAATTTTTGGTGCTGCTCAATTCCTCTTCGTACCCAGTATGACTTAAGGGAAAAAAATTATGCCAGAGTGTTTTAATTTGCAATATCCATTAGCCTTTCTCAGGTTTCTGAGATACAGAAATGAGTTACAGAAAGCTGAGAGCTGAAGCTGGTGGGTATTGGCTGTCCTTAGATTTCCCTTAACTACTTGTGAACCAGCAGACTTAAGCTTCTGAACAAGGCATGCTGATTCACTGATGTTAGCAGAAACAACTTTAGGCTTAAAGGCTAGGTAAAGGTGGAAATGGCTGCACTTCTAACAACAGAAAACTAATTGGAATTCTAAGATAGCAGCTCAGTCTACAGGAAAATGCAGACAGTAAAACCTGATTTAATGGACTATTTCAAAATAAATAGAATGTTGTTTACAGTAACAACTGTTCAGGATCACAGTAGGAGGAACATTTCAAACTCCAGCATATTTTTTATTCTAGCAATTATCAAGAGAGGAATGTGACCTTGCTCTGCAAAATTTAAAAGGCAAATATGCTGTCAAGCCATAGTTCTATTACTTAGTATCTACTCTAAAGTTGTCTCCTAGAAACCATGTTTGCATTACTGTGCCATTACTCAGTGTGTTTTTAGAGTTTGGTTCAAAACCAAACTCTTTCCAGTCAATGATTTTACTATGTTTTGCCTCAGTCCTCTCTAGTGCACTGGAAATTGGACGTTTACCTTTTTCCATCCTTCATCTGAATGCACTTTATACAGTATTTAAAATATACAGGTAGTTATGCAAATACTTCTAAATAAAAATTTGGAAGGTATGAAATGGCAAGATATTTTCAAATTAAAACAGAGATGAGCAAAGCCTAGACTGTCTAGTACCAGTAATAAACCAGTTTTCAGCAGGTTTTCATATATGAACTGATAACCTCTGCCTCTAAGTATTGCTTGCATTATCTGGCCATAAGCTCATTGCCATGTTTAATCTTTCTCTGTATATAATTGTGCCTATCCTTACGTTTCACGTGCTTAAAATAAATCTATATTTTTTAAAAGACTTTACTTGAACAGCTGAGTCTTTTTGGTACAGTGGGGGATTTCCAGGAAATCGTGGTTGTGATGTCTTACCTTGATAAACACAATGAAACCTGAAGTTGGCATTTTTAGTTCTGCATATGATGGCACTTTGCTTTATAGTGAGGCTGGAGGAGCAGGACATGACTAATGCTCTTCCAAGAGTTACTTCTGGTGACTGCCTCAGCAAAAGGGGATCTGATACAAAGAAGATCTGCAGATATGTGGAGAGAGACTTCCATTTTCTGATGGAAAATAAGGCATTGCCATTTACAGGTAAAATGGGTGACCTCAACCACAGTTTAGAAGTAACAGTCATGGCTTTGTGTAGTGTAAACGTTAGGAGAGTATTTTCTTTCACTTAGAGAAGGAGAAACAGGAGTTACCCTAACCTGGCTGTACAGTTAGCTGGAATACATGTTAGTTCCTCAGCTTTTCAACCAGCAATAATCTTTTCAAAGACGACTTCCATTCCAACCAGTGAGAAAAAGATGGGTGGGCAAAGATGACAGAGAAAACCCCTTCAAGGTCTCAGAATGCAAAGGCTGCCTTATGCACACTCCTGTTGAATCCAGCCACATTCAGGACCTGGAGCACTGCTGCCCAGTACTGTAGCATATTTAGGACTAGTGATTTTATAAAAATCTGCAAGTCACACAAGTGCTTTGCGGTTAAAGCTAAAAATACTGTGTACATAAATCTACCTAGCCCAATAGTTTGAGGAAAGGCCACAAATGGGTTTGGTATGTAGCAGTGATTCAACTATGCTCTGAAAAGAAATTAGCTAAACACTAGAGACACTAACTCAATATACACACATCTGCTTGATGTGCAGGAAGGGAATACATTAATTTCTAGGCATCATCGTGCCTCAGGGAGCTTTTAAAAGGACCAAACTAAAAGCAGTCTGCAATAAACAGGCATTACATTAAGTGGCAGAGCAGGAACTAAACAGAAGGAGAAGGTTAAAAATACTAAACAGAAAATGGATCTCAATTGGGCATTGAGGGATGACACCTTTCTGCCTGAGACCCTGAGGTGTGAGTTCATAAGTCTACAGGCTGCTTAAGGATCATTTTGAGTTCTGCACAGTAGAAAGGTATATTTGGTCCCATATCATCACAGGAAACATCATTTACTTGATCAGCACTTCTCTGTCGTGCTTTGACATGGATTTGATGATAAATCCTTCAGGGATACCAAAATAAGACACTTTATAGAAACTCCACCAGTCTCAACAGGGATGAGAGTCGGATGAGGACAAGTCTATCACAAGAGGAAAACACAACTAATTCACAGGAACACAGACCCATGGGCTGCTGTTATTCATGGAGTTTGATAACTATGGATATACACTATGAATAAATCCCACGTTTTTTAAATCTAGGCTCCTCTTTCTGAAAACATGAAAGGCAGTGTAGGGTCACCTAGAAAAGTGGACCTTCCTTGTTCACCCTGGAACAAGGAAGACACAAATATTGTAAATCCTGATCAGTTTAAGGGAGGTGAATTAACAGGGTCTCCACTGGCCACACCAGAGGTTGGTTTTCTGAGACAAAACATCTTCAAATCCAAGAAAATTAAAAATATATTTGTACTTTTGCTTCATCAGTGTCACTGCCTAAGTAAGTGCAGAAATAGATATAAGACATCCAGGTTTCACATCAGATCATAATCTGGTCCTAAACTGCAAAAATCACATAATTCCTGGCTGGTTGCTGTCCATCAGCAGAACTATGAGGAATAGTAACTCTTCTATGGAAAGCATCTGAAAATGGGTCTCCTCTTTTCACAGTCAATAGCTGTGCAGCACCAGTCAGAGGCACCAAATCATGCAGTGGCTGCTGCTTCTGAGCTTTTGTTCTTATCTGCATCAGAACAAGATAGGTGCCAAATCATTTTCCCACAATGTTCCCGTGAGTGTTACATCCTCTTCCTCATCAACTTGCTCCCTAGCATGGGGATGGGGAGGGGGGGAAAGTTCAGTGATTCCTAAATGGTTTGCAAGGGAAATTTTGCAAGGCAGTTGTGTGCTGTTCAACCTGTTCAACCCCGCTCAAGATCCTGGCAGGACTAAGAGCCCTGGGAGTCCAAGGAAGGGTCATGTTTTGTGACAGGTCTAATGACCATTCACGGAACTGCTGCACAGGGTAAGGGCTGCTTGGCCACATCTGTCATCTCCCCAACAATTCCCATCTAAAACAAAGTATTCCCTGGGCATCAGAAGTCTGAGAAACATTTGTTGAGATCTTTTTTCTATGGTGGTCAGCACACTAGGGCCCTATTCTTGGGTAATTCCTCAGGCACTATGCCAGTGCAAATAAATACACCATTCTGCCTGAGCACGCTTTTGGTGGTGTTTGCATAGGTGCCAAGAGCTACTCAGGAGCCATGGATGTGGAAAATCAGGGCCTGAAGCTTAGAAACTAAAAGTAAAAAATGTCCCTATGCCACAAACACACCAACACTCTAGACAGTCTGCTGTGAATTGTTTGACAACAGCCTTCAACAAGGAATGCAGCCTGAGATTTCGTGGTGGGAATTACACAGCTCTCACTTTGAGAATGCCACAGGAGAAATTTTAAAATTAATTTTAAAGAAAGGCTTGGGAGATTTTTACTTCCCTTTCTACACTCCATCATTTGCTAGGAAGATTAGACTCTGGTGAATGCTCTTTGGCTTCCCTCTTCCCTATCAGTTTTTCATCACTTGATACAGCCTATCTTTCTCTCTACTTTCTCCTTCCACATTTCCACCTAAAACATAGCTACTGCCATTAGAAGTTGTATTCCACAATGATTAAAGTTAAATTGTAACATTAAAATATAAAAATTACTGAATTGGGTGGGTTTTAGGGGTACATGCTTATTCAGGTAACTACTTGTACTGGCCTGCAGTAAGAGCAAACTTGTCAAAGGTTGCAAGGGATTTTAATGACATTGAATTAATTAATTTTAAATCTTTACTCAATGAAATAACATTTATTAGACTGAGAAGCAGTAGGGAAACGTTTGTCAGCAGTGCTTAAGTTGGCAGACTCTCTGTTACTATACATAGCCAGAGTGGCAGAAAGTAAACATCTTATAGGATTAGCAGCTATGTTCATAGCTGAGATGAAATTTGAACATTTCATTAGTATAAGATTGATTCTGACATTTCATAAAGCCAAAATGCAAACAATAAAATGTGTCTGATATAAATACAGTATGCAGCACTTACTCAGATAAAGTTCAAGAAGCACAGCAGGTTTAATGCCATGACAAAGGAAATACAAAAGGGTCATTTAAGGACCTAACTTCTGCTAAGCACTTAAGTGTATGCTTAATCCTGTAGGTATCAACCAGATACTTTGTACTTATTAAAAGCAGACAACAATACTAATAATCAGAAAACAGAAAAAATTTCTATGGCTAGTTATTGGAACGGTGGTAAGAATTGCATCACCCTCCCCAAGAAACAAAATATCACAACTGATTAAATTTTATTTATTGTGCCATCTTCTTAGTTTAGGATATTTTGTAACAACTGGACTGGTAAGACTTCAGAGACACATGACAATGTTATAATTGCAAATACTTCATTACCTTAGATAGGCACTACTTTTTAAGCCTCCTCCTGCTGCAACAGGTCAAAGGTAAATATATGCCCCCCTCTCCCCCCATTCTCACGTCATGATTATTCTAGGTTTTCATGCTGTTACATGTTTTACTGTGCTTATACTAAATCAACACTAACTTTTTTCATCAGTTAACTTTTTTGTTCTAGAAAATAGTCTATTTAAAATCTTCTTTTGTGTGTTAAAATGAGATTCTGGTGAGGCTCATCTCTAAAGCTACACCTGCACATGCATTGCTTTGTTCCATACTGGGCATAGGTAAGAAGAGCATTTGTTTGTAGAAGTAAGAATCCACTAGATTAAACCTGCCATTAAAGGCCTCTGCAGAGAGAGACTGCACAGCCTTTCCAGACAATCAGACCATTGTTTAACAATTTCTACTGTTAGAAAGTTTTTCTTCTGGTCTAGCCTGAATACTTTTGCAGCTGAAGTCTTGTGTTCACCTTGCTCAAGGAGAATTGATCTGTTTCTATTTCTCTGCAGAGTAACTATTTATATCTGCACATACCTCTATCCAGAGTTTATCATCACACCTGTTTCACTCCTTCATCTCCCAGCCTACCTTTCTTAAGTCAAAAACCAAAACCTGTTTCTTTTTTTACTCATAGGTTGCACTTTCTAGGCTACTGGTTGTTTTCACTTAGGTTCTCTGGAGAGAGAACTTCAGCTCCAAATCTCAGCAGACTTTTTTTGCAGTCAATATTCCTGCTCATACACATCCAGCATTGCCCATTATGGAGCCATCTCCAGTCTAAAGAACTGCTCTATAACCAGCTTCCCCCTTTCTGTCTTCCTACAGCTGCTCATTCCTACCTACTACAGTATCTTAGCTTCATCCTTACTAAATTTAAAAGACCAATTTATCAAGAACATTTTGATCAGCTCAAATTATTGTTAAAAAGAGCTTTCTTACTTAAAAAAATGCCTTTATATCCCTTTTGTTAAGGATATTATCTTCTTAAAACTTCACTAAGCATCAGACAGTGCACTAGAAGCAAAGCACTACAGATTAGAGAGACATGATGAAAGCTTAGAGGCTATAATTGTTCAAAAAGAATAATTTCCTTTTCAAAGGTAAACATCAGCCTTGCAGACGAAGATAAGGCCGAGTGCACAATTAGATACACAAGTCTGTGTTTCTGCTCATATCTCCTGATATCAAAGATTGCAGGAAAATTCAAAGTGCTTTCTTAAAACGTAAAAAAGAAATGAACAGGAAAAAGTGTAGGAGACCAGAAGGAGTCATACCAGAACTGTCAGCAGCTTTTAGAAAAGCTGTTTTCCTCAATGCCGGAAGTCTTTGAAACGGGAGACAACCAGCCATGAACTGCAGCAGCCATTCAAAGCAGAAATCATTTAAAATGTTTACATTTTGTACATTGGCCTTTCAAATGAAAGCATGCCAACCTCCAGAACGTTATTTAATTACATGTCTTTGACAGCCCATCTCTTGTAAGCAGAAAATTTTGCTGCTACCATACACCAGGGAGAGAGAAATAGTGACATTTTCACCTTTACAATTTGAGTGCAGGTTTAACTCAAAGCTGCACTAAACCTAAAACAACCTTTGAAATAAATACAAGCAGGAGCCATTCTTTCTATCTTTGCTATTGCCAATTTTAAAGGGAAAAGTCTATGCTTTATATAGTGGAAACTTCTCTTTTAGTAGAAATATACTTTGTGGACCAAAGAGAACCAGCCCCTTGGACAACGACAAGAACGAGAGATACCTTTGACAAAACTCTCCAATATTATCTATTTTATTACAGTGGACTTTGTGGTTCTAGGAGAAGAAACAACATTGAACTAAGTATTTTACACAGTGCATAATAAGAGTTTCTACTGTTCCTGGATATTTAAGTTTATGAAGAGAAAGGCAAAAGGAAAGCACCTACCATGCAAAAAATTACCCAGGAGGGCACCAGCATAGCAGACATAGAAATACAAGAGTTCTGGCTCCTGATTACATGAAATACCCATGAGTGCTCGTGGTGTCTCAAATCCCATAGTCAAGTTTGACATTCTTTGCTTTAACACTCCCACTAATTATTTTTTTTCAGATGCAAGAAGATGAACTCAGCATTACAAAGCACAGATTGAACAGATTTGGTAATTTATGGCAAGATGGTACATTTAGACTCTTTTAGCATCTTTTTCCCTTATCAAAATACTTGTACCTCTTACCTACAGCTATCTCTGTCTTGCTTGCTGTCACTAGGCATTTTCATGACACCAAATCTGATTCTTTCCACCCTGGCTCAGTGCATGCCAAGGTGAAAAAGAAAGAGATGTCAGGTCTCTATTCAGTTACACAGGGGGACACCAGCAAGCTCTGCCCTAGCAGACACCAGCCTGCCAGCACTGGGCAGTGTCTGACCTTCTGCTGGAGTCAGTCAGTCTCAATTACTCTTCTTCCAGCCTGATGTGAACAATTTCACAGTAGACAAAAAAACCCCTCCCCACCACTTAATCTCTTATTATTGTCCCCAAGTGGAGTCCATCTAGCTTACATCAAAGAACTGGTCTCGTTATGCCATTGTTTTATAAGTCTCCTAATATTCTTCCTATCCATAATACAGAAGACACTGCTGATAGAAATATGTCAACAGGAAAACAAACAGGCAGCATTTGACATGTTATTAGTCTAAGGCTGGGTGGATAAATAAATCATAGATCAAATATTCATAGGGGGGAAAACACTGTTTATTTCCACTGGATTCATTATGCACACACCTCTCATACAGCACAGTGACAAAACACATCCCACAAAAAGGATGTCACAATGTACCCAAGAGAGGACTGTTGATGCAACCAGGACAATGTATTCCCTCCTTAGAAAGTGCTTTGGTCTCTTGGGAATATATCACACTGGTCATAAAGAACAAAGCCAGCTGGAAGTGTCCTTTAGCTATATCACTTCATATGGCAGGGTAATTCATCAAGACTGAATCGTTCCTAAACACTGGATGTTTCTCTGAAAGTAGTTTGTTCTATAAGTGTAATAAATATTAAGTATTTCACCCCTTTATTTAAAATATTGAGAACTACTACACAATTCTTAGATGAAAAATATATGCTAATCCTAGTCTGATCCTACATCAGGCCTACCCACCATCTTCCTACTGAGAAAATATAAAGTAACTTAATGACATTGTTAATCATCTATAAATATTTCAGCTCACCATGCTCTCCATAATAAATGATACTGATACAGCAAAACTGAACCCAATTTATTTTGATACCTCCTAACTAAAAACAACAGTAAAGAAACTGTCTTGGCCATTGTTTCAGATGCAACCTTAACTAAAGCCAGGATGATAAGGTTAGCATCTCTTCTCTCCTAAAATGGGTGCTTTGCAATCAGGTCACACAAACTCTAAGGGATGAAACACCTGCAGTTGTGGAGTATTCAGTTACTAGAACTCCATAGCTCAGGTTCTTAGTGGTGAAATGAACCATCAAAAGCGAATACTCACTTTCGGTTAGAAGTTTGCCATAGACAGATGCCAGTAACCCACTGGTGGCACCCACTTTCAAACAGTGGGGAATGATTAAAAAAAACTCAAGAGCTTTTATTTTTGTTTTTTTCAGAAGCAGTTACTTCAGAGGAAGCATCTCAGATAGGTAAAAGTTTACCTCCATCTCTAGACAAATGCTGTGTGGAAGTATCCAGAGACAGAAGGTCGTATTGTTTAAAGGTCAAAGGTGCCTCTGTGCCTAAGGTACCATGTTCCACAAGTTAGAGGACTAAGTATCATTAACAGACATTTTCAGTCTTTCTTCAGAAAGCACAGCCCAGCTAAGCACAGGGCACAAAGGTGGTGTGGATAGAAGAGAAGAAATTCCATAATAACTCTATTTCAATTGTGAAAATAAGCCTTCTGGAGGACCTAAGCACAGGACTGGTAAAAAAGTACAAACCACTCTTCCTCCATTGCTTTCTTAGAGCAAACAAAGACTGATGAGAAGCCAGGGCAGCACTCACAGTACTGGTGGAAGAACAACTCTCATCCTGGTAATTAGGCAGCTGAAAGCAGAGGCGCAGCAGCAGCACAACACAGACTTCTTGGCTTACAGTAATTTCCAGTCAGCACTGCTATGGGGATAATGGAAGGTGTCTGGCACCCAGTGCAACACACCCAGTGTATTTTCCTTGCTGAAAGCCTCATTCATGCAGGAGGAAGCTCCTCTGGTTCATATGGCACAGCAGCACACTGAGTTAGTTATTGCTACCAAAAGCCCATGTTGGCTCACAAGGCAGGTCCGTGTGTGTTGGGGTTTTTTCCAACAATAGCAACTTCTGTTCAATTCCTTCATTATTCAAGGCTGGGTGAGGGAACAGTGCCACTGTGCCATATTTTGCTTTGACCTCTTCTTGCTTACAGGCTTCTGCTGTAACTAGTCCATGTTCATCACCGTACTCATTACAACACATTCTCATTAATTGATAAATGGTTCAAAAGCCAGTGCTGCTGATCCCTGAATCCACTCATCATGAGAGAACATCTAATGAATAGCCTTAATTGAACACATTCAGCCCTGGGTAACACCACAGACAGTCTTCCCCAGCTTAAGCCTTACTTACCAGCCTTGCTACATAGTTGCAATCACATGCTGTTTCCCCTGCTCCTTGGTTGGATAAAAATATTTTAAGAGATCCCAGACCATCCCCTCCCAAAAAAGAGGAACTACAAACCACTAATCCAAACCACAACCTTCCGGGAAATACTAATGCTCTTCCAGAAATATTAATGCTAAAATCAAGGTAACCTTACTTGCATAACTATTTCAATCAATGTCTGGCAACTAGTAATCTGAATTTAATTTGTCCCTACCGAATAAAATAAACTGAACTTACTTCTTTTAATGGCTGAAACACTTTCCCAAATGGGTGCTTATTCCTCCCAGATATAATCAGCACTCAGTTTTAAGCCACAAAATAACTTAGATCATATTGCTTCTCCTTCACCTTCCCTCTCTCCTTTTCTGTGTCTTCTGTACAGAACATTAAACACTGGAAGTAACACAGACACATTTGCATTTCAAATAAGCACACTTACTAACTGGAGGCAAACAGACTCTATAGTCTCAACAAAAAACCCTGTATTCAAATAACACCTGTACATCACAGTAGTGTGTGAAACCCAAACACTGAACGAATAAAGAAATGCAGCAGAAGCTATACCTAACACTAAACACTTGAGAGTGCCCTATTACCCCTTCCTTGGGCCTTACTAAATAAAATTTCTGGGAGAAACAGAGCAGCTGAGGCTTTCTCAGAGATATCATTAAGCAAACCTGAAACTCAACTGCATCCCTCTAAGGAAAAGTTAAGGGTGATTTTTTTTTCTTTATGTGCAACAGACAAATGCTCACCATGTGAGATAAGTGGGCTTTTCCTTAAGTCATACATAAAGGATGTTATCAAGATCATTGCCTTACTGCTATTCAGTAAAGGCTGCATTCCCAACATGAGATAACACAGCAGATTTTGACAAATTCCACAAACTTCAAGGGAGATTCAAAGAATGACTGCTTCACTCCTACAAAAGGAACCAATTAAAGACCCAGCACTAAAAGGAATTTTGAATGTATTGCTCTTGAATGAAACAATGTTTGAAGAAGGAAATTAATTTGTTTATGAGACACATTGTTGGCTTTGCTGAGTTTTACTACCACAGTCTTCCTCCAAGAGGAAACATATTAATAAACAAGAAAGAAGAAAGAGTCTATCACTCCCAGTAAGGCAGCCCAGCGTTAACGCCAGCAGTGACATGGTAAAACTTCTACCAGAGCTTTATTTGGCATTATTAATTATAAATGATCCAGAGCTTCCAAGGTCCAATTTACATCCAAATTCCTCCCAAAATCTTGGGATTTTGAAGTGAGCTTATTACATATTCTTATCTGATTTATTATTTTTTTTAACTTGAATTTTTTAGGGTTTGGACTGGCCTTTATGTTAAGCTTTTTACAGAGCCTATAACAATACGGCCCAAAATGCCACAAAAATACAAATAATAATTTATTCAGCCCAGAAATCTGACCTTTTCATGAACATTTTTGGAAGCTGCGTTATCAGGTAGATCTGCCAAGAAACAGAACCCAGAAAATAGGTCCTACAAACTGTATACCAGAATCAGATAATTACATTGTATGATAATGAACCAGCACAGTTAAGGAAGCATCAATACTGCCTTAGTGGTTCCTGAAAATAAAAAAACTGAATTAGTTTGCCATCAGAGCTGTGTTATTATACCACAGAAACACAGCACGAAGCTTCCAGCACTTCTCTGTTCCTGGCCTGAGACTTGTTCCAGTAAGAAGACTGTGCCCTGCTGCTGCCTCTATAGCTCTGACCCATTTTCTTCTTCTCCCTGTAGGGTCTGGAATAAAGTTTCACTGAGATCAACTCAGGAAAGGGAAAAAAGAATGAGGGTAAGAGAAAATAGGTAAAAGTATAAATTAAATAATATGGGAGTCATCAGTGGCCAATGTTAATTAATAATTGATTGAGAAAGAGAGTAATGAAATGCTGTTGCTGCATTAAACCCTGCTTATACCTTCCTTATAGACACACAGATCAAGAGTTTCAGGGACTGAAGCCCATAGGAAAGGGAGATGTTGAAGACAACTGCAGCAATTTTGTATCAAAAAAAAAAAGCAGAGAAACCAGTAACTGATCTAGATGTAGTAAAATATGGGTAGTTTTGCCTTCAGTACTCTTGTCCTTGATGAAATTATTGACTATAACAACTTCATTTGGTTCTTTTTATTTTTTCTCTTCCAGTCTTGCTAAGTCAGCATATACAGGCATAACTGCATACACAATATTCCTTCGATGTAGAGTTTGCCTTTAAATTTGACCTAGGCTCTCCTAGGACACAGCACTGATGAAAACAAAAAAGATGTAGGAAGAAGCTTCACTCTTTCAATCAACTCAACCTCCCATCCTCAAACTCCCCCATAATTTCCTCCCTACTTGTTAATTTATTGAAAGGGCTTCTGTGCTGATCAGAGGAACAGAATCCAGCAAATAAACTGGCCTGTTCCTTCTTGCAGCCTAAATAAACAAGCCAGCTCTTAGCTGCCAGCATATACAAGTCCTAACCTACCCCTATCTTATTTTTTCTTTTTTTTTCTCTTTCATAATGGGGGGAAAAAAAAAAAAAAAAAAAAAAAAGAAAAGAGGAGAAACCACATTTCTCAACTTCCTCTGAAAGTTTTGAGTCTAACTCAACCGATCTGCATCAGACTGCTTTAGCTCAGAGCCCTCGCTGGAAGGACTCTCAGCTCCTGGTTGGAGCTGAGCTCAAGGCAAACCACTCTGTTGTGTGGCCCAGCAGGAGTCTGAGCCTCTCGTAAAGGGGTACTGAATACAACATTCCCTTCTCCAGAAAATCCGCAAACTAATGAGATGCAGAAGCTGGGAATGAGACAGGCCCTCTGATTTCCTTCCGCAGTATGCAGGGAAGCTCGTGCTGATCATTGCCCAAACTAATATTTAACAGCAGCCTGCCATTAACCTAAAAGATTCTCTGAAGAATTAGGAGTGATGGTGTATAACTCATTGTTTTAGGCTGCTCAGTAGCTCATACCATTTATTCTAGTGTAGCCTGATTTTCTGTAGTCTGCTTTTGGTTTGACATCCTTTCACACAAGTTCAGCTCACACTTCCCCCTCCCTTTTTAAAATTTTTATTTTTAAAATTTCTTTGTGCTCCTTTGTGCAGAGAGTTTCAGCACTGTACATGTGCAGGACAGCACAACTGAGTGGAGCATTATGTACTTAGGGCCTCATCCCATTTGTTTTCCCATCTCTACCTCCCTACCATGACAGACCTGCAGAATGTGAAGCATCTTAAAAAGGTTCTGAGACGTCTCCCTGAATGCACAGAAAGAGGCTCAAGTGGTCTCCCTCTGGTAAGTGCCATTAAAAATCACAGTAAAAAACCCTCACAAGTCAATCTTTGTTTTTCTTCAACAAAAAAGTGAGGCATTTAATTTTATTATCCTTTCACTTTTGAGCCCTTATGGTTCACATTTGAAAATGTGAGCTAGAAATGTAACTTTTCATCCTCAAGTGGAAGCTAGATAGAATCACGTGAAAACAAAAGATGGGACTTTATGAAAATACCCTAAATATTGTAAGGTTTGGGCAACTTGGCAGCCCTGGGGCCACCCACAAAGACAGAAGATCACTGGGGAGCTGTGGTATAGTTGTCCATCTGCACCAGGCCACACCATACCCCAGCCCTCCCCAGCTCTGTTCCAACTCAGTCTCGCTGCCAGGCACTCCCTGAGGCTGGCACTCTCTCAGATTCTCTTTTAACAGAGATTTGCTGATTTCCTCCTGCTGTAGATCCTTTCAGAGCATGCTCTGCTGTTCCACCCTGTGCTCATTTGTCTGGGCTCATCTCTGTGCTCAGAAGTGTGACTGTCGTTGTATCATCCAGTTTCTCCCCCTGCACAGTGAAGGCAGGCTCGGGTACCCTCCCTTTCCTGCTGCACTGCCCTTTGTGTAAGAATGGTGTCACCTGAAACAGGAGTAAAATGGTGCTATTTGGGTTCCCATTCTGTACCCAAATCCTAAAAGAGCAGTGGCCACTGTTCACCAGAGACAAAAGCACAGATGAGGGGTAGGCGGGTACATGGCAAAGTGTTCTGCCGTGCTTGGAGAGAAGCTGTGTTTGCCTTCCCAGTGCACAGACACATTGTCTATGCCTAAATTTGAAAAATCCATATTGCAGACACAGGGAAGGCAGGAAGAATACTCTTTTGCTGATACTACATGGACTAATCAGCTAATCACCATGATCTGTGAAGGGATATAAGTGACCACAAGTGGGAGAGAGAATAGGGAGCCTGCAAATGCAGGTATTCGTTAAGAAAGCAAAGGAGTATAACTGTCAGCTATTATCAGGCTGAGTTCTCATGAAGTGCAATGGGACTCCAATCACCCACTTTTACCATGCTTACACCATGATCCCCCCTGGGAATGCTAGAATCTGTGTATTCTAATCTGTATCAGAAAAGAAGTTATCCCAATATCAAACTGCCCAGGAGGTGCATTTCAGGCAGAACAGCTGTATAGAGACTGTATAACCTGCAGATGCATCTTCAGTCTACAGAAAAGATAAGAATTCACAGTCAGAGGATCTGATTCTGTCCATGGACTGGTAGATGGTCTTTTCTAGAGTACAGTCTGAGGCACTGTACATATATATATCTATCGTCTCCTGTCCCTCTAATCTGTTGCCACCACAGTTTTCTGTCCCTGTCTCTAACAGGGCATGAGCACAGGATAAAGTCCATTGTAGATTTGCTATTACAACAGGGTTCTAGATGCTACTTTCAAACAAGTCACAGTATTCTCTAAGAAAGAGCACAAAATTTGTTAATGACAGTACAGAGCTCAGTATATTCAACCTCTCAATCATACTTTCCCAGTGAATGATAATTTTTGACCTTGACCACAAGGAATTATACACTCTCTTGTCATAACTTGGACAGTGAGGGATTGTAATATGCAAATCTTCAGAAAGCAAAGAGATATTGTTCAATATTGAGGGTACACCTGAGTGTTCCATCTTCCCTTCAGAGTGTAATGTCTCACCAAAAATCTCTCATGCTGATTAACCTTCTGGTATCACTACACTTTCAGTACATGAATAAAAACTGAAGATTTAGCTTGGCAAAGAACCATTATATTTTTAATTACATAATTTTATGTTTAGCCATTTTATGCTTATGTTTTGCTGAGATGCAAGAAACATACTTTGATTAAGAGCACTTTAAAAACTAAATAATAACAGCAAGGAGGGATGACTGCATGTTTACCTGCTGGTTACATCTCAGCTCGTTTATTTGAAATGAAGTAAGAAACAAGTGATTCTTCAAATCTATGTCTAACTTCAAAATCAGAATTTTCACTCTCCTTGCTTTTACATTAAAGCCTCTTGCCTGCTGAGGACAAGGCACAACCAAGCAAAATTTGGTGTTAGCTTCAGGAGACTTACATGGAATTAGAATTTCATAAAAATTTCAATTCCTCAAAATGGCAGAAGATGTCTGGCATGTGAGAGGGGTGGGCAGAGGAACGTCAAAGGCACAGCCATACTCTCTAATGTCAGCTCTTCTTTTTGTTTATGTCACAGCGAAGTCTTAATTAAACACTATATTAAAAACATTTCCTAAATTTTGATTGCTTGACTTCACATCCAGGGCTGGTTTTTAACATTGTCATTCACAATGTCTCAAATAAATGCTTTAAATCGGCATATTTGCTGCATCATTAAGGAAGTTTGGACCTTCCTTATTTTCAAAGCAGATGTCTTTAGTTTCTCTAGAAAACTACCGAGCTCGAGTCTGTTCAGAGGTCTACAGTAGACAGGAATGAGAGAAGAGGACCATAAGCCAAGACCCAGCATCCCTTAAAGGACTTCTCTGCAGTCCCACGTTCAGCAACAGGACAAATCCCAGCTGCTGCGCACCCTGTTGCCCGCAGGCCGGAGCGCTCCCGTTCATTCCCGAGGCTGGAGGACAGGACAACCAGCAGGTGGAGCTTTAGGGTTATCCAAGAAGACACAGCATTGATGAGAAAGTTGCTCTTAACCGCATCCCCACCGCCGGCCGCGCCAGGGGAGCGGAGCCGCTCAGAGCCGAGGCACGGGCGCTGCCATCCTTCTGGACAACTCGCCAAGCCCGGTCTGGACAAACAACTCCACCCGGGCACCTGCTGCATCTGCCCGGCGGGACACACGGAGCACACCCGGGCTCAGCAGCCGGCTCGGGCACCGCTGCCTCCGCCAGCTCGTGTGCCCCCCGTCCTCAGCCTCGGAAGTGCCCACTGTGCTCACTCCAACACAGGCACGCCCAGAGCTGGGACAGGCAGGTTTAAGCTCACTAGAGGTACACTCAGAGCAATAACGCAAATATTATTTCTGTGTATCGTTTCATCCTTTGCAAAACAAGGTTAATTCCTATGAAACTGTTTGTGCTTTGTCTGGAAACGCAGAGAAGGAATCAGAAGTGAGTAACAACAGGGAAATCCTGTCTTCTACTACCCTGCAGTATTTCCAGCTACCTTAAATACATACACAAGTTTATTTGAAGTTGCTCTCACCTTGTAAAGTTTGACCCTGACTTTACAAGGAACACATATAAATAGAAAAGTATTTTTTTCCTCATTTTATAGCCTCCCCCTCTAGTATCTCTCCATTTGCTAGTGTTTAGGCACTAGGTATCCCCTGAAGGAATTTACTGTCTCCTACATTACTGGCCAACATTTTGGGCTTACCTGCTTCTTTTAACACACATGTACACCCACACTGCACTCCAAAAACATCAACTGCTCTGTGTAATGTGGTTGTTATAGTGCAGCCTTCCCTTGGAATCCCTAAGCTGAAAATCAGTGATAGGTACAACTACATATGGGTGAGAGAGCAAGTGCTGTGGGCCACCTATGGCTTCCAGTGATGAATGGCTGCAGATGCACAAATTAATACAGAGGTGGTTAATTATAATTATCAGTTTCTCACTTAGAAAATGCATCCCTTCCTTACCTCTCCCCCAACACTCCCCAGGGTTTTGCTGATTTAGAAACTCACAGCCACTGTACTGAGACAAACCAAAATCCACAGTCCCTACCACATTTAGGACCTAAAAGTAAACTTGTTTTACCAAGAGTTGCTTTTTCCCAGGTCCACCTTCCTTCAATTCAGCCTCTTGCTTCTAACCTTTCAGCTTATCAGCATTGATTTATTTAATATAAAGTAGTGAGGTTACCTTAGATCAATTATACCTTTTTTTCTGTGCAATTTCCAATGCTTAATACATCTGCTACTGCTCAGCCGCAGGGATAACTTGTCCAGCTGGATCCTAAATTATTTCAATCCTTAATTCAATTGTATTTTTGCCACAGCCCAGCCAATGAGCATAATTCTTTTATGGCTAAGAAGCCTCTTTAGAAATAATCCAATAGCCCATATTAAAATATAGGTCATTGTGAAAACTGCCAACTGCCTGACTTGTCATAACTTTGAAGAGAGGCTTTGAGTCTCCTTTGGCATTGCTGATTCTTTTGGTGCTTGGAGGCTTAATTTTAAAACAATCAGTTCAACAAAAACAATTTACTTAGAACTGTCCAAACTACTCAATGTTAGCTGGGAAGCTAATTTGCTACTTGGTGCTGCACTTGGATAAATGCTACAACTGAGGGCAAGTGGAGGTTTCCAAGTACTAAATCAGTGCACAACTTGATGTGCCTGTTGCTATAGAACTGCAAAGGCTTTGGACAGTAAAAACAAGTAAAACCCATTCAAACCTACACATGAGGTGACCACATGAATACACCTGTGAGATGAACATGTAAACGTTAATAAGGCAAAAGATACAAAAAAAGTTCTTAAACTTTGAGTAGAAATTATTTTTGGCTCTTTGACTAATACCCACTATGAGACTTGGAGCCTTTGGAATGTTTGTATTTTTAAAGATTCAGTATATCTTTAAAAGAAATAAAGAACTGGTCTTGTTCAGTGTTTTGGAAAAGACTATTTTCAATTAGCTATTGGATTTTGTGTCTCCTGCCTCAAAAAGGTGGAATCACAGTCTCAAAAGCTTAAGGAAGTGAGTTTCCTTAGGACCACTGACAGTTGCAATGATCCTTTCTCTGAGTTAGAGCAATGGAAAGATCAAGCTAGAGCAATAGAAAGCACACCTTCCCTTAGTGAAAAGGCAAGTTTATTTAGCATAATTCAATTTTTTCTGAGTACTTTTAGAAAAGTTAAAAATGAGAAACAGAATTTAGATAATGAGGCTTTCATTTACACATCTCCTCTCCAGATCTGTGCATACCATTCTCACTGGCCACAAAGAGAGTTTTGTTTCTGTACCATAGGAGGTAACTCGGTACCAAATAGTGATATTAGGCCTAGTAGAAAACACCAACCATCAATAATTTAAATGTTTTCACTGTTTGGACTTTAGTGTGATGACTGAAATCAGCTGTTTTTCATTTGGCAAAAGAATCAGTCCTATTGTGTCATCAGGTATATGGGCATGATGGCTCTTAAACTGAATGAGGCTACACAAAGATTGGCTTTGAATGTTCAGCAATCAGTACAGTAAACGATAAACTTAAAATCAGAAGCCTATATTAAGGTACCTGTTTCAAATTAAGCAGGATATCAGACTCATCCTCAGTCTTTGTTTGCAGCCTGCACAATTGGACATATTTTACTTGCTGTACAAGCAGAGATATCAGCAAGAGACTGGCACCAAGAGAAAGGACAGGTCCTCCCAGCAAGCAAGGACAGATTGCTTCTGGGTTTTTGTTTACTCTTTTCAACAGGAGGAAAATAATACCCAGCACCTTGCCATCAGTGCTGCAATAAAAAAATCTAATCTCGAGACCTTCTGAATTCAAGGAATTTTCGTATCATGAGATGTTTTGGGTCCTCTCTCAATCCAGCTTTGGACATCGAGCAAGGTGTCTTGTTCTGGGTCTGCAGAGGACAGAAATTACAAAGTGTCTTGCAAAAGCCTTGATTTAGGGAGATGCAAATAATCCTATGACCACACAGAGCTCCCAAGTTAAAAGGCTTTTCACAAATTCTATCCATAGGTGCATAAGCACAGAAAACTCCTACATGTGAAACGAGCTTCCCAAAGGAAGACAGATTAATCTGGCACCTTGTTCTGATAACTGCCTTTTATAAAAGCAAGGAAAACGTGGTAGATATTAATCTATCACGACTTTACAAAAGTAGCTGCTGCAATGACACTTGTAATTGTTAGTCTGAGCAGAAGACGTGGAGATAAATAGAATTGTTAAGACAAGAAAAGAACTGACTAAAGAGGATATAATACTATGTTGTGCTATAAGGATAATTACAGGCTTGGAGTGAGATTACCCATCCTGAAAGATCTGTTAACGGGAATGATCTTATTAAATATTTGCATTAATAATATGCACCCAAAAGTTTGTGCTTGATAATGAAATTTGGAGATGATGAAGTTGGCAGGCAATATTGAATTAGTGAAGAATGGGACTCGCATGGGGAAAAAAAAGGAAACATAACAGAAATTAATGGAAGCAGACAGAGTAAAATGTTAAACCTGGCCTTTAAGAATTAAAGAAGTGATGGAGCAGAATGACTTCAGTGTTTATAACTTATCTATAGACAAACATTTAATACAGGTTTGAAAAAGGCAAGTGTGATCCTCTCCTCTTTGAAGTCTTGGCTGATAGTCCTGGGAATCATTACTATTTCACTCAAGGTTCGTAAGACTCCATCTGAAATCTAGGCCATGTTTCCTCAGGAAAGGTTTATTTCAACCAGAAAAAAAGAAAGATTACACAGACATGACATGGTGAACTTGGAGGAAGCACTACAGAGAACCCAAGTGTACTGGTTCTCTTACTGTTCAAAGCAGAGATCAAAGCAGAGACTAGATCAGTGTGTGTGCCCTGGTTCCCTTTTGGACCCTGCACAAGTCCAAAGGAAGGGAGGACTGTTATGACTGTTATAAAATGATATATGTTATAAAATTATAAAGATGTCATGGGATAGCTTTCTGGGATGACACTGATGGCCCTCATGAAGAAAGTCATCTGATGCCAGAGGTAACAGGTAAAATTAGCTTTGGAGGTGTGTATTTGTGACAATCTCAAGCAACTTGATAAGGAAGATACAAATGCTACTATCACAAGAAACAGGGAGAGGCCTTGTCTTCCCCTACAACCTGGCATGTTTGCATAAACAGAATGCTAGAACACTGTGGAGTGATTTTGTAATATTTATTTTCAGTCTGAAGACAGTTTGTAGCATGACAGGCACTGTCAAAATGCAGGGTTGGACCAACCCAAACAGGCCCTTCTCAGTGAAAGAAAGGTCTCTTTAGCTCTAAGGAAGAGATACTATGACAACAGCCTACTAACAATAGAACAATAGAATACAGAGCTTTTAAATACTGAGTAAACACTAGATTTGGAATGGCATTATGATTTTAGAGACACTATGAAGCAAACCTGCCCAACTCACTCGTAAAATTCCAAGTAGCTGGAGCTAATATATTGACTTTCATCAAAAGATGTCCAATACGGTCTACAGCATGGTATCCTTTACCTGCTAACCTAGAAAGATGGGCACCCCTGCCAATGCCATGTTCCTATCACTGCGAAATTGTTTTAACATTGATTTAGTCAGAAGGCTTTGTTCCCAGTTCCCACAGCAACTGGCTATTTCCCAAGTTTCTTCTATCACAGAACGACCAAACTTAACTTTATTCAACTTATGCACTTTGTTTGAGAAATGTTTAGTCTTTTAGTGCTGGTGAGCCCCAAGGCCCAAATGAGCTCAGAGTTTCTGTGGATGTACCAGGATGTGAAATTAAATACTTAGCGTATATAACCCCTGCCCCTTTTCCTCTTTTCATTATATCTTAGGTTAGAATAAGAAACTGATGTCCTGAGTCTGCAAATCCAAATCCCAGTTCTCACAAGCAACTTCATCATACAAACCTGCTCATAAAACAACATCCTAAACTCCAGGTCTCTAGTTCCCACTGCATTCACTGCTTTGACAGTTAGAATTCTTCTCACTTTCTAACTAAATTTTCATGATTCCGTTGTCTTTTGGTTTAAATGGTGGCAGTGTATTTTTTTCTCGTGACATTTACCTCGATTTATTTATAAAGCAATCATATCCCTGCTCAGTCACTGTTTTGTTTGGCTCAGCTGCCAAGCTCTTGCACCAAGTGTATCAGACATCACATGAAGCAAGACTCTTTCAGATTCACCAACTGTAAAGTGCAAGTTTCAGCATATTTAAACACTGTTTGATACTGCCCTTCTCAAAAAGATGGTTCACAGGAAGGACAATAGCCAGCCTCTGTAGTTCTGTAGTATCAGTGGCAGAGGGCTGTGCTGCCAAGCTGGAGAATTCAAACCCTGCTGCCAACAAGCACAGTAAGCCTTCACACCACCAGCAAATGGAGATCTGGAAGCACAAACTAAATTGTTGTTCATTGGAGGTTTTTTTTCTTCACAGACACTAATGTGTGAGAGTGACAACTTCAGCTTACTGTTAGAGCATATAGTATATTCTCCAATACATTGAGAGAATGATAGACAGGAATTTGAATAATTAATGACTATTTTCTGAAGTAAATTACAGCCTTTTTCCCAGCTGACAGTGGAATATCACTAACACCCTGCCATCTTGCCTGGCTACATTGAGGTTTCTAAATACAATATTCCCTTCTCTGACTTCAACTTCACCCACTGTCAGCCTCCATTAGGCATAACAAGATCCAGACAGATTCAAGATTAAGCAACTTTTCTATAAAATCCAATTGAGCACTTTCTTACCTTGAGGGTGCAGCAGATATTGCATTAACCAGATTGTGCACGCTTTCCATGCAAGAACTAAAGGCACATATATATACACATGTATGTATATATATATATATATATATATATATATGCAGAGTGACTTAATTCTCTTAGGAAATAAGCAGGGGCTTTCTAGATTCCTCCCAACATAGACATCATGATCAGGCTCAGCTAATTGAGACCTTGTGGGGAAAAGGGTGTTCCTTAGCAAGGCCTTATTTTTCCAGAAGCCATATGGAAGTGCTGTTGTCTAGTGCAGAAAGTCCATGCAGATCATTAAGGCAGCAATAGTCACGTGGAGAGAGGGGAACCAGGTTTAAAAAGCTCCTTACTGGCTAGGCTACACCTTCAACTCCCAGAGAGACTGCAGTCCCTGAGTGGTGGAACAAAGAAGGAGGAATCCCCTTCAGCCATCTTCCCCCTCCCCATAGGTACCAGGGAATGGGACAGAGACATCCTCAGTGCTACCTGGTGAGTCTGTTATCAAGATGGTTTTAGGGCTCTGCAGAGCAGGGGCTCCCTTTTTTGTCCGAAAGAGAACATGTCCTTTATTTGCTGTGGGAGAATGGGTGTGCAGGGTCATTTAAATGCAGGGGAGCAGGGGTATATTTGGGGGCACTGCACCTAACATGGGTATGTGTTGGATGGATGTGGTGGAAGGAGTGAGGGATGGTGTGAGGACTGGGCAGCAGTGTAGCTGCACATGAGCATGGTCCCATGGGCTGTGCTGCACAGGCAAACAGCAAGTGTTTATAGGGCAGAGCATGTCCCTGACAGGAGAGAGAAAAGTCTTATGTGGTGTATTTGAAGAAGATGAGCACAGGAAATCACAGAGCAACCAAAGGAGACCACACGAGCTGTATGTGCTAAGCACCCAATTGCTCTGAAGCAGTATAGCCACTGCTGAAATACTTCACCGAGATCCTGGAGCTTGAACCAAGTGGTTTTTGTGAAGACAGAACACCCCCAAATTTTCAGCTGCTGTCTTACTAGCATCTTGGTAATCTGTGGCCTAAAGAGAGGAGGGGAGGATGCCAATAAGTGAACTTTAATTCTGAGATGGGATTCTTTTTAACGTTACAAGTTCGCAGAGAAATCTCATATTCCTTGTGAACTCTGACTAGTGCCTCTTTATATATTACCACACTGCATTATCAATCCTAGCAGAGTGAATAGAATGGTAGGCTGCAACACCTCTGAGAATGCTCTGCGGTTTGACCTGTTCTCACTGATGCCAAGCAGAAGGGAAGCTGCTTAGTGTTGGGGAGAGGAAGCCAGTTTCTGCCTTTTGTGTTTAAATTTTATTCCCTTAACTGACACTGAATGTAGAGTTACCATTCACAGCTGTAACAAGAAGAGTTCTTGAAAACCCCTTTCTGCAGCTGTATTTGCTGTATTGCCAACTTTTGGCACCAATCACTGCTCTGCCAGATAATTGTTTACATGTAAAAGACTCACATTCCATTTGAAATAGCGGCAAATAGTTAATGCCTTACAAATACCTCAACCCGACAACTGAATTCTACCAGCCTCACTCTTGCCATGACAGAAAAAGCTGGCCATCCATCAGTCCTGGCGTAGGAGCATTAGCAGCGTCCGGCTCTGCTCTTCAGCCTGCACCCTACCGCGTTCTGATACCAAAAGCCAAATTGTACTGTTTAACTAAAGCCACTCTAGCGGACAGGGCAGAGCCGCTGTAGCGTAGCTCAGCCGCCAAAGGAGGGAAGCGGGCGATCCAAACAGGCTGTACCTGTTGCCTGCAAGCGGCACTTCCAGCTTGCCTGCCCGGGGATGCGTGTTTGGGCTGGCGGGAAGGAGCCACTCCGCAGTCAGCGGCAGGACGAACCCGCAGTGTCCAGCTCGGGGGGAAGCGCCGGCCGGTGCGGAGTCGGGAGCTGCCGGTGCCGCCCCAGGTGCGGGCGCGGCTCCGCCGCTCCCCGGCGGAGGAAGGGCGCGGGCAGCCCCGCTCCCCGGGGGCGCCCCGGTCCCCCCTCTCCCGCCTCATTTGCATGGCTCTTATTACGGCCGTGCCTCGCTCCCGCCGCGCTGACACCGCCGGGCTGAGCGCGGAGTCGCCTCCAGCGGGAAGGCACTTCCGTTATCTGCGCGCCCCTCCTCAGCCCCGCTCTCTCTCTCCCTGGATGTTTAAGGCGAGGATGAACAAACAGGTCCAGCCCGAGCGCAAAGTGTCGGTGGTGGCCCCCTTGCCGGACCGCGCGGGGCCGCCGCCCCCGAAGAAGGACGTGGAGCTGATCCTGGTGAAGGAGCACAACGGGGTGCAGTACACCAGCAGCAGCCTCCTGCCCGCCGCCCCCGCGCCGCGCTACGGCCCCCAGGACAGGGAGACCTGGGGCAAGAAGATCGACTTCCTCCTCTCCGTCATCGGCTTCGCCGTGGACCTGGCCAACGTCTGGCGATTTCCATACCTCTGCTACAAAAATGGAGGGGGTAAGAGCACCGCTTGCGAGGTCTTCTTTTCCCCCGTCCCCCGCGCCCCGCCGCGCCGCACCGCCGCAAGGGCAGCATCCCCCTCTCTTCTTCCCGGAGTTTCTGGGAGAAAGCCGAGGCTCACACCCCGCGGTGCCCGGCCGCGGTGCCGGAGGGCGAAGGGAGGAGCGGCGGCACTGCCCCGGCGCTCCCCCGCTCCTCCCTTCGCCTCCCGGCCGGCGGGGACCCGCCGCGGCCCCGGGAGCGCTCGGGGCGCCGCTCCCGCCGCGCCGCTCGACCCACCCCACTCGCGGGAAGGATTGCTCGCACACCCCTCGAAGTTTAACTTAGTTTCGAGCACGGGCGTATTTCCCTTCTGGTGCCTCTTCAGCCTGTTAACACTTTTTTTTTTTTTTCGTTCGCAAAAAATAGCACCAAAAGGGGAAAGAAAAAATTAAAAAAAAAAAAACCAAACCAAAAACACTCAAGCAGAAAAACAGCATCTAGAAGAGCTAGCGCCGGACCACTGAAAGGTTTCGTGGGGGTAGTTTTAACGTGGAATCGGGATTTCTGCCCTCCGTTCTGCAGCGTGGGTGTTCTCCCCCCCTCCAAAGTAGATAGGAGACTTGTTACAAACAAAACCTCACCTCCTGCACAGTTTGGCAATGGCAACAACAAAAAAATTACACGCAACAACTACGGTTGGCTCAGATTGTCTTCGGTAAAACCTTAACTCATCATCCCCTTTCATCTCCCTGAAATACGCTGTGTTGTCAGTGATGACTCCAGACTGTGATGGAGTAACACCATCTGCAAGCCGGGCAGGTGCCTGGGGTGCTTTCAAATCACACATAGGAAGAACAGACCCTGCCTGGCAGATGGAGGACTGTTTGTGTGAACGATGCAGATAGAAGAACTGATAGATAGAAAGCACGTTCTGTGAGATAGTTATGTATGTATATAGTGATAACGTGGTTGCCTGGTGATAAAGGCTAATGGGTCACTTGTGGCATAAAATACTTGCTTCCTGTGAAAATAGGAATGCAGGATGGATGGGAAAATCCCTATCAAATAACATGGAATTATACTTAACAGGTTACTAGTGCTACTGAAACACTCAGTCAAGTTTGGAACCTCCAAAACTTCTGAGAGGAGTTAGAAAATCTCTCTGCTCACCACCCAGACAGGCTGAAGAAAGTAGTTAGTAGAGAAAAATAACCTCCACCCTTATTTCGTTATGTCCAAAAATAGTTCTAGCCACTCACACTGTAGCAGCACAATGCATCATGAACCCAGCAGGCTTCCACGGTGTCAGGTGCAGGTGTGGCAGCAGCATCATTCATACCACTCAGTATATATGCACCATTTCCAGATCTCCAGGTCACCTGGCAATTTTTAGGAAGACAGATATATTCCCCTATCTCACATTGCCCAAGGTGACACCCAGAGTGCCTGACCTCTTTTCTGTTGTCTCTTGGGTCACTAAGTTTCTTAACCTGCTTCCTTTATAATTTATTGCCAGCTCAGGCACAGGAGGTAACAGTCTGCAAGTCTCTTGCATTTTGTTTGGTCGCTGTGTATTATTCTGTGTCATTTCAGCTAGAGAAACCTGAGTTTTCCTTAGCATCTTCTGATTCAAATACTTCCAAAGGGCAGTGGAGAGAAAGCTGATACAGCTACAAGAGGTACCTTTCAGTGAAAAGTTTGCACCAATTCTTCAATATCAAAGTAAAATCAGACCCTTACAAGCAAAGGTAGAGAGGCCCTGTGCTATCCGAGTCTATAGAATGACTGAGAACTATTTACTGCTACAGAGATCAAACACTGTGGTGTCTTAAAAATTTTCCATCCGTTGCCTCTTACGTTGGACATACATATCAGTTTTGGTTAATAGAACTCTTGTAGGAGATTCAGGCTCTAAAAGTACTTTACTGAATTTCAAGCCACCTCAGTCCCCTTCTTTCTTTCAAACTGGGTTTGGGAACTTGTTTGCTTTATGAGTAAATTTTCCTTCAAGACCATAGAACATCAGGCAATGGGCAGAGCTATATTTATATATATATATATGTATAAATAAACATAAACACACATTTATTTATTTATTTTCCCCCACAATGCTATTGCAGCAGGGAACCTTTCTAGCACTAGCCCAACTTTTGCTGCCTCAAAAGGATAATACAATGGGTTCCATGTAGTTGCTATGTATCCCCATACTGAAGATGTAATAAAGGTACATGGGTATAGACATGGAGAAAATTTAATTTCATTGTCTTTGTAGTTTTTCTGGACTTTTGAGTAAACTAAAAGGATAAATTCAGAAGGTGTTTCTGTATTTGTATAGCATGTTCCAGACTTACCCTTAAAAAAAAAATTACAAGATGCTCGTAGTAGGATTACAGTTTGTCTTTTGATATTTATAAGACACTACTAGATACAGGAAAAACCAACACAACAGATTAAATTTGAATTGGATAGTATGTATAAAGTAAATGAGTGGAAGGTAAAGGGTTTCCTTTCCTCTTCCTTCCTCAGTTTCTTTTTACTCTGAAAGCCTCAGCAATTACTCAGCCTCGGGGATTTAACTAGAACTGACTTTAGACAGTCAGTTGTGGGTTATGAACTTGTATATCTTCAACAGATTGATACAAAATAGGCAGTGAAATGGAAGCGTGTTGCAATGCCCTAAATCCCAGGTCAGCATAGCTTGTGCTATCTAACAAAAAGAAATTCTGTAACCTTACCAAAAGCTACACTCACAGAGGTTTTACAGATGTTCCTAGAAGTCAAAAAACAATGTCACGCACATGGAAGTGGTGGAAAATGGCATCTCCCTTTACAGATGAAAAAAGTGAGGTGGGTGACATATGGACTGCTAAGTTCCTAAGGTTGGCTGTGATTAATTTAAGATGCCTGCAGACACATTAAGGGCCTTTCCATGCTTATAAAAATAGGTGACTCTCAATAAGGCATGAGAACTTACAAGAACTCAGAAGGAAAGTATAAATACACACTGTATTCCCTCATTCAAAGTTGAATTTTACAAGGACATGGATACATTTACACCCTATTTTTTTTACTAGGCAAGTCCTTGAGTTTCTTTCTTTAGCAAACTCTAGGGAAAGTTCCTAGAAAAAAAACAGACATAGAGGCTTTTGGGTTAGATCTGGAAGTTCCACTTATACAAAAAAGTTTACTTCAGTGAGTTTCACACCACCCAGTGGCTGCTATACAGACCTTTTATGTTAGATAACTTTGGAGACAGCACTGTCAACAAAAAGAAACATTTATATTTTAAGAAGCTTCCAGTAACAAAAAGCTGGAGAGTAAGAAGCATCCAGCAGAATTAAAACACTGAATGAATAGCCAGAAACATCTGTGTTTTGGGAGTAGCCTGCTGAGAGACCCCAATGGGACTTCTGCACAAGGATAGATGGCAGAATGTAACCCTTCTGTGAACAACTGGAATTTTTGGAATCATTCTTCTGTTATTAAAAAAAAAAAAAAAGAAAAAGAAAAATCCCCAATCTCTAGTAAGATCTAAAAAGCATTTAATTTTTTCTCTCTCTTACCTACTTTCATGAGACTTGCCTGCCTTACAAGGGCAGAGACAAATCCAGTGGCTATATTGTAATATGAAACAGGCACAGAAACCTTACAGGACAGTTTAATATGAACAGACTGGATGAGATCTTGCACTCACCAACTTCTTGGAAGAAGGATAAGTCCACTATGTGCTCTAAAGTATTTATCAGGTGACAGGGAGGCTCTGTAGAGATGGGAAAAATCTGCAAGCTCCCATTAAGCAGATCAGAGAACACTCCAAAAGAGGGAATTCTCAAGCATCACCTTGTCAGTCTGGCTGATCAACGAACACCATGACTTACATGTATTTGACTGCTTCTCACAGCACCAAGGAAAAGCACTGCTGGCAGCAAATCGAATATTTTTTGTACAGTGCATTTGTGAGAGTTTCAAGGAACAGGGCACATCACTGGAGAAATCATCAACTATGGTTATTTCTACTGGCTAGGCTCGCAGCTGCTATACTCTCATTATAACTCATTGCTGGCAAAAGCCCTTTTTTTTTTTTCTAAAAAAGAAAAAAAGACTCCTTAGCTCTCTGTAAGTCGTCAACATCAATATATTAAAAAGAATGCTTCGTAACACATCCAACCTTTTAATTGCTCCCCGACTATGTAAGAGGACATGGTGAATTTAAAAATAAGACTACTATTAAAGCTATACTCTCATCAACTTAGGGAAAGATTTACCCTGATATTTGGATTACATCTTAAATTTTACTGATGCCAAATGAAGTTGAGTAATGCCTACTATTATTAACTGATGTGCTCACAGTGGGGGAGGATGATGCTCAGTCTTAGTTAACAAAGCTATTGTAGTTTTTGTACAAGATACTTTCAGTATTAATGTTCATTTTTGTTTCCTTTTCCTCCATAGTCATAGGCAAAATTGATATTTCCCACTTAAATTTGAGGAAAAAGAATTTACCAACTTAAAGTACTTTTTTGTGAACCAAAGGATTTGCAAGGTCAGTGATGTTCAGACTACTCATTAGGAAGCATGTAATTGTTGGATTAGTCACTGGAGACTTACTGTATCATAAGAATCAGATTAAGTTTTTAATGAATTTAAGAATAGCTACAGATAAATATTTTAACAGTATTCTAGTTATAATACACACTTCTAATCTCCTCTGCAGCGTTATTTTTAAGTGTTTTCAGACAACGGTATTTCCAGAAGAAAATGTTTGCTATTGTTTGCCAGCAATCAATACACTTCAGAAGTATCTTACAGTTTATTCTGATGATCCCTTTCCTATTCACATGTTCATAAACTGTAATGCAAGACTGAGCAATCCACAGCACAGATATCAAAGGCAGCATAAAACCAAATTTGAATATTCCCAAACAGGGCCAGCACAAAGTCAGGAGCCAAGAGCTGTTATGCATTGAGAACAATATCAGTGAAGCCATCACCTCCCCCAGAGGTGGGACCCTGGTTACTGCACTGCTTCACCAAAAGCTGTGGTGCTGACTAGAGCACCTTGTCTTTCTATTGCATTCTGCCTCCTCAGTTTTGCCAAGTGTCTGCCACCAAATTTAACCATTATTTTGGGAAAGAAAATAACCTGGCACTTTACAGTTTGAAGGTGGATGACCTTTTCCTTGTAATATCAGAGTTTATATTCCAAAATAGCATTGATGATGATAATAATAATAAATCAACTTTGAAGTAATCTCACTGCAAAGCCTACGCCAAGAGTTTGACTCATCAGTCAATCAAAGCTTAGATGCAAATCTAGAGATCTTGATTTCCTAATAAGGGGGTTTCAATTCCCATTAGCACATCAAACCAGTGACCTCGGAGAGGTTAAACTGTTATGCTGATCTCCTCAGGGTGGCCATGAGCTCTGGGTTCCCAGGCATCCCCTGACATTGTGGACAATGCTCAGTTGTGTGGGGTGGCAGTACCTCCTTCCCCAGGGCCGGATTCAGTGGCTAGTTCACACTTGCCCTCTTCCCTTTCCCACTTCATCTATTCTCTTTCCTTTCCTTGATCAGCCACTAATCACCTGGTGCACACAAAGCACAGACTCACCAAGGCTCATCAGCACTGGAGTTCACATGCCAGTTGCCAGCTGCTTCTCTGAAATTCCCTGTTCTGCTCTGCATGTGTTATTGGTTCCACCAAATAAATCTTCAAAACAGTAATGTCTGCAGGTTTATAAGCTAGTGTGTCACACAGTAGCTACATATGAAACATAAAGGATAGCTGAGAAGGAAGAACTGAATCTTTCTCTCCCAAATCTTTCATAATCTTTCAATTCTGAAATTCTTCTTTCTGACTCTCAGGTATGATACCATGAAATAGTGGATAAGTGTCACACCGTATAGACCATCAGCTAAATACCTGGCTGAGCAGAAGTTATGTGTCCCTGAACAATTCTAGCAGCCTTATATTGACAATTTTACAAAGGTTCTAGAGATACACCAGCACAGAAAGGTTCTAGACAAGATGTTACACCTTGAGATGACCATCCTGTGATTGAGGCAGGGCAGGTATTCAGAACGGATCTAAAGGATGCTCCAGTCAATCATTAAAACTTGTTTTCCAGCTTTCCTGTCAATGAAAGAGCTGATGTGATCCAAATGAGCTGTTCTGACAAAAGCAGAGATACCTCTTTCTAAGTACAGTGGATGCACGTTTTAATTACCACTTGAAGCACTTTATTCTAAACTAAAAGGCAGAAAAGACAAACAGTGAACCTAAGTCTGTTGTTTGGAAATTTAAAATCTCTGCTAACGGTCTTCCCATCTTCCTTCTCCCTCCCTCACCCCTCTTCACTCCTGTATGCCCTTTTCAATTCTTTAGAGGAACTGAAGTAGTGAAATATCCCTAGAAAGCCATTCCTGCACAAGTAAATTTTGAAAGTCCCATTAGGAAGCCTTCAATGCTCACATTAACTCCTATTAAAACAAATACAGGAATTTCTTACGGTTTGGCTAGGGGTCCTGGTTTTGGATACTCATTCAAGTTAAAATAGCAGGCACTTAAGTTTCATGTGCTTCTAGTCTGCTTTCTCACTCACATCTTCTTAAGCTCTTTATTAAATTTACTGGGAGCATGGAAAATAGAAAGGCTGCATTAGGAGTGTAGCAGCCAACAGCTCTTCTTTACTAAAGAAACCAAAATATCTCTAAAGAGACTGAGACATGGTCTGTAGGGTTTTGGGGCAGAATTTCCCTTTCATCTTTTGGCAAAATACCACAAATCTGTCTATCAGTTTAGTGAATATGTGAATACAGCTCCAGCAGTCTAAAGATGTTATTTCAAGGCCAATACTTCCTCCTCATACTTAGAACAGAAATATGAAATATGAAACAGAATGTTAATACAACTATTTACACGTAAGATCAGAGGGAACATAGAGCTTTAGTGAGTGTTTAGATATGCTGTGAGGGAAATGATGATTAAAACCACTCCATAAATTACTGAACTTCTTGCTGTGAATTAAAATGGAAATGAATGACTTAAAGAATTTTGAGCAGTTCTGAGGAGCAACATCAAATAGCTCATGCCTTCAGTTTTGCTATGTCTAATGGCAAGCAAATCAGCAACTCCCAGTTGTAAAGCCTTTGTACCAGGTTAACCAATTGATTAAATAGTTAACAGCTGTAGTTTGGCTGTCTGATATCAATTTGCCCTGTAAACTACATAGCATTTACATGCATTGTCATTACTAGATGTAGTTATTAGATGATGTTGTACCTAACTGCTCTGAGCAGTGCTACAAAATAATAAACCATAACAAAATAAATTCTTGGAGATATACTTATATTAAAATATTATAATTCAGAAGGTGGGAGACAAATTTGAATGGTGTGTCTTTGTAAAACATTTCAAGGTCTTTCACTGCTACCTCGCTCTTAGTACTTTCCATTCTCTCTGTACATACAGAATCATAGAATGATTTGGGTTGGAAGGGACCTTGAAGATTATCTAGGTCCAAGCATCTAGGTCCCTGGAATCTCACAATTGAATCTCAGCTTCTTCCGGAATGTGACAAGAAAAAATATTGTTGTTGTTGTTATTATTATTATTATTATCATCATCGTTAAAGTTGTAAAAGAAACAAGTTGTTTTCAGGACAAGTCCACTGTCCAAATCCAGTTTCAGTGAAGAGTATGTAAAGAATCCAGGAACATCACACTGATTATAAACTTTCAGTTTTCCTTCCTCAGGGCATTTGAAGACAAAGGATTCCTGTTAGTAAGCTATTACCCGTGACTTGACAACCTGTAATTCCTTTCTCCAACTATAATCCCTTTATCTTCCCTTTCCTTCAAGTTAAGTCTTGAACCTTTGATGGCAAGATTTCATCCTGATTGTACAGATCTGATATACTGGTGCCAAGTCAGAATAGTTTCAAAGGAAGACTTCATGACACTCAAAATTTGACTTTCTAAAGATGGATATCTGAGTACTTCAGTAAATCAGCACCAGAAGTGCCTGGATCCTCAGTACTGCTGAATAATCCCCATTCTCATGGAAATTCTGGAGACATAACTGTAGCATAATTCAGCATCTTAACTTCTATATAGATTCAACATACTTAATTTTAAAGGTTTTGAAACCTTTAATTGATAAAAAGGGGAAAGGAGGTGGGAGGAACAGAAGGGAAACAGTTAAGTTCCTTGCCTTGCAACATATTCTTCAAGAAAACCATAGGAAAGAACCTCTTAACTACTTGTCAAAGCTATCCTTTGTTTTATTCCTTCTCCTTTCCCCTATTCTATATCTAAACAAGATTTGCAATCTCTCCTGAAGCATGACAAAGGTGACAGCACAGTAGAGCAGTGTGGGAACCAGGGTCTTCCATTCAGAAGCAGAGACTATCAGCAGGGAGGTCTGGCTATGTAAGCCACATAGTTCTTCACGCTCACATTCATCCAAAGCACACTACCAACTTCCCAGTGCATGGAATTCCGTGATAACATATTACTAAACAAAACTCAGGCAGGATTGGGCAGGCAGTTATCTGTTGCCAGTCCATAAATGTTTTTTTTACGACGAGTGTTCTGATTGCTGGTATGTAGTAAGACAAGTTGCCCTTATTATACAATAAGTCTTTTTATAGAAGACAGTAATTTTTCTAGTTCTCCTACTCCTTAAGGCTTTAGGAACACAACCACTCACTTCCAAAAGCACAAGTGATTGCAGAAGCTGTGCTCTTAATGTAGGTATTAACTGGTTTCTGTTGTGTGGCTTTTATAATTGTCTAAGAGTATATGTTAATTTAAGTGTCCAAAATAGGATTTGACACTCCCAGACCAGTGGTGTTAGACTACACAAGCATAAAGCCTTTCTTGGAATGCTTTGTTATAGTACAGCATCAGAAGAGCAGTACTGGTTTGATCTCACCCCTCTGAAGGACACAGGAGTTGTGATTTCGACAGCAGAAGAGTATTGCCTTTATTTCAGAGGTGGAGAAAATTATTGCATGATTTCCAAGCACTGGGTGCCGTGTCTTGCTAGTTTGATGAACAGCATTTTTGTCAATGACATACAGGAGGGATTGTGGCTGGGCAATTGCACAGAATTCATCTTTACTGAAGATGGCAGAACTGTGGGAATGAGCTGATTTTCTGGCCCACAGGCAGCACAGAAGAATGCACCCTCTCTGCCTGCCTCCCTGACCATCCAGACAAACCGTTTCCTTGGGCCCCGTGGACATACTGAAAAAAAGCAGCTGAGAATTGTGCATCTTATTTTTTGCTGGCTATTTTTACTTTATTCTGCACCTCCTGAACTATCTGAGTGCGTAGAGCACTCTTCAGTGATTTAACTTTTATTTCTCTTTCCTCCCTTTCTCTTCTGTAATGAAAGACCTCCTGCAATGTCTATCCTGAAGCATGCCAACGGTGACAGCCCTTAAGATCCATATCTCAGGGAAAAAGAAGGATGCTGATTCTAGTCAAATTCCAGTTAAATAAAAAAAAAGGGGAAGAGGCTGGACTTTTTCTGGCACACCACTCTACCGAGTAGAATAACGGAAAACGTTTTTCAGACCACAAGGTGGAGCAGTAGATCCTTATAGATGTTGGGAGATCCTATTAATGTCACAGCAACCTACTGCATTTATGAAAAAAAAAAAAATTTCTGGAGGACCTGACAGGGTGGCTCATGACTCTTAAATACAGAGCTGTCCCTTAATAGCAATGATAATTCCCAAAGAGACCCTTCTTGCATTTCCTGATTCATTTCATCTAATAGGATATTACAGGAGTGGCAGCTTTTAGTGGTGCCTAATTCACACAAAGGACTTCACTTATCAGCATGGCCACAATGACAGGAAGGAGACAATCCATTGATAACAAGGTGTTACCCCCTGAACACACCTTTTTTAAAATGAGTGCAACATTAAAATGGCAATATATTCTATTCCCCCCAAGGAATGATACAGGTGGTATCATTTCCAGCAGGTCTCAGCATCTTTTCTTCTTGGCAGAGGCATCATTATTTCACAAAACAATAATTTCACAATTAAGTATGTTGGGCTTACTATGATATTAGAAAGTTCAATGCCAAATGTCACCAAAACATCAAGTTCACAGCTTAGAAGCTACTCAAAAATATCTTTGCTATGTGACTGTTCATCAGCATGCAGGACTGTGTCTGTCTACTGGTGGTCAGTAAGACTGATGCTAGAAGAAAGCTCAAGAGCTTGTGCCCTCAGCTGAGGAGTGATTACAGCTGTACACAGGCATCTTCTTTCTACAGTTTATCACAAAACTAAAGAATAGCTTGTATTGTGCTTTGTCTCCTTTCTAAAGAGAAATGCAGATGTGTCAATGAGATTATGAGGCTGGTGTTGGTGAGATCAAAGACAGTCCAGGACTTTATTTTGGGGAAGAGTTTGATCATTTGCTTCTTGTCTGCAGTTTGTTTCTCATTTATGTATGGCTCTACAGCCTTAGTTAAAATCAATAGATTTGTAAACCACATGGGAGAAATCCTGACCCAGCTGAAGTCAATGGGTGATTTTTTTCCATTGACGTCACCAGAGCCAGGATTTAAACCCAAATAACAGACGTCTCTCTTTTAAGGACTCCTAAGTAGACAGAATTTCCAGACTAAGAATTATGTGAGAAGAAAAACAGAGTAAAGTAATAAAAAAAACTGCTCAGACTAAACTGATATAGAAGACTTCCACTGAGGAATAACTCAGTACAATAGCTCAGTACTTTCCCTAATAAGCAAACTGTCAGGATTACATAGATGATGGTCATTATTACACAAAATGGATTTACTCTGTGAGAGTTAGACTGTGACCTCAGCATTCTCCTATGTCGGGCTCAAGCAATAAAAGAAAGTACTATTTTAAGAAGTGCCTTCTACTCTCATAGTTTCATAGGGACAAACGATTAGGCAAGACTCCTTCTAGCTTTCAAGAGTGAAGAGAAAACCTGGGAAAATACAAAGTAAATTCAAGACTAAAAGCCAGGTAAATAAAAAGATTGGACTAGAGGATCATACATTTTAAAGTATTCTGGGGCCTGCTCCACAGGTTTTGAACTTTTGAAATTGGTGGTTGTAGGAGTACAGCTGGCATTAGTTACTCTTTCTTGACTCTACCCTAAAAGAAAGACAGAAAACAGTTACCAGGCTATTCCTAAACAGCCAGTTAATCCTTCATGGTCTCATATGGAGGCTGATGACAAAGTCACTGTCTCTAACTTTGAAGTAAGAGATTTGGAGATCTTCAAGACCGCCTACACTTTTCTTTCTAAATACTGTTTTACAGACATGATGTATTATGTGTTTAAAGCTGTTTAGAAATACAAAAAAGTTTTACTGTGTGACAAGTTGCAAACACCAAGCTCAGCCACACTGATTTATCATAAGGTCTGAGTAATCAGTGAACAAAGTTGCCCAGGAATCTGCCCTAGCAAAAGCTTGCACTGGGATGAAACAAGAAGGATTTTGCTTCAAATTGTTAATAGCTCTGCTTCATCTTGGCAGTGAGCTGTGATGGGCCCTGAGGTCGTTTTCACATTCTTCCATGGCATTTCAAGCTAGGAGGCCCTGTGCAGAATGGCAGTGATAAAGCATGTACTGGACAGCTTGGACTGAGGGGAAAATTTACTTCGTTGCTTGAAGCCTATTAGGAAAATAGCCCTCTAAGAGCAAACATAGAGCTCAAGTTCCAGACTTAAATAAAAACTCTTGTCTGATTAATTCCCACAGAAGAGAAAGAGTAGTTGGAGGACAGAAAATGAAGGAAGGGTGTTGCTAGCCAGTACAGGTAGGTTGATGCAGCACTGTTATGGTTTCATACTGGTCCAGAAGAGACTCAGTTTACCCTTTCTAGCAAAAGAATATCAAGAGAAGTAGTTCTTATAATCCTTCTGCTGCAGGGATGCGACTGAGAAGTTTTACTTTGTGCTCACAATGCCCAAATTCTCAGAGACCCCACCTGATGGCTCTACAGTGCAGAGTATTATCAACAATACCCTATGCCAAATACAGACTTTTTCCAAATGGAAAGGTTTTCTATGAAGAATCCTGGACTCCTGTGACAGTTTTCATGAAATTCTTGTTCAGTGTTAATAGAAAGGTACAAAGTAAAGAAGCCACAGCCATTTGGAAGCTACCCTTGCCTAGGAAGCTACCCAGCCCTTTCAAAATATTAGCACAATCCAACAGCAACTATAATCTTTGATAAGAACACAGGATTTTGCCTTTTTGTGATAGTACAGAAAGTATTACACCATTACAAATAAATCTCTAATAAGGCCTGGAAGGAAAAGGAATGTTTTGCTTTAGTCATTGAGTCCAAAAATTGAAGTTACAGTTTAGAATTGGATTAATCACTAAATGGTAAGGGAAGTTTTAAGTGTACCACAGATTATTATGCTTGATTCTTCTCTAGCAGAATTTCAAGGCATTTACCTCCTATTGGTTTGCACATTAATCCTCTTGAAAGCTGCTTGGCACTTGTCTAGAGCTGATTTAAGATGTCTTGGGCACTTTGTTTTACCCTGGCACAGTTATGAATCTCATACTGCCTAAAATGGGTACTGTATCCTCCCCAGAGGGTGCTTAGCTTGGGGGCTGTTTTTTACTTTGACAACCTGCAAATTAAAAGCAGCGTTTAAGAGAAACACCCTCCATCTGAGGTTGTGTTGTGAACCAGAAATTGCCCTGCTATGTGTACAGAACAAAGCACGTTTCACACCCCTTGCCTTGCTGTGTCCATGAGCTGCTCCTGTGGCTCTGATTAGCTCTGCCAGGGCAGTCACATCCCCTCGAATTAGGCACCCAACACAAGGGGCATAACTGGGAGGTGAATCCCCCCTGTACAACCTGTACAAGGCACACAGGACAGCGAGCAGCTCCCACAAGGGCAGTCCTGAGAATGTTAGAGTAGAAAGGCCAAAGCAAGGACTAATACTGGCCTAAATGAGCAGCTGAAATCCAGAGGATTCATCCCAGGCTCTTTTCTAGTAAGATGGAGGAACATCTCAGGTACATAAACTTAGCATTCCTAAAATATCAAGTGGGCAGCTCAGAAAGTGGGTACCACAACTTAATGTAAGTACCAAAAGTGCCTACATAGCTCTTTGACCTGCTAACACATGAACCTGCTGCACCAAGAACTGCCTGCAAGGTGGCAATTTCAGACAGAAAAGTAGGTATCACTGTTACACTGTAATTAATTAGTTTAGTTCGCTCAGTCTTTACAGATTATAAAAAAAAGGCTGAAACACTTGATTACAGCACTTAAGCATCTTCTCAGAAGGGAAATAGAAAGTATTTCAGGGTATTCTAATTCATCAGGGAAATCACTGCCCCCAATCAAATGTCATATATCTTCAAATTAGAAATAATGAATTTTTTAAATTATGTTTTACAGCAGCAAAGTCGTTAACCTATGAAACAAAATGAAAAAAATAAAGCTAAAGGATTTGTCTTGTATCTTCAAGTCAGGTTTGTATTTTTTTCTGTCTGAAACCGTGGTGTATATTAGAAAATCAGGAAATTACATCAAAGTACCTAACAAGCCATTCTGGCATCAAAATCAGACTGATCCATGAATTTTGAAAGCATTCATTTTAGTTTACAGCTGACTGAGGGAAAAAAAAAAAAAAAAACAAAAAAACCCAAAAAAACCAACCAAACAAACAAAAAAACCACAAATGTACAAATGAACATACAAGTTCTCTAAGAGAGAGAAAACTATGACTAACAGTCTGTATCTGAACCAAAGTAAAACTGTAGTTGCCAAATCTCCCCGGCACCTGGCAAGGACTTCCCTACATTTAAGAGGCAGCTAAAGCAGACAAAGTAATATTTCATTTCATGCACATGACTATATTCTATATATCACAGAAAACTATCTTTTCAGTACATACAATTTAAGGAAAATTTATCCCATGAGGTTATGTTATTATGGATCTGGTGCTGGAATGCAGAAGAACCTGCTTATCTTGATCCACAAGCTCACAGAAAATACCTTCTGATGTCTTCGTTGAAAAATATTTTTAGCCATGGATGTTCTGCCACCAATAAAACAAGGTACATTTTGACAGACACTTGCTTTTTGTACATTTGAAGTACAGCCTACACCTTACATGGGTGGTTTTGTTGATATGCAATTGGAGGTGAATATATCCTTGTGTCACCCCTAAAAATTGCAAGACTGGAAAAAAAAAAGCCACGAATAGAGCATTCCTATTAATGATAGAATAGTATTATTTCCTCTTAATTTAACATCTCTTAAGCTTCCAGTCAGTCATGTGTATTGTCAAGCAGCAACATTCTCCAGCAAGGCACCTGCACACTGACCCAGCAGCCCAGTGCTACTCATCTCCTCTGGCTGGGACCTTCTGAAAAGCTTGTGAACTAGAAAGTTTGCTGTTTTGTTCCCAACAGTGTTATCTGTTCCAGGAAAGAATGCCACCACTCCTATAACCCCTGTCCTATTGAATATTAGCAACAGGGATGTCATAAATAACAAAGTAGCCTACAAGCTGACTCCACAGTCCAGCTCACTTACTTTCCCATTTCTTGTTTAAACCAGCCAGGTTTAAACCAGTTAAAAAAGAAAAGGGCACAAAATCAAGAAGATGGATTTGGGCAGGAATATTAATAGCTAGGCTGTCACATTGTTACAAACTCCAAGTTATTTACTTACCAAACTACAGGTAAAGCTCATTTATTTACAAACAAAGGGGCCAGCTCCAATAGTATCTCTACTATAAAGCTATCACTGCAACCTGGAAAGCAAATTTTTGGACTTCCTATGGTCACACTCATGGTAGGTGATGGGAATTGTTCTTTTCCTAAGCTAGCTGCAGCAAGAATGCTGTTGTGAAGGTCAGCAGCAGGAACCCCCTCCAAAGCTCTGGGGCTCCCCCTGCCACACTGGCTGCCTGGGATCAACCTGACTTAGATTCTCTCAAACCTACCATGTCTCTTTATTTATTCTTTAGTTTCCTATCAAACAACACAGGCCAGGGTTCTGTTCTTGTAGGTACCTGCAATTATCTTTAAGCTACACACTGTTGTAAATGTGATCATTTCATTAATTTACATAAATAGGACCTTGGCCAATGACTTGGGTGTTATTTATGAATGAATCATGCTGCTGTGAGTGGCTGGGTATATTTAACTCTCATTAATTTGTTCAGAATAGCTACTAATGGGTTTCTTGAGCTCATGACTTTTGTAACAAAAGCCAAAGAGATGACTGGGTTTCCATGGGGAGGGCTTGGGTAACCCTTTCTGTTACTACCCAGCGACCAGCTTGTAAATACACTGAGCTTCAAGTCACATCAAGTGATTTTGAGGCAGTAGCAGGTTAATGGCTCAAGACAAAAAAATGCAGGCTTCACTTGGCCTCAGCCAACAGCACTGAACCATTTCTGGAAACTATTTGTTTTCACTTTCTTTTGAGTGAAAGGAACGCTGTTAAAATTGCAATTCTGAAAAAACTGAAGGCTCTGAGCCCAAGTTGAGAGTAGTAATATAAATAGGTTCAAATCTAGCAGCAATTTGTTGGAGGGAGTAGCTAAATATAAAGGCTTCAAAAGAAACATGCCACTCACCATGGTATAGCTCCACTGGTTTTATGATTCAGAAATACTTTCCATGAAAAAAGGCTGCATACTTGGAAGATTTTATTGTATACTTGGAGAATTTTATATGTGTAAAGTGCTGCTGAAATTTTTATAGTGTCACACAATCTGTTTTGCGGAAAAATGTTATTTTTGACAACTATAATGTATTGCTGGCTGGGCTCAACATCATCATAAAGCTGCTGTTAACATCATCATCTTGTCTTTGACCTGGGGTTACACATCATGTATCTCTGTCTCCTCTTTGCTGTACCACACAAACTCTTATTGCTTTTAACCTCAGCTCAGTAAGGTCTTAAAGACGTTTCACCCCTTCTTCCCAGGCATCAGCAGCAGGCTCAGAGGTGCCCTTGGGGGCTGTGCAAGCTTGGTGGCCTGTCTGCTGAAGAGCCACAATAATGTTCATGTGCTAAGAAAGGACTTCCTTTCTAATTATCTAGTTTTCTACCCATGGGGGTCTTGTACAATCTCAATTTCAAGATCTCTGCTTCAGGGACTTTGTTTTTCATTCACAAGACTCTGCACAGATTACAGTTTCCACCCATTTTCCTTGTTGTCCAAGCAAACAAACTGCTATCGATGTACTACTACGTATTCTATCAACTGTTTGTTGATATTGTTTGAAGTACTATTTATTCTGTATGAAAAAAAAAAAACAAACCAACAAGCAGTGTTGATCAGATAGAGATATTAGCTTGTATTTCAATTCACCAATTGGGAGAGCTCTGTTTTTAGATTTTTCCTGCACAAATGCTAGAAACTCTCCTTTCGGAAAATATACTGCAATATTTGTTCCAAGTTGGTTGTTTTAGCAGACAACCCTGCCAGTATAACATTTTGACCAGAAATAACCATGGTAACAAATGCAGAAGGCTAATAAGCACAAAAAGTTCAAAGTTGTTTCAACTACCCCTGTCCTGGCCTACTTCTTGTCTGTGCATCAAAAATCCTTTTAGGATAACCACAGCTGTTTAAATTGTCTTTTTTTCAACCATTAGTAAATTAATGCTTCTTTCTTTTTGGTATTTAAAAGTTAGATGAGACCTCCTAGTAGGACTGAGAGGAACATTTTGAGCTTTTCTTTCTCACCCCTTAGAATGCTGGGAATGCTGAGGTACAAAGAGAGGAAACACTCCGTGTGGATTCTGGTATACCACAATTAAGAAGTTGTTTTGGCACTGAACACAGGAATGCAAAGCCTGTCTTGTATTTTGTCCTTCATTAATTAAATGCAATAATTTTTAAAAAAAATTCTGTCTAAGTTTCCACTTGAAGTTTCACACAGATGGTTCTTGTAGAAGCTGAGGGCTTGACCTAACCTAGTTTTGCATAAGACACAAGGCTGTCTTAGCTCTGTGTTTACACTGGTACTTTAAAGGGACATATATGGATCTTGTGAAATCTGTTAACAGAGAAACTTAGCAGTTCACAACAGTCTAAGGCCCTTTCGAGATGCTTGTGACTCAGCAGCAAGTCAAGTATGGCCCTTGTGCCAGGGCTGTATTACAGATGTTAATTACTTCAGATTTTTAGTCGTAAAAGGAAATTAGGGACCATTAGGGATTGCTGAAACTAGTGTTGCCTGGTGGGATGCAGCTGTGTGCTCAGCCCCAACCCATCACACCGTGGGGGAGTGGAATCCCCTTGAGTGCTATCAGCGTGTTACTGCCAAAGCAGCAATCCCACAGATTGCGTTCCCTCAGCTCTCTGAGGTAGGTAGATCTTGGCAAGCTAGTCTGATGTCTTAGCCAAACTGTGCTTCCCAAGAGTTCAGCTGTCTGGCCTATACAAATCTGACTTTGGGTTCATGCAATTAAAGCACAGCAGTCTCTGTGGCTGGTGGCACAGGCAGGAGTGACACAGCTGACATCACGTCTCCCTTCCTAACGTTTTGCCTTCATACACAGGGTAGGCATTATCAGCAAGGTTGCTCCTGCAGAGAAGTCTGGTATGATGCTCAAATTCACACGAGTGGACCTAAAGCAAGAGCCCCCCACTCCCAGGGTGCTGGTTTGGCTCCTCCCTGGTCCACAAGATGTTCACGCCTCCAGGACGGGAAGTCTCCTTCCAAACAACACCTTTTGTTCACAAGACACTGTACCAAAGCAGCCCTAGGATGGAGCCCCTGTGCAGTCACAGAGTGACAGCTCTCACACAGATGCTGCTTACAAGCACTTGCAGACAATTGTATTTTGTGGAAATTTGAATGATACTTGGACCATCATTTATTTTTCTTTGAAGGGGCCATAATCTCAGAAAGGGTTGAGTAGACACCATGAAATTTGATTCTGGATATTGGCAAAGGAAGATAAGAGCATATGTAAAGATACTTACAAAAACACCTGGTTTTTTGTATTTTTTACCTAATCAGAAGCTGCTAAACAAGAAGTTTCCAGAAGGCTCCAAAACATTAAGTCAAACTAATGTGACTAAGCACCCTTACTTTGGTATTTACCTCAATTTCAAAATACTTCAATCATTTAGTACCTGAAAAGTAACCCAGCTATGAAACCCTGCCATACTGTCTAAGTGCTCTTTGATGAAAATTACACCACACCTTATTAATCCCTTGCGGGGGCAGGGCGGGGGAAGAAAAAAAAAAAAGAAAGAATACTCCTTTAACTAAAGCCTGGAATGACTCGCAGCCAAATAGATGACGCTTAAGCAAGTATGCCTAAGTACAGTACACTTCACAGTTCATCTTGCTATTAGTCATACTTAAAAACCACGTATTTTAAACTAGCATTTAATAGCTATGTCCACTACGCATCTCCTGGATTAATCTTCTCAATCACAGATGTCCCTGAATAGGCATCGTGTTTTCCACACTCTCATGACATTAATCAAACAACACTCAGTGCAAACTCCATACCTCCCAAATACAATCTGAGTTTGTGAGTCAGCTCCACACACTGTGGCACTGTCGAAGGAAGACAAGGATGGCACTTCAAAGGCTCACTTACAGGAAATCTGACAGTAAGAGCACCTAAAATAGTTTTTTCCAGATTCTAGATAGAGTGAAAGCAATATGTAGTATCCCAGACTGATTTTGCTGAGTGTGTTTCAACACTGAAACATACAGAGCTCAGAACTGCAGGGTATCAGGTGTCCATTGAATACAAATGTTTTTTCTGTACAATATTCAAACATACAACAGTTCAACATGACAATCATAGAAAGCAGCTTACAAAAAACACTAAAATATTATTAAAACGTGTATTGCTGCTACTCTAGTAGCTTATGCAAATGCAGGTTGCATTTATATTATACTCTGTACAAACATCATGAATAGGAAGAATCTTGCCTCCAAAGGGGTACAACCAATATATTTCAATTTCAGCACACATTCTCAAAGCTTTAACTATTCTTTCTTTCTATTGATATACCTTGTCTCTGTTCCATTGCAAGATTTTACCTTTCAAATGACTAAACTTATGACTGAATGCTGAATACATTGTCCTTACCATTATGTTACAGCACGTTACTTTTAGAAGTAGACTGGTGGTATGACTAAGAGAGCAGTTTGTTTTTCCACACTTATTCTCCAGTATATACTCAAAATTCCCTTTCTGAACAGTCATGTTAGGCAGCTTACACCAGTAATATCTGTGAGAAGCAAACACGAAAGGTAAAGGAACAACTATTCAGACTTTTAAAAGCACAGCAATAGTTTCGGAAATACTTTTTAAATATGCAATTCATTCTGCTTACTCGTGTGTTTCAGAAAGCTGCACTGATGCTTTCAGCTTTTTACCTTCTCTAAGTTTATAAATTTAGGAGCAATGCAAACTTACTTCCTTTTGCAAAGGAAGTTTTCGAGTTACTAGACCAGCACAACAGTTTTTAAAGGTTTGCAAAAGTTTCTAGCACTTGCTGTGGGGAAAAGCAGACAAGCTGCTGGGTTATTTTTTCTTTTGCTGAAAAATTGAACCATGATTTTCACTACGTGTTTTCCTTTTCATACATAACTCCTAAGGACAGCAGTCAGTTATTCAGGATAAGTAATTATTCTGTCAGCAAATAATGGTTTTAATGTTTTTAATAGAGGTAAATTTTACATTAATTAAACTGTTCTTGACCAAGTAAGCTATGCAATAAAAATAAAAGCTGCACTTTGCAGGTCCCACAAAACAGAGAACTGACAGAGCACCCAGTTATTAAATGTGACACCAGCTATAATTGTTTTATAATATCACATGTAGCCATGTGCTGGGGAAATCTTTCTGTGACCTGGATCATATAAAATAGCCAAGAAGTTTTCAGATAGTTTCAATATTAGATGATGCTTTTGCATTTCAGGTGACAATACGTTTTATGCTACAGTAGCATTGATTTTTCCAGAGGTGTCAGTTTTTTGGTGACAGTCCAAACTCACAGGAGAACCCTCAGCCCAGTGATGTGTTCCAGGAAGGTGCAAGCAGCCCTGGCACTGTCCTGCTGCAATATAAGGATGCTGTGCTTGGGCCTATCAGGGGAACCCAGTACATCCTCCACATTAATGGTCATGAGCCATTTGGAATGGGAGGGCTGTCTAACCCATTTCATAAGAATAAGGCAATTTATTACAGCAAAAACCAAAATATGCCGTGGAAGCCCAAATTCCATATGATTAATTTTAAAGCCAGAGATTCCTGCAGACACCTCACTCACACAGTATGATTTAAGCTGCACTTGCAGGAACTCACATTTTTCTCCTCTGTTGCTGGCTCCATACCCCCTTTTGAACTTTTTTTACTACACTAAAAAAAAAAAAACTTAATTTTTCATGGTCCCTTTCCCTTTAAGCTGTGCAAGTGTGTTCAGCATCATTTTTTCTTCTGTTAGGGACTAGTTCTCAGGGACACTTTTTTTTCCCTTTAAAGACAAAAAGCAGAGGGGAAACATTAGGGGAAAATAGGAGCTTTGGCCCGCAGCTTCTTTTAGGAGTTCTGTCTCTGAGACATTAAAAAAATACAGGAAAGGGACAAGAAAACATGAGTTCTTCCTTCCTGATATTTGCTTTCTACTTCCCGAAGGCAATGGCTTTGTCTTTAGCCAATAAATGTAAGCAGCAGAGAAAGCAAAATGTAACCAATACAAAGACTACAGTGTCTACTTAATGTCTTTCCAGGTGCTTTTCTTATTCCCTATATCCTCTTCTTAATCATTGCGGGAATGCCCCTGTTCTATATGGAATTAGCACTGGGACAATATAACCGAGAAGGGGCTGCCACTGTCTGGAAAATCTGTCCAGTTTTCAAAGGTAAGTGTCCCTCAGCACCATGAGGGTGCCACACACCTGTGATCACAAAGTAAAGGACTCTCAGCTTTCACAGACAACGTTGTACTTGGTGACCCTTCCCCAGTCCATGAAGTTAGAAGGCTTTTTGTTATTACAGATGAAGCACGAAATGGGAAAAGCCACAGAAATCATGTTCAGGGTGATACCTGCCTGAGTGCAACAGAGAGCCATGAGCAGGAGCAGTTCAGCCCTGTCCTCCCTTTCCCCTGCACACTGGGGAGTGGGAGGAACTGAAGATCTCTAGGTGGAGGGAGGGGTTTGGCAATGCAAACATTGGAAATACCGAACCCCATCAGGGTCAGTTCAGCCCTGTCTTCCCCATTGACTAAGATAACCACCACTCCAATCAGGGATCATGGAGAATTCTCTGCACAAGTCAGCACACCACAGAGGCTACAACACTAAAATGTGCAGACTGCAGTTCAGCCACTAGATTTGTAACATCACACGAGTTCTCTGTGCCTCAGTTTTCCTGTCTATGAAATGGGAACAAAGTCTGTCAGAATCATTGCTAAGTGGTTTTCAAATCTAGCAATGAAAAGCACTTAGTAAAATCTGAACATTACTTTTGAGTGTTTTCCACTAGGATTAACTCTCCAGCGTTGCTGAATAAAAGGCTGTGGAGTGTTGTTTGTGCACTGAGTTAAAATCATTCTGCAAGTTAAAAATAGCCAAGTTAGGTGTTTGGATGCTGATCAGGGTGTTTGGCATTGATCAGGGATAAAGGGATCTCCCTGTGTGAAAGAAGCCATAGGTGTTCTGTACACAAAACAAGTGCTTGTTAAGGAGCCTCAAGAATTTTCTTAACCATTGCTTACCAGCAAAAAAATGTAAGTTTCCTTATATCTATACCAGATTATATCTAAAATTTTATACAAAAGCCTTTTCAACACAGACCTATCTGAAATGAAACCAGTCAAGTTCAGCTGATCTTATAACCTTAAAATTCTGATCATGTCTCTCCTGTGACTGACAAAAGCTGAGGAGCTTAACAATAGCAATCCAAACTTGACGGATCTGCTGCTTGGATATAGGTTACACTGAGTAAATGTTAGTCTTCTTTCTCAAAATACAGCTTTCCTCTTCAAGCAATCTAGTGTCACAGAATAGGAAAAGTGAAGGTTTTCTTTCTTACCGGTCAAACTCAAAACACACAGCAAAATCAGAGACAGAACAACAAATAAATTAGCAAGCTAACAAAATAGGTGTCCCAAAATTTTTAAAATTCATATAGATTTACCTAGCCCTTATATAATCCCATCATAGGAGAAAAAACTCATCCCAGCACCCAGGAACCTGAAGAGCCTTGAACAATCAAAATTCCTGTTGATATCAATTAATACCTTTGAATGACAATGAGGATTTTGAAGACTGAACTGCAAAAATGAGACTTTCAGGATCTCAAAGTGTTTGAGCCAAATACCAGTGCTCAGACATACTCTATGTGTTGACTTCAGGATTGAAAAGATTATGAGAAAAGAAAATAGAGCTTATTTAATGTATAGTCTTGTTGACATTCCATCCGTGTTTTTAAGCTGACATTTTCAGGGTGGATTAAACATACATTGCTGTTCATTTTTAAGGGTTCTTATTACAGGGACATAGAATAGCATAAGTTATTTGATTCTCAAAAATAGTAAGCATTGAGTTGTATCTGCACCTCAGTATAAACTCAGTACTTTTAAAGTTTTAACTAAAACTTCTGATAGCACACAAACACATTTTACTGCTAATGTTTTAGAGTTGTTGCTGGGATAACTCAAATTTCTCACTCAAAGGAAAAGTACACAGTCTACACAAATTTATAACAGCTTCTCTAAATGAACAGCACTATAGTACTAATTTTAGCTATGAATATTATTGCTATGAACTCTAAGGACTCCTAATGAGATGCTATCATAACACATACAATTAAAAATATATCCTATAACCTTTGTAACACAATCTGTTTTCATCTCTGCATTTTTCCAGGGTTTATTTTAGACTGTGGGTGGAGCAGCATTACTTTTAAGAAAACCTAGAAACAGGACAGCAAATTCATTCCTGAACATTCTCAAGATTTTAGGGAAGTGCCATTTAGAACACATTTGATCCAGTAATTTTTAATCTTGATATTAAATATCTCTCATTGCCCTTCTGAACTGGAGGAATGTCAGGAACACTTTCTTTAAACAGCAATCATCCAATTTCAGCTCAAGATATGTTATTCATAGTATTCATATTTTTTGTATTATTTGTATTTTAACATTCACCTTAATACTTAAGAATTATCTCCTTGGGTGATTGCCCCCTCCTGTCCATTATGTTGATCATAATATATCACTAGAGTGTTCCTGTACTAGATTCATTTAAGCATCAGGGATTTGAAAATACAGTTTCATCTTTACTCCACAATTTTCCCTGTGTTAGGGAAAACCTGTTCTACAGATTAAAAGCCTCCTGAAGAGCAAGGAGTAACTTTTGTACACGCAGCAGTCTTTGAACTGCCAGCTCCTTCAGGGTCAGCATCTGTTCCTTAGGCAAATTTTAAACCAAGGATTAATACTCACAGTGTGTGCTACTTCCTTACTTTATAAAGAACTATGAAAGCCTAGTAATCTCCAACTGCTAGGCCTCCTATGCAGTATTCCTAATTTTTTCAGTTTTGTTTTTTTGGAAGTACAGGTTTATACTTGGGTGCTATAACAATACAGTGATGTATAAAATAGCTGTAGTCTCTGTCTGTTATGTGCAATACATACAACTTGGGGGGAGGAGTCAGGGAACAATGCTGCACACATACTAAAGGAAGAATGATTGAAGTCAAGGTAAAGAAAGCTTCCTGAACAATCCTGGCAACCAGCTTCTGTTCTGCTCCAACATTAATACCAAAGCCTCCTCCCAAACCATTGGAAAATGTCCATTTTCCAATGGACAGTGGAGGAGAACAGGCACACTCTGGGCCTTTCTTGCTAAAGGATCCCTCCAAACACACTTCGCAATACGTAAAAATACAAAGCAAATGTTCAAAATCAAAAGAGAATGTTTACACTGGGAATTCTGTAATCCCAGGGAGATAATAAAAAGGTTTGAATGTCCATACACAGTTTAACCCTGACTTGATATTCACCAAGATTATTGGCATGCCCAAAAACCACCTGGAGACCCGCAGTGGAATAGCACAGACTGTTTCATGCGTGTTTTGGACCAGTTACATGCTGATAGAAGCCAAACTGGAGAGTAATGATGGGAAAGAAACAAGAGAGGGATTGGTGTCTGTTCCAAACTAGTTCAGGGTGGGAACATGAGGCATAGGGAAACTTCATTTAAGTGTCAAGCTTTACTTTTCCAAGAGAAGTTGCCAAGGTCTCTGACATCATGAAGATAAAGTGAGTTTCACTCCTAACATGGGCTTGCAATCTTCTGCATTGGAAGCAAATCAGCAATGGAGTTGTACAAGGGCAAATTTTGACATTGCTTAATTTCTTTTTCTGGCAAACAAGTGGATTTGATAAAACCCAGTCATTTTCCAGATTCACTGCTGTAATTTTTTGTTTTAAGGTCAGGGACATTGTGTCTGCATGTGTGTATGTAAATGGCAAAAATACCTTCTGCTGTTGTGAAGATCTAAAATGAATTTGCAATATGTATGTATGGCTGAGTACAACTACAGTGTTTGCATATACTGTTGCATGTCAAACACGATGTATAATCTAGTTTTCCTTTGTCTTTAGGTGTAGGCTATGCAGTGATACTCATAGCTCTTTACGTGGGTTTCTACTACAACGTTATCATAGCTTGGTCTCTGTATTATCTATTTTCGTCATTCACATTTGAGCTCCCCTGGACAAACTGTGACAACAGTTGGAACAGTCCAAACTGTACAGACCCCAAACTCTTCAATGCATCAGTGCTTGGCAATGGTACTAAATACTCGAAGTACAAGCTCACTCCTGCAGCTGAATTTTATGAGTAAGTGTTGACTTGACTTTACTTTTTATTCAAAATTCTTTGTCTAAGAGTGTTTCCTCTTGAAGGTTAGTTAGCACCTAGCCTCTAGAATGAGCATCCGAAGAGTAAGGTTGAAATGGAGTTGTAATGTTGATCTGTGTTCCAGGGTGACTCTCTTGCCTCTGTGAGCTTTGGTTGCTCCTGTACTAATGTAGTACTTGCTGCTGGGCAAAATGGAGCTGGACAAGACACGAATCTTCTCTATGTACCACTTTTGCTTGCACTAGCATTGCCAGGGCAAGGAAACACAAGGACTGTTTCTCTACTTGCAAAATATTTCAGAGCAGAGAGCAGACCTCCCTTTGCTCAACTGCTTCAATAGTTCAATGAAGTGAGATGCACTGAGCAAGAGGAGGGAGCCAGGTTATAGACAGACAGGCTTTTACTGATTCCTAAGCAAGAGAGCATTAGGCAACATGAGTCAAAACAGACAAAGGCACACTCAAATCAAGCAGTTGGAATCAACCCCAAAAAGGTATATAAATTAACAACTGAACTAGAAAATAAATATATCAATCTATGTATAAATATTTGCATTATGGACCTCTAGGGGAAAATGGGATTTGATTAGGAGAAAGAAAGGGGGATGAGCATCAGACTAATTGAATCAGCTGTTGAATTAATCTGAATAATCAGTTAATATTTCTGTGTTGGGAGTAAAAGGATATCAGGGAATGCACCTGCTGAGCAGTGAGTCCAACCCTGCAGAAACAAAGGGACATTACTGTTACCATAAATAACCTAGTGTGTGTTACACCATGGCTGGCTATAGTAAGGATCTTGAGGTCTCTGTTTATAGCTCTGAAACATTTGTGGCTGCTGTTTCTTCTCTGAAGACAGCACAGCAAAGGATCAGTGGTGATACACAAACTGTTGGCAGGGGTTTGGGTAAACTAAATTCAGTGCTCTGAAAACAATATGGGGTGTTGAGTTCAAAGGAACTCACTACAATGGCAAATAAAAGACAGCCATGAAATCTGCTGCCCCTACAATATATGATGTGTTCACAAATCAAATGTAAAAGTAGATCATTTATAGCAAAAGCCTATGTATGCATGTAGTCAGAGAATCTGACATTGAAGTGAACTATAAGAAATTATAAATTCTGAGTCTTAAAACAAAGAACTGCATTATTACAGAACTTTCATTTAAACATGTTTAAAAAGAGTTTCTTTAATTTTCTTGGGTTTGAGCCTTTGTAAAGCAAAATGCAATCCCTATATTCTTGCTTTGCCTTTTTATGATTAAAAGTGGTTCTGTGCATGTTCTGTTATCACATCACACTTGGGGGATGATTGTGCAGTGGGTGAGCTTGAGGTAGAGTGGATTCATGATGTTTTTATTTAGTTTCACTGATCTGGGGAACAGCTCTATTTGTGATTGTCTGTACACTGAAACTTGAAATATTTTGGTTCTTTCTTCACTGTGAAATAGATTCAAGGTGCAGTTTTCAGAAGGTAAGAATAAAAAGGGAATTTGACATTTCATTAGGCTTTGATTCCTGAATTTTGGGGCTGTACTCTAAGTCCCTAGGCCCTGTACTTATTAGTAAGTAGATTATATTGCAAAAATGAGAAGAATAATCACTTAAGTAAAACAATCTATAGCATCTGTTTCCTAAGCTGTAAAAACAGGGAATCACAAGGGGCATTATGTTTACCTGTCCAGTATTTGGATTAGCTCATCAAATCCAGCTGTACAGCTCAGGTGTGGACCCAAACTTGTGCAAAGTCTTAGTGTATTCAGATCCAACCTGATAAACCACATCAGAAAGCAGTGTTGCTTCTCTTACATCAAATAACCTGACTCATGCCTGTGGTCCTCTTACAACAGGGAGAGCTGAATCTTCTGATTGTAAAGTTTCCTATTTTGTGCCACAGGATGAGGGAATGGGAAGTGGTACAGCTTAAACGTGGTTCTCTAGTTTGTGTACTTAGGTCAGAGCACACACACAGAGTTTTGCCCTCTGGTGGGCAGGCTGAATGGGGAGCAGGGAGACCAGAAACAACAAACATTTATTTTGCAGCTGGAGAGTGACTGGAAAAAGGTAGTCCCAGAACTGGCTACAAGCAGAAGGATGGTGTGATTACCTCTAAACCAAACAGGCACTTCTTCTCTTTGGGACATGATTCCTTCACACAAAGCTGGCCTGACCATGAATTTAGAGTCAATTAATTCCTAAAACCCTGTAGCTGCCAGAGCTGACTGCCTCTATCTCCATCAGCACAGGAATAAACTGTAGGAGGAGGTGGGAGTACTGTGATGTGACATCACAGTTCATCAAATACTTCAAGAAAGGTACCTCAAATTCAGCAGAAATATGCTGGTTGTCACCACTTACATTGAGTGAGAGAAGACAAAACTTGCAATCCAAATCTATCAGCTGTCCAGTATTTGACAGAGAGGGAAACCAGGGGAAATCGTCTAAGCCTCAGACTTGGAAGAAATCACTTAAAGTTGCAAATTCCATGCCAAGGCACTGACAGGAGAACTTCCAAAAACATATTTGGCTTTTGTTTTCAAACCTCAAGAGTTGGACAGTAATTGAGGTTGAACTGGTTCTACACTGAAACCTTCTAGAGAGTTTCATTTTACTAAATCTGGTTTCATTTTTTCAGGCTTAATTGAGGCCAAGGTGACATTGATGTCATAGGGACAGTTTCCTACAACAGGAAGGAATGGAACCTCTACAATACTTCATTAGAGATGAATTATAAAATCAATTATAAAGTATTTGTACACTGGAAACTTAACAAAGCAAGCCAAGCCTAATAACAACTGGTGCCTTTCTGCTAGTAATAGCCAGACATAAGAGAAACCAGTTAGGAATAAAATGTTAATTCCACATTTCTTTGGAGGCACACATCACTTTAATTACTTCCCTCTTCAGTGGTTTGGAATTAAACACAAAATGCAAAGAACCTTCTCTCCTTTCCACATATGTTAAAATAATTCATTATGAACCTTTTTTTTTTTGGAAAAGCAGAAGTACATGACTGAAAAAAGCCTCCCTACCTACGCCACATCACTCCTATTTAAATACTTTGCCTGAACACAGGCATGTTTTACATTTGTTCTCTCCAGCCTTGTGTCCAGAAAAAGTTTGCTACCATCTTGCTTTCATTTATGCTGACAATTAAGAAGAACAAAACCACTTCCAAACTAGTTTAGAAGAACAAAACCACTATTCTTTTCATGAGGTACTGTGCCTGTAAAAAATCAGTGTTGTAGGAACAAATCTTGGCAATTTTTAAGAAAAAACAGTGAAATTATCAACAAATATATTAAGCTACAGCTACTTCCCTCTGATAGTACTTTTTCCTCAGGGCTGTAATACATTCTTTCTGCATGAAAAATAAAAAACACTTTTACAGGGAAATTTTCATGCCAGATTCAGTAAAGGAAACTCACAGAATTCACAAGTCTGCCCAGCTGTGAGTAATCGCAAAAACCTACCTAAGAAGAAGGAATAAAGACAAGATTCAGTCACAGCAGTCTACATCTATCATATTTATTAACATAAATTAGGAACCAGGAATGTCCTGAGAAAAACCTCACCGTATACAGTAAAGGGTACTTTTATGGACCAATAGGTTTGTCCTTTTGGGTGCAATTCTTCACCAGAAATGCCACCCCAGGCAAAGGGTCCACATACTTCAGCATCATGTCAGATGGAGTGACCAACACTATGTGCTCCAAAGGAAGATATAGGAACCTGTCCCCTTAAAACAACTGTGGAACAACTTTTCCCAAAAGAGATGACATCTCTTCAAAAGTCAGCATAAGCAATTCTGCCTATAAATGCTTCTGAAAACTGAATCAGACAGCAACAACTAGTGAGAGTGGATAGCCCTATATTGTGCCAATCACACCTGGCAAGAAAGGACTCTAAGTTCATGCTAAACATGGTCAGCAGCTCCCAACGTCCACTTTTCTGGACAACAAACCTCCACTGCAGACATCTGAAGCTTAAAGGGTTTTCTTTATTCAACATCCATACTATATAAACTAATTAGGGAGTCTGTAAGCAAGGAGAAATTAAGAATCTCTCCAGACATTTAAGGTTTGCTCATGTTTTGCATCTTAAGTGAAAGGAAATTTGTCAGATGTTTCTGAGAGGTTTGAAGTTGGGTAGCAGTCATCTGTTTACCTTCCTAGAGATCACACAACCCAAGACTAAGAATTCTAGCCAAGTTCTGTACCTTCACCACTGGCAAATATCCTGAGTGTAACAGAAAAAAACATCCTCTGATTTCAGTGGGTTTATAATCTTGTAAATTATTAAATACTTTGTGTGAGAGATTCCTGGGCACATTGGTAAAATAGCAATAAGCCAGCTGTTTTAGATATCAATTTGATATTAACTGCACAGGCATATTTAAGAAGTGTCTGGTTGCACTGGTTACACAGCTTTAGATGGAGACTAATATATTTGCATTACTGCAGATTGTGTATTTAATTTTGACCCTGCTGACATTTTGGACTCAAAGTAACTCAATCTTTCTCAGAAATTTTTGCTACAAGTATTTATGTTAATAAAATAAATACACAGCTTTGAAATATATTTTTCAGTATTTGTTCACATCTTCACATCTGTTGACCGTTTACTTATATAAAGAGAAAAGAAATTAAATGTGAGTACAGTGGAAGTCAATCCTTGTAAATGTGAACACCCATTCTTAGGCTTTGGGCAACTTTATGGAAATGATTCCTAAACCACAACATGCCCCTATGTAGCAAGTCCAGAAGACTTGAGAAATGACCACTTTGACAACAAGTTTGCAGTGGGTTTTAATGACATATTGCAAATGTCAGGAGTTGCACATTATGCAGTTGGCTTGCTTTGTGCTAACTTGCAGGAGGAATTCTAAATGCTTAACTTACATACAGAATCCTATGTAGTCCTGCAGCAGTACCAGTATTTACAGTCAATACAGTAGCTGAAGTCAGTGCTGCAGCACCTCCCCTACATTATCTTGCATTTGTAATTCAGGCAAGCAGAAGCAGAACATTTCTCTGTGGAGCATCTCCACCTGGCATATATCCCTCCAGGCAAAGCCAATAAAATTGTCACACACAACTAAACATCCATTTATTTGTATTCACCTGTTTCTCATCAAATCATCTCTACAAGACAGTAGTGACATAACATCACCACTAGTGTTTTATATGTTGCTCCCTGTAGGGAAAGTGCTCATCCATAACTGTCACATCTAAGTATTAATTCCATGAAAAAATAAAGTAACCTCACTCTGTAAAGGAGCCAGCATTACAGCAAATGGCAAACCATAAAGTGAGCATTCGTTTGTTTAAATGTGTCAGCAGTCCTCAGGTTGTGGTGCATGGGCCTATTCCTGTGACTGACCTTTTGGCAACTTTGGGTCTTCCCATGCAGCTCTTCTGAAATCAGTAAACTTTGGAGAGCTCTGAATGCATCCAAGTGGGGCACCATAGCAGGGGAGGTCAGAATTGCTAAGTTAACGGGAGAATTAAGATGGCTAAAGATTTCAGTGAGTTGGGAAATGTCATTTCACTCAATACAAATAATAATTTATTACATACCAGCCAGGGTGCCACTGGCAAATTATCTTTATCTAAGTGATTCCCAAAATCTAGTTTGCAGTCCACTACACACCTCCATTCTCTAACACAAGAGGGAGCTGAAATATCTTGACAAACAGAAAAACCCAGACAATGGTGTTGGCAAAAGACAGTGTGGTATCCAGAGCTGGAGAGAGCAGGTATAGCTGCTGTCTACTGCTGAGGAGAGCATGTCCAGCTGAAACCAAGCTGGCTCCTGCAGAGCCTCTGGACACCCCTGGAGCTTGCCCAGTGCTCCAGGGTGGGAGCAGGGAACACAGGCACTGCACATCCAATAGCTCAGCCCGCTCTCCTGTGTGTATCTCCTGGGTGTATCCTTTGGCACTGCAGCCGTGCCTTACTCAGAGCTCTTTGCAAAGTACCCAGAGGCACCCAAGCAGCTCAGATGGCAGCTGTATGTATGGCAGAGCCAGTCTGAGCCAGACTATGTTGCACTTCATGTGGAGCCACTCCGCTCTCTCTGCACTTCACCCCAACCCCAGAATGACAGGCAGGAGACACTGCTGCCCAACCTCGGCTCTACAGGCTTTGTACCACGAGCTCTGTCCCACACACTTGTATGGACACAAACTGCCATGGGCACAGCACAGCTCAATCTAGGCAGGGCTATACCTGAAGTAAAAGTACCCAGAACCTGGCAAACTCTGCAAGAAGAGCTCTATCCACACGTGCTTGGTGCAGACAGCCTGACCTTTCACAGGCAAAACCAACTGCATTTCATTCTCTGAAGGAAACTGGCAACACTGATGACTGAACTATAGTTGCCCAAAAGAATAACATAGAAGATGCATGTAGAAGAGCCTTTTAATTGAGCACAATTATTATGCTTTAAATTGCCTTCTAAATTGATTATGTAATTTAATTCCTATAGATTGCACACTGTATACATTGACAGTCCTTTTAGCATCTTCAATCTATGATTTGCATTAAGTTTGAAACCATAAAAACCTGGTCTAACTACCAGAATGGGGAATATAGCTTTGGAGGCCAGGACTACATCTATTTATACCTTATCCAATTTGCTGATTCTTAGTTTATGCAAGCCATTTGGGTTTGATCTCATAAATGCAACTGCTAACTTCCTAAGGACTTAGAGATTCTTATAAGTACTCAATATGTTAACAAATACATTTGTTAGTTAACATACTAATTTGCTGACAAGTGATGGCATTTTTCAAAATTGGAACCGATCTGATGTAACACATCTAAAAATTCAGATAAATGACACCCTTCTACTGATCACGTCAAATTTATGCCAGTAACTTTTGCCTTTACTAAGCAAAACGAGCCTATAGAGCTGTGTAATCATATTTGGGCTGAAAACTAAAATTATAGTTAATTTGGGATTGGAAAAACTAGGCTACTCCAAGATCTTAAACTCAATCTGCTAGTACAAACCCTTCTAAATTTCTAAAAGACAATCATATAAATCTGTCTAGGGATGGAAATACAAAAAGCTCCTTAGAAAGTACTGGTCTGACAGAAATGCCTCAGAGTATTCTACACCTAAAATTCTTACCTCCTGCTTTCTGGTTATAGATTAAATGTTTTAGAGTGAACAAGATACAGAGAAATTTTCAGATCACAACCCTCCCCATTTCTTCCCTGCTTATGCTCAAACACTCACCATTTCCATAACAAGTATGTTCTGAATTGCTCAGAGAAGATACGAAGCAAATATTTATAATAATCCTTTTTTTACAGGTGGGAACACCAAGACAGAGAGAAAAATTCGTTGGTTCCAACATTACTTCTTATTAGAGCTATGACTGGGTCCCTCATTTACTGAGTCCCACTGAGCAGCTGCCCCACTGCCTCCTCAATAATTTGGTTTTAGGATTTATGTGTAAACACCAAACAGCTGGGATTCCTGTTGGCTGTTCACAATCTGACACCAAATTAAAGAGGACCCAAGTGCTGCACAAAGACTAAACAGGAATTGGTGGTTCTAACAAATGAATTGCTGTTGGCAGATTTCAGTGGAGGTGAACTATCTCCCTTAAGCTAAATGCAGTGTGGAAGTAAGGCAGGAACTGGAGTTATTGGGTAACTGGGAGAATCTTCCCAGCAGGGAGCACAGGGAAGGAGAAAACAGGATGAAATTTCCCAAGAGAGAAACCAGAACCTCAGAGTGCAGCTTCAATCTGAGACCCCTTCACATTCCTGCTCCTCTTGCAGACAGGTGGAAAGAGTTTTGGCACCCACATATACAGTCTCAAAGTCATTGCAAATGTAATTTACACTCCCTTAAGTGGAATGCAGTCTTAGCATAAATCAAGCTCCTTTGCACAAATCCCTACTCTCTAGTGCATGTTGTTTGATTCTTTGTGCAGCACTAAATAAATATTTTTAGAGTTCTGACTAGAATATCAGAAAGCTTGATTTATTAGTTTCTCTTGTATTTTGCTCAGCATAAAATCCATTCCATCAGCTCCATCTGTTAATGTTTTTTGTCACACTCTTCCCTCGTAACATTCTCTTCTCATTTTTGCATGTATTTCTCATCTACTTTCATTATTTTCTCAATCACAACAAAATACTAATTCTAATTGTCTTACTACCCATGATTTTTCCATTCTCTGACTCAGAGGTCTGAATTATGAGTGTATTTTATTAGCAGAATAGGACAAAAAATCTCGTTACTTATGAAGTAAGGATTGCTTTCAGAATTTTAAGACATTGCCAATAGCTCTGGACATAATCTGAAGAAGCTGACAGACAACAGAGGCTGATGCTGGTGCTGTACCTCCTCTGGTTCCCTGGCTCGGGGATTTAAGATAACACTTCATGCAATTTTGTCTATGACTTGTACATATCTACATAGCACTGGGAGATGGGACAATCCTGCAATGAGTGCAGACAACCTCAATTCAGGAGTGGATGTTGGCCACCTTGCATTATTCTGCTATAATATCAAAAGGCTGAAAACTCAGGTGTTTTGACCTCAGAGCTTCCCAAATGGGGAATCTTGCAGTATGTCTTACTTCATATTTTCCTCACTGTAGCCAGTATAAGGGAGGTGACTGAGCATAATCTAAAAGACCCAGTCAGGGATTTATCACTCAATTTGCTTTAACATAGAAAGGTTTAAAACAGCCTCAGCTGTTCCTGAAATAAGCACTCCTTGATGTGAAGTAACTGTGGCATAATTGAGCTAACTGGATTTTCTGTAGCACTGTTGATGTATGCTAATTTGGATGAAGATGAAGAGTGCAAAGTTCCTTTCATATTTGCCCTCCTCAAAAAAAAAAAAATCACTGTTTTTAAAAGAACATTACAGAGCTTTATTCTTTAAATCAAAAAATTCTTAGTCCATCTAATACTTTGGCCACTGCTTCTTCCCTTCAGATGTCAGAACACCTTAACCTAAATCACTAGGTCTGTTATACTTTATGGTGCTACTGGAATGGAAATGTAGGTTCTAGTAAGTAAACATTCATTAACTACTTACCAGCAATCCTCAAAAAGGGCATCTTTTGAAAGCTTTTGAGACTTATCTTCAGAGGTCACCTTAAAAAACAAACAAACAAAAAAATCCCCACCCCAGAATAAAAGGAAAAGGAAGCAAGACCTGCCAGAATTAGATCTCAGAAACAGCAGCTGTCTCTAAAGATTTCCTTGCTTAGCTGCCCAGTTACACAGCTGGTTTGACTGGTTACAATAGTATTTTTCTCTTCCTATTTTATGATCTCTTACCCTGATTAAGGGGGAACTCTTGGAATGGAGATTCTCCTGAAAATCCTGGGAATCCCACATTTGAAATGGCAGTTCTGGCAAGTGTTCCAAGCAGTAAGACACATTGCTAGGTGCTTCTTGGAAAGCAAGCACACAGGGGAGCAGAAAAAAATGCTTGGGCACAAAGAAAGCAAGTCCAGAAGCCCAGAAGCAGTTTTTCTGAGTAGACTTTACATATTGTACTCCAAAGAACTTTGTTTATAACACCCAGCTCTGGTGGCATTAGCAGGGTAACTGTGACAGCACAGATTGCCAAAACCCTCCCAAGATCCTGGACAGATGTTCTGATCAGAAACCTGTGACTCTTTTCCTGGCTGTACTTATCACTGCCCAAGCTGGTGCCTGGAATCAGGCACCCCTGGCCAGGATTCACTTACACTGGGGATTCTCTATCAAGTTATACTTCATTAGCAGAAATACAAGTTGCTTTTGTTCACACTCTAAGCAAAAGTGGAGTGAAACCTATCTATTTATTTACATTTAATTAAAGATATTAGGGTTTTAGATATCACGAAGTCTGCCTCTCTGTTTCACTGCTCCCACAGGTAACAGCTACATTGTTATTTAACTGTATTGATGTATACATAATAAGAGTTAAACTCACCTCATACTTTCTAAATAGGAACATTCTTGAATATATGCCAGAAAAACATGTTCACTACCCTTTTAATGCCTCACTTGTTATTAGCCTCACAAAGCAATAGAAAGAGATCAGCTGCTTAATTTAGGAGGATGCTTTCTAGCACCATCTTGTATCCAGTTGGGAATTAATCACAGAAACAGTCAGAAATATAGTATTTCTTAATAAACAGGAGAAACTACAGAAGCCAAACCACTGCAGTTCTTCACTGATCATAATGCTTCAGAGATCCAAAGGGAATTGTATGCAACTTTTTCGTATTACTAGAAGGGTTATTCTGATGGGCCTAATGTTCCCAATATGCTTCCAGAATTTAAGTAGTACAGAGACATTTTTCAGTTTTCCTCACTGAAGTTTGCACAGGTTTGTCCTATCTTGGAACTTATGCAACTGTCTCACCCATCTCTGACTTGGCAAGACAAGTGCTTAAGTTAATTCTGAAGGACTAATATCTAGTAAGAGATTGTACAGGGACCAACAATGGGCCTGGAATTAGACTCCTCAGGCTTTAGTCCCTGCAGTCATGCAGGGCAGATCACACAGTCCTGCAGTTTCTCTAAAATGTACTTATTTTCATTAAACATGTCAAGGTCCTCCAGTGAAAAGGACTTTTTTGATTTTTTTCTGCTATTATGGACCTAAGAGAAGACAACAGAGATCAACTTTCTATTTTGCCCAAGAAGTCCATAGCAAACAAAGGGTGACAGAGAAAGGGAGGAGGCAAGGAAGGTCATGACCATTTTATCTGGATGGGCAATGAAACACTAACAAGTTGAATCCCTGAGACACATCCTGTAGGTTCACATCAGAGCCAGGAGTTTACTCTGCAGTTCACCTCTGGAGCAGGGCTCCAGCCACAATGCCATTCCTCCTGGCAAATACAGTTTTCTGTGAAGCAAAATATTCCTGCATTTCTTAGATCTGTAAAAGCAGCAAGAGACACTTTATAGCATAGAGCTGAGTTAAAGGAAGAAAGATCCACTGTAACATCTCTTCCATATCCCAGTGCCTGCTGCACACAATGTGTTTGACAACTTAACTAGATATCACCAGTCTCCAGGACAAAGGCTCTTTTCAACACTCCATTTCTCTGTGTAGATCTCAAAAGAGTTAGCCTGCCCTGGTAAGAAACAGAATTTCCTCTGCTATGACTCCACTGTCTCAGTGAATAACACAGACCACTACATCCAATTTAAATTGAGCAACTGTTGCTTTTCCTATCCAACCACTTGTTTTGCACCCTCAAGATAACCTCTTCAAAAAGAAATTGAAAATAAGGTTGGAACTGCTAAAGTTGCAGGAAGCCAGCTGTTTGCTTATCTAGAATCACAAAACAATTTAGGTTGAAAGACATCTCTGAAGGTCATCTAATACAACTCCCTATCTAAAAACAAGGCTAACTTAAAAAGTAAATCAGTCTACCAAAGGCCTTCATTGGCCAAGTTTTAAAATCTCCAAGGACAGAGATTCTGCACCCTCTCTGGACATTGTTCAGTGTTCAAGTAAGAACAAACCAATGATACTTCCAAGTGCCCCATACACTTCCAGTGAAGGAGAGCATGGTATCATTATGGCACTGTGGGATTAAACAGTGATGGGCCCGTGAGACCATAAAGGTGTTGTGGGGAGAAGCCAGTACATGGTTTCACAAAACACCTTTCACTGCTAGTGATGCCAGCAGGGCAAGTCCTGCTGCAGTGCAGCATGCATTCCTGCTACCCACAGCACGAGAGATGTAAAATCCTTTTTCCTGCAGTGACTTGGCTTTGTTTCTGTGTATCTGGTGTGTAGGCGAGGAGTTCTGCACCTGCACGAAAGCCGTGGGATCCATGACCTTGGCTTGCCTCGCTGGCAGCTTTCCCTCTGCCTCTTGGTGGTGGTAATCATTCTTTTCTTTAGTCTGTGGAAAGGCGTGAAGACTTCGGGAAAGGTAGAGCTAATCTTGTCCTTCTATCTCAACTACATTCTTTGTCTCCTTTAAAAAGTCTCCTAATTTTAGAAAGCAAGGAAGTAAATCACTGATTCTGAGGGATCCTCGGGGACCAAACCATGTGAGAGACCTTCACATATGTACAATGAAAATACACCATCCCAATTCAGCCTTTATTGTATTTGCAAGCTTTGCTTGTGTGATGTTACAACTGGAAATTTTATTAGCATGTTATTTTCAATTCAACAAAAATTTCTGAATTGTGAAAAGTGGTCACATCCAGAAAACATTTTTAAATACTCAAAACTGTCTTAAATGTGCATCCTATTCTTAGCCAAATGTACTAATGCTTCAATGGCATTGAATGCTTTGGTTTTACTATATAAAATGCCATGTCAAGAGAAAGACCTGATCAAAGTCATTTGAAGTTACTCTTTGACATCCCTCAAAAACCACCTCAGGAGTATTCTAGGGTTGGATACATCTGAGAGCTTTTTGTACATTTTCATGCCAGTATCACCTAATATGATGACTGCACTATTTTAGTAAATGATACAGAGCTGAGCAGCTCATTGGCAGTCTAACACATGTTGGTAATGTCTTCTGTTTGTCAAAACTGCCTCCTACTGGTATCTGTAAACTTATATCTGAAAAGACTCATGATACATAACAGCATTTTCCCCCAAGATGTCCTGTAGAGCGCTTCTCCATCAAACTGAATGGCCAAACCAAGAAAATGCCAGCTGTGCTTATCACACATTCTTAAATCTTCTGTAAGAGCTCATCAGTCTTTGGGATTTCTGTTGCCTGCAGGTTGTTTGGATAACAGCCACTTTGCCTTATGTTGTATTATTTGTCTTACTAATACACGGAATAACCCTCCCTGGTGCATACAATGGAATAAATGCATACCTGCACATAGATTTCAGAAGATTAAAAGAAGCCACAGTAAGTGTACTTTTCTGCTCTCATTCCCTTATTATTAAAGCTACTGCCTTGTTATTAAAACTGAAAATATTACAGCTAACTTCTGAACTTGTATAGCCACACTTCTGCTTCTGCATAAGCACTAGTCCACTGTCTCTGACAGTCTAACTTTACCACTCTCCATAACAGCACTATCTCACACCAAACCCAAACAGTTCAGGTCACAAAACACTTGTCTGAAGGCAGTTACAGGTCTGGCAAACCCTTTAAAGAGTCCATGTTTTGACTGTACACCCAGTAAATTACAGTATTCTTTATACAAGAAAATGGAGTCATGCAAAAATTTAGTTCTCAAAAGGCTAAGAATTCCCTCAAGAAGAAAATCTTGCTATTTTAATCACTAGCTTAATATTAACCTGGTAAACAAAAATTCTGGCCTATGCAAATCTTGCTAAACATATAAAGTCAGGACTAACTCAGCTGTTCAAACCATTGTCCTTCATACAAAGGAGATTTGCAATAGCATGGTGTTCTTATCTTGCTATTGAAAGTAGTCTACATTTCACTGTATCACTTAACAACATTAACAACATTAAATATATATCCATACCAATTTACTTTGTGGAGTGACTTGGAACTAAGACTTATTTCGTACATTTTAAAGCAAGATATCGTCACTAACTCATGAATTTACTGGCATTTCAGACCTACAAAAAATGAAGATCTGATGATTACAGAGAGATTTTACCTGTACTATTCTAAAAAGATCATAAATCATTTATAAGACAGTGATATCTCAATGGATGGGTCACAAGACCACTCAAATGGTTATGAAACTGAAAAGCAATGACATCACTCTCCTAAAAGTAAATGCATCATCTTGAAAATTTGCAGAAGGGTCTGCAGTCTGTCCATAGTTGCACTGTACCTTTCCTGTGAATCCTATCTTGATTTTTCCAGAATAATTAAAAAAGACCTTGAGAGTTAAGAATACGGAGCTATTTTATATACTTTTAGCAGAACAATACTTCCCTGGCTTTTTAATACTAAATTTGGAAACTGACATTTCTTCAGTAACAGAATTTTCACCAGAACCCAGATCCCATCTCACTCTATTTTGGAATAGTAAAACCAAACTTCAAATATGGGACTTTAATCACAAGGCAGTAGCCACCCCAGTAGTTCATACATTTAAATACAAAGATGCAAGGATGAACAAAGGAGGTGATTAAACTTTTCATATGTATTTTAAGTGCTGTTTGGAGAAAAGCATCATAAATTCAACTAGATGGAGCTGTGCCTGCTTGCACCAGCTCAGGATCTAGGCCCCCATGACCATAGCTGCCCTCTGCTTCTGGAAGGATATTCTGTGCACTGCTCTTTCATGGCTTATTATTTCTGCAGCTGCTATTTAAGTGACCCTAAAGTTACTTGTTGCTAAGACGAAATTTTTCAGACAACAACAACAAAAAGTTGCTCTAGAATAATAAAAGACTAAAGAGCAGTTATACAGAGAAGTTTCACTAATTGCTTTGCCATGTCAGCCTTTCCCCTCTTGGAGACTGGGATACCTGCTGCTGCAACAGTCCTGTTTGTTTAATCTTAGTTCTCAGGCTCCAAAGAATAGAATCCCACTTCACTGGATCTGATTTATGATTTTTTTTTTTTCTTCCAAATGAAAACAAAGAAACACTGTAAGTCACAAAGAGTAATGACACGGAGGCCTCTACCAATGCTCTTCTAGAAGACCTCAAAGCACCCAGATCAATGTCCAGGTGTGCCTCATTTTAGGGAGCCACATCCTGCACAGCACTGAGCAAGCCCTGAGACACCTCAGTTCTCAGGGATATTGAGTCCACAATCATGTCTATAAAAAGGAGAAAAAGATATTCAGCTGAGGATCTTTTAACTAGACCAATGATCAATTCCTTGCTGAAAGCCCAAGAGCTACAAAGTCACAATGCTCATCTCCACTGCACAAATGGATATGTTAAAAATCTGCGTAAAACAGAATCTGTGTTCTGCTAAAGGGATCAGTGTTAATTAGGGACTTCAATCAGACGTGGAGGTGACACTCACTCTTTCATTCACCTTAGCGAATATCCTGAAGATTATATAACACCTGGTGCTGCACACAATGTTTCTTCTCCTCACAATACAGTAACTTTTTAAATCCACATACACAAGAAAGAATAGGCACAAAAGTTAAATGCCAAACACTGAAGAAAGCTGGAAAGACTGATGGCTGCCTCCTGTAAAATGCTTCTATTTTTTTCATTTTTCATGCACATAAAAACAATATCCTACCATAAAATATATTAGACTATGCATCAGTCAGATTCAACTGAAGTGAAAGAGAACATGAGCATCAACAGCAGAACCAGCCCCACTGTCTGCTTCACATCCTGCTTCGGTACAAAAAAAAGGAATGTCTTACATTTAATCTTAGTTGTAAAGGAATTTCTGGTTTCTGCTCTTTGTAACCTTCACCTTGATCTTCTCAATTTGTTTCCTAATCAGCTACTAAGAACCAAGACTCTTACTCAACAGACACGGTGCATAAGTCCTTTGGGAGGCAGCAGGTGCTTATGTCTTACTTCAATCAATAGGACTTAAGCACATGCTTAAGGGTGCTTGAATAATAAGAAAGGGGAAGCACAATGAATGCAATTACACTGGCAAGACACAAAAGAACTAGAGAACCACAGAAACAAGTGCTTTATGGTGGCACCATGCAGACCTAGTTATGGTTTAAACAAAATTGATGTTACAAATGTTCAGGAATTTTGTTAACAACAAGCGTTATCTGAAGTTATTAAAAAACAAGAAAAAATATAAAAGATTTTGCACCCCTCCTTCTGCATTCTTATCCACAGAAACGCTTTTAAGAGACCACAACCCTATTAGACGTCAACCTTTGTGTGAAAATAGGATATTAAGATGTAACTGGTATATAAAAAGAATGAGCAAGGAATTGGTGTTACAGGATTGTCTTGCTATTATTGAAAGAAATCCGTGATACCTAGAAGTCCTGTATGAACTGCAATTTCTTCTGCAACTCCTCCAGCTAAGTGAGAAAGCTGATAGATAACCTACCTGGTTCTGTTCACAGCACATCAACTGTGCTTCAGTGTCTGATTCAAGAAAGCATCATATAAAGTGCACTAACAGTCACACAAAGAAAGCTCCATTGTGGGAAAGAAAATGTCCTCTAACTTTTGACCCATTAACTATTTTTAGTTTTCTGATTATACATTCCAAACTAGCTTGGAACAAGGACTATTGGAAGTGTATTTCTGCCACCCAGGAGAAAAATCCTGTAATCATTTCAGTAGTTGGTAAAATCTCAGAGGTACAACTGTCCACTCCACAGGTAACAGGGTGCACAGAGCAAGAATGTGCCAGAAGTTAAGCCATTCCAGACCATGACCATGCCCCATGTGACACCTCACTGGAGCTGGTGGCTCACACTCCCACAAGCATGAATGCCAATTGTTTTCCAAAAGCCAGTTGCTTTGTACTCGTCTTGCTTTTCTCCTGATGTATCCCTGTGGACTGAACTGACACTGACCATGTTGGTGTCATTGTGCAGGTGTGGATTGATGCAGCCACTCAGATATTTTACTCCTTAGGAGCTGGGTTTGGTGTTTTAATTGCATTTGCCAGTTACAATAAGTTTGACAACAACTGTTACAGGTAAGAGCCTATTCTTTCACTACTATTGCAAAATTATAGTGTTTTATTCTGACTGCAGCTGGAATAAGTACTATCTTTATCTTCAGTCATTTGTTAAGGACAGTGAGTTTTGCATAGACATAGCAACCAACCCAAATCTTGTAACACTGTCTTCCTTACTGAAATTTTAGTAACATGGACCTGCCAAGATATCTGCTGCACTGCAAAAACAGAATGGGATTAGGTCTGGACTTTAGACAGCTGTGTAAACTGTACTGGTGTTTGCCTTTCAAAAGTACCATTAAGCACAACAGTGAGCACAGGGTGAAATCTCATTGGTCCAGGAACTAATAGCAGAAAGATTCCAGTTTCCAGAAGTGTTCCTGTGCTTTGGGATTATATTTCTGATATTTCATGTTGAGTTCCAATTTAGGAATGCACTTTAAATCAAGACAGTTTGTAAGTGCTTTGCTGAATCACTGCCATGGAAATTCAAACAGAACTGCTCTGCACCTTCTGAGAAATTCCAACATTTAGACGTTTTGCTAACATTCCCTTTTGGAATGAAAACAAGCATCACTTAAAATTTTCCCGTGAAATATAAATTCAAGAAGTACACGTATTATAAATACAGTGGGAACTGAAGGATGGAAAGGAAAAAGAAAAGTTAAAGACAATCCCTATCTAGTCCTTAAAGTGTTTTTTTTGTTTGTTTGTTTTGTTTTTTCCTCACTGGGCTGTTCCTCTTTCCACAATTAGGGATGCTTTGCTGACTAGTACCATTAACTGTGTCACAAGCTTCATCTCGGGATTCGCAATTTTCTCCATATTGGGGTACATGGCTCATGAACACAAAGTTAAAATTGAGGATGTAGCTACTGAAGGTAGGAAATGAATACTAATTTTACCCCCTTTTTTGCAAATGTGTATATATTAATATTAGTTCAAATTAACTTGCTTGGAACTAGAACTCTGTCTTTAAATGCCTTCTTGAAATGTGAACTCTAAATGGCTTTGATTCATCTCCCCTCTACTGAACTGAGGTTCCCCAACATCTTACCCCCCCACAAGTGTTGCCTGTGCAACGAACAGGCCTTTGACCGTTTTTGATGGTTCTGGTGAGCTCAACTCTCTTGTCCTTTCACTGGTAACTCATCACACCCAACAGTTCCTTCTCCCCCACATTGCTGAAAAATAGCCTTGAGAATCCCATACAAGGTTATTCAAAGTGGAAAGAATAGCATATATTTTTTTATTATTATTACCCAACTGTCATGAGTAAATAATTAAAGTATTTTGGATATATTTTTGGTAAAATGCAAATTTTGTTTTAACAGCTACTCAGAGTGTAATGGGAAGTGAAGTAAAAGTCAACTTACTCATAATTTACCTTATTAAAATGAGCACTTTTGTGACAATAAGAAACATCATTTAATAATACTTTTCTTTTTTCTGTTTTCTATTCCAGGAGCTGGTTTAGTTTTCATCCTGTACCCAGAGGCAATTTCAACTCTTTCAGGATCTACATTTTGGGCTGTGGTGTTCTTCATCATGCTCCTTACTCTTGGCATTGACAGTTCTGTGAGTAATTTTTCCTTCTAGCCTTAACATTTTGCTTTTACTGTTATATTCCTTAAGTGGAGAGCTATCAACCTTAAGCAGGGCATTACATTTCAAATAAACATTCTGTACATTCCCTGGATCTGTTTTCACAGTCACAGGCAACATAGCAATAGTATTACTCCCAGTATTATATTTAAAGACTCACAATCATTAAGAGGTTTAGGAAAGTATCAAATCTTTTACAAGCCAGAAAATATTTACTCACTGCTACTTTTTTTACAGTGGGGCTGTTCATCAACAATTATTACTGTTTAAAGGTATAACCTAACAGCACTGCTATGAACCTGCAATAAGGTTTTGGAACCCTGCTTGCAAAACACACTAAGACATTGAGTAAAGTGGTTTCTAGAAGGGATTTTTATATGTGCTGAAGTCCATCCGTCTACTCAAGACACAATGTCTGAAGGTAGTCCCATTTTTTTCTACAAACAATGATACAGAATTTCCTGTAAATTTAGTCACAATTTAAAAATCACACCAGAATATTTCATAGTGGTTTCATTTTACTACAGTCTTGCTGTAAAATGTCCAGTCAAACAAGTGTATTTGCTCTTTCCATAATGTGGTAAGTTTTACTACACCATGATATTCAGGATCATAAAGACTTCATCCCACAAAATATTCCAAGTCCCTCAACAACTTTTGTGCTGCTTTGTTCTTGCTAAAGAGGCATCAAGATATCCTGATATATTTAGCTTAAAGGTTGAATAATTTCTGGGAATACCAAATAGGGTCTTTAAGGAATAGTGAACCATGAACAAACATTCATCCTCTTTAGCAGGGTAGGGGTTTCTTACTATTCCAAAGCATAGAAGTCTCTTTTGTAGTTCTGAATGTACAGAGTTGATCTAGGAATTTCTTGCTGGAAATGGCAAAACAGAGTGTTTCCATTGCTTGCAACCTCAGGAAAATTCATTCATTTTCAAGGACAAGAAAGGGAAAGAATCAGTTGACAAGGAGAAGATCAAAACTAAGAAAAATGAGGTTGGAGCAGGAAGCTTTGATATTCATTATCAAATAGCTGAATGAGATCTTGTGGAGTGAGGGCTGAGCTCTAAAGGTCAGATTGAAGTCTAAATGTTTCTGAAATGTTTGGATTTTTGGATTCCAGCTCAGGTTCAATGAAGTTTGAACTTTATAGACTAAGATCTGAATCCTTATACAAAAGTTAGAGGGAACATTATATCTGGGTTTGTAGCTTGGTCATTTTTCCACTATAGGCAAAGATGGAAAATGGAAATGAAGAGTTTAGCACAGTGAAAGAGCAAGAATGACCAGTAGGAAAAGGACAGAATTAAGGAGAAAATAAATGCTCAAAAGTGTTTAGATCCAAAACTGTTAACACTGCAACAGCAGTAAATTTAAGACAACGTAAAGAAACATTCGAATGGTGAAGACACAGCTTGAAATTGCAGAACACACTTTTCCTACAAGTGGAGAAAGGTCTATTTCTTGTGGAGCTAATTAAATACTGTGAACTAATGAACTGTGGCCAAGTTTATCTCTTTCTTTCTGAAAGAGGAGGGATTTGTCATCATTTCCCAAGGAAAACTCAGGTCATGCAGTACTATTTATGGTGATCTTCTCAACTCTCCCCCCCCATCTGACTGATCAAATCCCTGAAGGGAAAATTAAAATTTTTAAAGCTAAAAATCAAATAACCCCAAAGCTAGAGAAGAATAATTATACATGACTACTTGTATTCATGCACATAAGCCTCCACTGGCACAGAAATACAAAAAATTCAATGATCTGTACAAAAATGGAACTGTCACAATGTAAAAGAAAGAAATCTGACCATGCGAATTTAAGCAAGCAACAGTGAAAAGGGCAGAAAGCAGAACAAATATTTGCAAACATTTTTTTGAAGTAGGCATCTAGCTTGTTATAGGGAATTAACAAGGAGAGTAAATCGTGATACATTAAGAAATGGTCCTTTGCCAAAATAGTCCAAGCTGTCTCTTTCCATTTTCAACTTCTCCAAGGCCGATTAAGTGCCAACACAGTAGCAACTTCTGAAGAGATCAAATATTAACCCATCTTAACTGCAGGGCACCCACTGATGCCCCCTAAGACACTAGGAAATACAAACCTACACTGTGTTTTGGCGCATTTTACTTGTAAGCGTTAGTTACCTTTGAAGAAAAATTGGGTCCACTGCCCCCAGCTCCATGCCTCTAGGTAGGAATTATTCAAATTCTAAACAGACAATTCTCTGCTGCTGATTTCAACCAGAGCTGCTGGTTTCATCAAATTCTTACAGGAAAGGGACAGGCTATGTCAGCACCTACTAACCAGCTACTGTATTGCACCAAGCACTCCAGGTCTTACCATGGTCTTCTAGTATCACAAAAATAATGGAATCCAGCCTCTCCAAAATAATAAATGAATTTATTTGTTATGACAAAAGACTGAAATTACTTTTCATAGCTTCTTGGTGAGGGGGGGGCAGAATGCTTTCATTAATGGAAAGAAAACTCATAACCATTTACATAACCCAGCAATTTCAATGAAAATTTGGAAAGTACCTTTCCTATATTGCAAAACAAGGCCTAATGTTCAGCATTAACTTCTAGAAAACAAAGTAAAATTCTTTCATGTTGTCAGCAAAAAGACATTACATCAAGTTTCCTATGTAGTAATTCCTCCAAGTCTGTAAAGATTTTCATCAAACTGGAATTGGTTAAGTGGCTAAAGTGAATCTTTCTTCAGCACATTTCCCCTAGATGTTTCTTGTGCCTGTCTTTATAAGAAATATCTTAAGGAGGTTAGTTACTTAATCTACCAGCTTTTTCTCCAATGTATATTGAAATGTGTATTATTTTTCCCAAAGTACCTATTGTCCTGAGTCAGCAAAGAGTCTGCACAGGATATGGCTGTGGAGGCAACAACCATCACACTTGAGTTCCCTGACACTCTCCTGTGTGAAGAGGAGAGTTAGAAAATTAGGCCTCATAACACCAGTGATTTGCAGCTGAACTGTCAGAAAGCATAGAGGGGTTGGGTATTAATGATACCAACTGCTTTACATTCTTTGTCTGTGTTTACAACAGTCAGCAGGGTTTAACCAGAGCTCTTGCCTTCCCTCCCTCAGATGGGGGGAATGGAGGCTGTCATCACTGGCTTGGCAGATGATTTCCACATTCTGAAGCAGCACAGGAAGCTCTTCACCTTTGGTGTTTCTTTTGGCACTTTCCTACTTGCCCTTTTTTGCATCACCAATGTAAGTACAACAAAAGTTTCCATCAACCTCCTACCTTAAAAATGCAATTAACCCTATGGGATAGAATTATGGATAGGTTCAGGTGACTAGTTTTGTTATAAATGTTAGTTCTTTAACTTATGGTCAGAACAGCACTTTTAATCTCATATATATATACATATGAAGCTTCTCTGGTTTTTGGCACAAGATCACTAGCTATCAACCAAACCAAGTCCTTGTTCCAAAGAGCTGACTGTGCTACAACTGGTTTTGTTTGATTCTGTGTGCTTTGTTTTGTGTTTGTTTGGGGGGTTTTTGTTTGGTTTGGTTTTGCTTTGAACTAAGAATTTCAAGTGACCAGACCATCAGCTGGCTGCTGTCTTCTTAGAAGCAAGTAAGAAGCACTCCTTGTTAAAGGAGTGTAGAATAACGATCTCCTCTCACCCACATGTTTCTTAATGTTCCTTCATGTACCTAGATCTTATCTCTTACTCTTAACACCGTAAAAAAAAGTACACAGATAACTTACCCTGAACATCTAGTAACTGTGTTTATCACTACCATCACCCTGAATGATTTGCCTCATCTGGCTTTTGACAACTAGTTAAGGAATGAGAATCACAGTGTTCTAGGTTGAAGAGAACTTTCCTTTATTTGAGCAAAAAAAAAAAAGACAAAAAAGACCTGTAAGCAAACATGCCAAAAGTGTTAGAAAACAACTAAAACTTGAGGTAGCCTCTGTGAAAGCAGATGTGCTGAGCCTCTCTCCATCCCTAGAAATGGTTTCCAAATGTATTATTAAGATTACTCAAATGGCATAAGTTCATAAATAGCAAAGTTCTTCTCACACTAAAAGAATATCCCAATATTTGTACTCTAGTTTCCTCAGACTGGGAAACATTTGACACGCTAAAAGTAGATATATCATGCAAAATACCTATCCTTTTAATACCAAGCTATCTCTATTGATACCTAAAGTCTGAACATGCTCCTTCTTTATCTAATTTTCAATTGAAATAAAATTTCCTGAAGTATGAGATCAGAAGAAATTCAGTGTTAAGAGCCTGACCAGGTGCCAGTGGGTGCAATTCCTCTGCCTTCAAGTGAACTAAAGTAGTTCAAGATAACAACCTAGCTCCAGCTTTTAAGCTGTTAAGATTTAAGTTCACCCCTCCAGCTGCAATTCACAAAACTGCCCAGACTTGTCCAAATGTATTAGTACACGTAACTGAGGAACAACATTTCTAATGTGTACAAAATAACAAGAATAACCCGTATGAGACCATCACACGAAGTTCACGTTTCATTTTGCCCTCAGAAACATTAAGGCTGTATATTCAAAAGCAGCTGTTTCTGAAACAAATATGCTTCTTACAAAATCATATTTGTCATTCACTTTACCAAGTTTGATAGCAAAGACATTCGTTTGGAGCAGGTGTAGAGCAAAAACAAGGAGGTCAAACTCAAATGTCATTCAACAAGCAACATTTTCTTTCTAACACAACAACCAAAGTTCATTCAGTTTCCGGACAAGTCCCCACAGAATTAAAAACCTAGACAAGGCCTAAACACTGGGCTCTCTATTTTTGTAAATATGCACAGCTGTTTCAGAAAAACATCTTTTTATAAGAAAAAAAAAAAGGAAAGTGATTACAAAGATTAAAATCACCTACAGATCTAAATAGTGCAAGTGTTAATTATACCATTAGGGTAAAAACATGTAAAATGATTCCTTTGTTCCTCCCCTTCTAAACAGACATAGTCAGATTAAGTTTGGTTATAAAAGAAGATTTTAACAGAAATTTACTGCAACTACAAACATTTCAGTTATTTCCAAGTGACAAAGAATGTCCTGAAACACTTTACCCAGATTCATTTTGAAACAAGTAAACACATCATGGTCTTGTTAGCCCAAACAGTAAAATGAGCAAAATACATCAAATGACACAAATACACAGCACATTGTAAAACAAGGCAAAAAGTGGTCTAAGACTGCAGATTCACTGGACTACAGAACAAATGGCAAGGAACAAACTGACTGATAATGGCTTGTAGAAACTTGTAGAGGTCCATTCCTGCCATAAATTTAGGAAGTCCTACATTAACTGCTCTAGACGAGCCCTGCCCAACAAGTTGCTGAATATTTCCCCAAACAGCCAGTGCCTTCAGCTCCCACTGAACAGTAGTGCCAAGAGAATTCATGAATCAGGCTAAGCTGAGGCTTCTGTTTCCCAGTTAAGTGAGGACATGGATGAAAAGAAGCCTCTTTAGGAGAGTTGCAAGTCTGATTCCACTATTTTGCATGCAAATATCAACTCGTGTCTGCAGCAAGAGATCCATATTAAAATACTTGGGTTAAGATAATGTTTCAAGTAAAGCAGATTTCTGTTAAGTTGATACTAAACTACCAGGATTATTCTATCTGTAACTTGATTTTGTTGCATCTCTGAACTCCCCAATGCCAGGGTGGAATTTATGTTCTCACACTTCTGGACACATTTGCAGCTGGGACTTCAATATTGTTTGCTGTTCTTATGGAGGCAATCGGAGTTTCCTGGTTTTACGGTAAGCACTTCATTTTGCATGTGCTAAATAAACCTTTTCTAAAATTCCAGGTGCTCATGACAGACTTACACATTGTTTTAAGGGAAAACAGCATAGCCTTGTACACTTGAAACCAAGACAAGTCAGGTTTCATGGAGTGATTTTCACCTGATTCATGAACAGTGAGAAGAATGCAGACACTGAGTGGGACAAACTTTGAAACTCTGCACAGAGCCTAAGAAAATTGTCCTGTGAAAAAGATTGTGATGGGATGGAGAAGTTACTACTTCTGACAGTATTTAACAACTCTTGATATTGCTGATGACTTGCAGTAGCAGGTTTATTCCTGGTACTTTCAAAGCAAGTAGATTAACCCAAAGACAGAATCACCTGTTCCCCCTTTTCTTCTTGCCTTGAAGTCTGTATGGAACTTGCTGCCCTGATTCCCAGCAAGATTGTTCTTCCCCTGAAAGTCATCTTCATTTCTATTCAGACATAGTGTTTATAATTCATGTATGATTCAGAAGGTTCTTAGACATCATGATTCTCACTGCCACTTGCCTCCCTCAGTCACTTATTTATCCATCCATTTTGCCTCACCATGTTCTTCTAATCAAACAAGCTTTCTCTTGCAGCTAAAAATTACTGAAGAATGAATGAGGTGAAAGAATGGCATTAATGCATAAAACTGTTCTATCTACTAAAGAAAGAGTTTCTAGCTTTAATGTACTAATTGTGTCACCCAACATCAGCATGGAGCTAGCAGCACATGTGCTGTTGTCTCTCAGAATAGTAGAGGCACTGTATTTCACAGACAACTGTCTTTAATCCCCATAAAAGAGCTGAATGCAGAGGGGTGTTCACAGCTTAGCTTGGAAACAGAGGCTTCTTCAGTTAGGTAGGACAAATTATTTTCTGCTACTGTTAAAACAGGATTTACTGCACTTTACAATAGCTAAGCTTTGTATGTGGTTCACAAACTAAGCCAAGGTTAGTCAAATTTTATTTTACACCCTCTGTCCTTTATCATTCTTTCCTTTCTCCCTCTTGCCTCCCTGTGATGAGGAAAATATCTATTCATTTTTCTTAGGCACTGACAGATGTTTTTACTGACACAGCATGACCTGTTGCTTTATAAAGAACTTATTACAGCCCCAAGTGCTATTTAAACTGATTAAATCTGGCATGATCTTGTCCACCTCTTCTTTCTGATAGACCCCAGTTGCCTTAATGACCCAGCTGAATATTAAGCCAGCCTGAAGGCAAGCACTGACATTTTGGCACAGACTAAAAACATGGAAATTTAGTTCAAATTTTACCTCTGACCACTTACTATGAAGTTTCTCCTTGCAAAGGCCAACTGCAAATGTAAGAGAAGGGAGAACTAGTTTGTTCTACTTTGCAGATGTACTTGGGTAACAAGCTCGCAGACATAACTAATTTTCCTCATGTGCAACCCTGATACTATTTCTCTGATGAATATCCTAACCCAAAAAAAAAAAAAAGCCAGACACCTCTCCCACTGGCACAAAAATGCTCTCTGGTTTCAGTTGCAGGAAAATCTCTACTCAATCAGACCTTACTGTGAACACCCACACCCCCCTGAACAACAAGAACAAGCTCAGTATGAGCTCTCAATGATATTCATCCTTATCTGCAAACTCATTGTTTTCAATTACTTAAATGATTTAAAAGAAAAAAAAAAAACTCCTCAGGCTGAAATTTCAGACCAAAAGGTGAATTTATTTCTAAAAAAAAATCAGAACACCAAAACCCAGAAAAAAACCCAACCAACAAACAAACCAACCACCCCAGCCAAAGGTCAGCTGTTTGATTTTGCAGAAAGGAAAGAACTTAACCAAGCTGGCTGCTGATACTCACCTTTGCTCACAGATTGTTTTGTGTGGATGTGTGGCTGGCATGAGAGAGTATGAATGTGCACATTTCCACAGAATGGAAATACAGATGGGGCAAACCAACTTAGAAAGCTTACTGAGCTGCCATGGGGGGATATTGTTTGCTACAGTTCTGCTTGCTTTTACTTCAGCACAGTTTGCTTTTACACTAGCACATTCTTTGGGAATGGCACTGCTATGGCTCACTTCCTTCCTGCCACCAGACCAGGTAAATCACATGTATAGCATTAAAGGCAGTATTACTAATTTTTACTTTCAAAAAAAAAAAAATTCCAAATATATAAAGGAATACTATATATGACATAGCTAAACAAGACAGGAGGGGAAAACAGCCCATACAAAGATGGCTTGCAGAGATCCAAAAGACTGTTGGAGCTATGCCCTAATTCTTGGAAACATGCCCACAAATTATTTCAGCTACAGCCACTAAGCAGTTTCACCTCAGGGCCAGGACCTGCTCAAGGGCTTCTGTGCAAGTGAGTGGTTCTGAAGCCACTGGCTGAGCCTGTACAGCAGAATAACTTACCAAGTTCTAGCTGGCAGCAGGTGCAGGACTTACTGGTAACATGTAGGCTTTCATTCCATCTGAACTCTGATCTCTGCATCGGGTAAAAGATTGTTCCAATGTGAGGAGGGTAACTTGCTTTTATAGCCATAGAAATCTGCTTTTCATTCTCTTCCTAATCTGTTGGGTTTCTGTATGTTGATTTAATTCCCTTGACAACACAATATTATGTACAAATTTTCTGTGCCATTTAATAGACCATGACATAACAGAATGGTGACAATTCTCAGGCAGCTGCAGTGTTTATTAGTTCAGAAATTACACTGAAAGTCTCTTTGGGTTCAGTGTGTTTAACTAGGACCTCCCAATAAATTTTAAGTATCTTTTACTTAGTTTTCCCTGGAAAAGCAAAGAGATTATTTCCATATTCCCTACCAGGTCTCCAGCAAGTAATCTGGAGTTTTGTTTGTGGTCACGCCAGTTTCTTCCTGTAACTAAACATGTCACCCACAGTTTTGGGTTTTCATACAGAATCACAAAATAACCTGAGTAAATGCTTTCAAGAAGTGTAAAAAACCAAGCCCTACAGGTACCATCATCTGTAGCTATAACTATGCTCTGCTTTACTGATTCTTAGAACAGTTATTTGAAGACCTGTAGTACTGAAAACCCTGGTGTTGGACAGTGCAGTCTGAGAGCATGACCTCCCTGTCCCCCATTTTCAGCAGAAATCAAACACCAAGCACTGTTTGAGCTCTGCCTACATCTGTCTGGAAACACATGAATAAAATTTTTTGAGATATCTAGTCCTTGTCTTTGACCTTCTACACAATGATAAATTTCAGTCAGTATTCATAGCAGTTGAAATTCAGTCACTTTAAAGTTCACAAAAAGGCACTGCAAATAGAATCAGATTAAATTTAAAGAGCATTTGCAGATCCTCTTGGCTACTTCTCTTCACCTGTACGTAATATTTGGGCTGGAAAATCAAAGAGACATTTACACTCAAATGTCCAGACCCTGTAAATATTTTGCATCCTTGTTGCATATAAAGGATTGAGTCAAGCTGTCCCAGTTATTTATATTAAATAAATTGTACTGAACTAATCCACGTGAAGAGAAACAATCATTATGGAAAATTATACATCCTCTCTAATAAAGAAATATTCATGGCAAAAAGCTGCATTTCTACTTTTTACCTAATGGGGTTCAGGAATGAAAGTACACTTCTTGAACACAAAGTATAATAAATTATGAACAAGTAGTCTGACATGACAGAATGCACTAGAGAGATCTGTGAGCCAGCATCTCTGAGGTGTAAAGTCAGAGATTGTTTTGTTCTTAAAGAAAACAGAGAAGGATACTTTCTTCCCCTTTTTATATCGGTGATAATCATCCCATTCTAAAATGATGTAGTTTTTTACATAATTACACTGAAGAGAAGAAACGTTGCCCTAGTTCCTTGGGGAAGTGATAAAATATGAAACTCTATTTGTAATAGATATAATGAAAATTCTGTGATATTCAGTGAAACACCAAAAGGTCAGTATGCCATTAAGTGGAACATCTCCTTTGATAAATTAAGAATCATATGCATCTACCTCATTATCAGTAAGCAGTTTGTGTGAGTGAGGGCCTAGATTTTCCTTCAGTGTACTCATAATAGCATGGAGTAATCAGGTTACAATAGTCCACAACTATTAAAAAAATTTTGTCCCATTTACAGCTTAAATTCTAGATATTTGTCAAATGCCTCTTTTCAATGGTAATGCTGTCTGCAACAGGCCTGACGTGCTTTTAAAGGCATTTAAGTCTTGGACACAGTAATGTCAAAGACTCATCTAGTCACTGAAGGGAGATCAGTTTCATATATCTTCTAATTTGGAAGTCATTCGCGTCTGCTTTCTGAAAAAGAATATGTTTCGGGTATGCCAGCATCTCATCAATTTAGATTTACATCAGTCCCATGTTCACATCCATTCTAGGTGTGGACAGATTCAGTGAAGATATCCAACAAATGATGGGCTTCAAACCAGGCCTCTACTGGAGATTGTGCTGGAAGTTTGTCAGCCCTGCTTTTTTATTGGTAAGTGTTGAGAAATATTTCATCATGGAAAGAATACTAGTGTTTTGCTTCCCAGAATATACAATAGATACCAAGAGCAGGATATCCACTGCTGTGCCAGATGTTGTCGGGAGAAACAGAAGACACTCCAATTTAATTCTTTTCTCTCTTCAATTGCATTGGTTATATTTTGTATAATACATTTCAGTTTTGAAAGAGAAGCTAATTGTGGCTATGGTCGTCTTCTACTCCTTCATTTTAACGTTATTTTAAGAAAGTAGCTTTTCTTAGGGAACACGGAATGCTTATACAGACAGCTCCCTGTCCCCCCCAGTACCTACACATATTAAACACAAACCATTCTACTGGGTAAATAAACTAGCCAGGGATAAGAGATTGTGTTAGCAAGAATGTATTTTTCATTGGAGAATCCTAAGATCCCCAAATTGTGGAATGACTCCTTAGAAAAACTAATATGTGACTGCACCCAGTAATTAGCTCTGTGAAACACTGAAGAGACATATTAAATATACCTTGTGAGCTATCTGTTGTGAATCACAAGTTCTTCATTTCATTTGGGAAAAAAAAAATCCCAAAGTGTGAATTTGTTTGCTTTGTGTAAAGGTTAGATTCAGCACTACACTACAGTTTTATATTGGAATCTTTTCCTATGCATATTTTTAAATAGAAGGTCAGGATAATAACATGGAAATTTGACCTCAATATGATTTTGGGAAACTATTAATTACATTAAAGCTGTGTATTCTTAAAGCAGTACTGGTATTGAAAACATACACTGAGCAGGTTTTTATGCCAGGTCCACCTTTTTTTTTAAATATTAAAGCTTATGACTCCAATTCATCTGTAAGCACCCACCCAGCATGTATTAATTATCCTTGTAAAGACAGCTATACAAAGAAACTTATATGGAACTACATCCTGCAGCACTTCAAGAAGGCTGACTCAAGTAGAAAGGAAAAATGCTGCAGCAAGCATCCTTGGGTTTTGCACACAAGGAAACACTTAAAAATTTGAATTTTATAAAGAGAGAGCTGTAGCAATTTATCTAGAGAATGCTGGAATGTCTGTCAGCCTAACCTTCAGGTAGCTTAAGACTTCTTGGTGAAATGACCTGAATACCTTCCTAGCAAAGCCTATAAAGGTACTGCATTATCTGCAGTAGATAATGCATCTTTCAGCCATCACAAGGTACACTTGTTTTTTGCTACCTGTAAGTGCTCGAAGCTCTTTCCCCATCCTGTCTGCAGCTATGTACATAAACCCAAGAAAAATTTCTAAATGGAATTAATATTTTTCTAAGCAGATTTCACACTATCAGCTCCCTTTAACCCACACCATTGGTCTCCTTATGCAGCCTTTGAAACCCTAGGCTCAAAGTACTCTAATTTGAAATTGCATATATGGAGCAGAATGTATAGACCCAGAGAACCAAATCAAGGTACTCTGCATGTTACATATGGATTTAACAGGAGGGAAGTAGGGTGGCACCCCACTCTTTCCTTCTTGCACCTGGCACTGGACAGGATAGCACAGGAATTAAAAAACAACTTCTTTTTCCAGGCCTTGAGGCTGCTTGACCTTTCCTCAGTAAATGTATCACCCTGGAATGTGCATTATGCCTCTCATTGAAAAATAGGTACAAAGCTTCTAAATGAAACCTAATGTCCCTGGAAAACAAAGGGGAAAACAGTACACCCTGCAGAGATTTTTCTTGACTACAGAATCCCTTTTTGTTTCTGTAACACTAGTTTAAATGAGGCAGTAGAAGACAATCAGCTGATCTTCCCATCAAAACTTGAAATAATCTGTGTCTGGAGTTAACTAAAGTGAGCTGTTAACACTAGTAAACACATCAAGAACCTAAGCAGCAAGAGGCACGAAGTAAATAGGCTGAAGATAAATAGTAGGGCTGGTTTGAAACATACCTTAGTGTGACTGCCTAATAGAACACATGGAATCAGTTTTCCAGTAACTTTCTTCATCTTAAAACTATGGCCTGTGTTATTGTGTTTCTCCCCCAGTTTGTCGTGATAGTCAGCATAATAAATTTCAAACCTCTGACCTACGACGACTACACCTTCCCTCTCTGGGCCAACCGCATTGGCTGGGGAATAGCATTATCTTCCATGGTACTTGTGCCTGCCTATATCATCTATAAATTTATGAACGTGCGTGGGACCTTTAAAGAAGTAAGTGGAGCACTAATCAAATGTCATGAAATGTTGCTGTGAAATGAAATGGCTGGATCTAAGTTGGCAGTTTATTTCCTCTTACTCCCGAAACTTATTACTTATGAGTGACCTTTTGAATCCGTCCATCAGACAGATCAGAGTTTTGGGGTAGGATTACTGCGTGCTGGCTGAGTTTCTAGAGAGAAATTGGCTTTCCAGACAGCACCATTATAAGTTTGAAAAATTATTTTTGATGCCTGTAATTAATCCAGTTGATGTGACTAAATTTTGCTTATTAGCAAAAAATGTACAAATTATGGTATCTTCATATTCAGCTCTGAGGTATGGTCCTCACACAGTTCTACCCGAACAGAGTTCAGTCCAAGGTATGCTTTATCACTCTGTACTAGAATGTAAACTGTTATATGTACAAAGTTAATTTAGACTTCTCCTATTTTAGCACTGTAAGAACCTCTAAACATATATCCCCAGGCTGGGAGAGTGAGATGTGCCCATAAGGTAGCTCTGTGTTCAGGTTGGCCATTTTTCAGTTAATGATCATCCAGCACAACCAGAAGAAATGCCTTACTGGATCACAGCAACAGATCCATTTAGCCCAGTATTCTCTCTTTAACAGCAACCACGTTGTATTTTACTTTCTCTGGCAAATATTTATCCTTATCATCTGTTTTACTGGAATTATTTCAACATTCTGGATATCAGAAAACTTGAAGAAACTTAATATTCAGTATAGGCCAAGGTGCTGAAGTAGATCTGGAAATCAAGAAAATTCTGATATAGCACCACTTATGTTCTCATCTAGCCTGTTGCTTCTTAACTACTTCAGTAGAAGAGCCAGGGTACCAGACAGAAGCATCTTGCACTACATAAACCCACTTCAAGCATAATGTGCCTACTCTGTGTACTGAATAAAGCAGAAATAGTGGGGAAAAAATTTGTGACCGTCTTATTCTATTGATTTGCCGAGCAGCAAGAGGATTAACATAGAAAACCTAAATAGTGTCCTTGAAATTTCATTTGTATGCTTATGTGTAATATTAATGTATTAATTCTATTGAAAAGAACCTCTTTCTGTAGGAAAAATGCATCCATATTTCCTTACAGTTCACTCCCCTGTACTTTTCTTCATCTGTTCAAAAAGGCACAGGATTAAGGTTCACTAACCATATCATTTTTACCATCATAATTATTTTACCATCACTGTGATAGTAAATTACCTACAGTCTTAAATGGTGCTCAGAAGACTCCTCACTGTTATACAGCATCAATTTTTTTCCCCATCACATCATAATTTTATAACCTAATCTAGACTCCCTGATTTACACCCAATTGCATTGCTTTCCTTTCCTACAGCTGGAGTTACACAGTGGTGTAGCAAGATACTGACACTGAGGCAAATCACTGAACCATCACCATACAGATAATTAAGCATAAAATAGGATCTCAGCCTTTACATAAATAGGTCACAACCCCCTCACATTGACCTGGCAGACCCAAAGGAGCAAAGGTCTTGTTTCTGAAACCTTACAGTCACCTTATTTAATGTTCACCCTCAGAAAGGCAGCCCAAAGTGGGAACCCCTTGTCAGCTGCCCTGTTTTCATTGTGTCTACCATGTTGTACACAATTTCTGGATCTCATTTCCAGCAATTCTATACACCCTTTGTTTTGTTCCATTCTGGGGGGTTTACAAACTCATTTTCTAGAAGCATCTAAGTCTCAAAAAATAATTTGTACTGACCCATCAGGTTTTTCCCTGATTACTCAAGTTTACTGGTATGGGGATGCAGAAGGCTTTGGGCAAAACCATTCTGTCATTCATTTTGTGTTGTTTGGGTTTGTCTGTTACTGTAAACAGCAGTCTCCAGTTTTCCCATAAGAATTGCAGCAAAAGTCTAGTGTATCATAGCCAAGTATCTATCAAAAGATATGACACCCTAAATTGTGGCACTTAAAAGTATGGGGAAAGGTATGTTCTTATTCTAGTGGGAACTCCCTGAGTTGGTTGAAAGTTCCTGATAAACCAAATACTACATATGATCTCAAAGGGCACAGCATGGGGTAGACAAGGGAGTGAGCTGGGAAAAAGCCAGTAGCTCCTTCCTCTCCCACTCTGGGACTGGTCAACCCTGTTACAGCACCAACAGGAAAGCGTGAATTTAGGAGATGTAAGGCCTGTGATACCAACTTGTTCCTGATGTTCTTTTCCATATGCACTTGCTAAATATTTGGACTTAGTATTTGCATAAACTTTCTACTGTTGTTTCTTGTATTAAAGGCTAACACCCAAGGGCTTATAATAAGCTCATTCTCTCAGTGACTAAGGTAAAGGCACAGGATGCAGTGATATTAAAGATTTAAGTTACCACTTTAAATAAAGTTCATGCTACTTCGCCACTATAGATTGAGGATTACATACATAATCCCACTTCATATGGCTGACTTTTTCCTTTTCTTCCTTTAGAGACTAGCTTACTGCATCACACCTGAAAATGAGCACCAACTCGTGGCCCAGGGAAATGTCAGGCAATTTAAGGTTTGTACTCCTTTCACATGCCTCCTCTCCCCATACCAACCCTTTCATGTCTTTAGCAACAACTGCAGCTTTGCACCAACGTCCTCATAGTGACTTCCTTTGCAGGTCTGTATTCTTACAGTCTACTGGTCTGTGGTACTGAGGCTCAGCACCACAAGCATCATTTTGGGCTGTATTTGAATACACAGAGATCTCACAAAGAGACAAATGTATTTCCAGACTATCATTATGCATTTGAACAGGTCATGGCCTCTCACTCAGTTACTGCACAGCAATCTGAAGTCCTGTTTCCAAAACTGCAATTACATCCCACAGCACGTGGTAAACACGAAAACAAGTATCCAGTGTCAGAGCTTACATGTAATGGCCATGATAAAAAAAAAGTGCTAGGTTATGTGGAACAGGCTTTCCCCACAGGCCCCCAGCTGATTGAAAACACTACTGGGGACTTCTTAAACCGTGAAAAATACGCTATAGGTTTCCAAATACTGCTTTCCTTTTAGCAAATAAAATGAGCTTATTGAAATAAACTCTTTTTTTGTAGAAGATAAAAGGGATGCAAATATGAAGCTTGTTACGCTTATCAGCATTCATGCTGGACCACTTTCTGTCTTCAAAGCTGAAAGCCACTAGAATTATGCACACCTCCGCAAAACGTGACCCAGATTTTATAGTGGTGGTTTGTATGTTGATATTGAAAAAATAAATCTGCCTTTTGCTTATTCTGAAAAATGCTGTTTGAAGTATAATTTTAAAGGAAATAATCCAAGTGTGGATTTATGGGATGCAGAATGAAAGCAGGAAGAAAAGGCTTCCTGTTCCATGACCACAATTTATTTGATGTGGCCAAGAATATGTAACAGCACAGCACCTCTTCCTGCCTTCTCCTTCTCCTGTTTCTGCCAGATGATTTACAGTTCCAGCTGTACATAACTCGTTTTTTCCAGAGGCAGATGTTCCTGTGTGAAAGGGCTATAAACAGCCTTTCCTACACAGCACTGGTCATCTGAACCCAAATCTATAATGGTAAAGAGGAAGCAAATTAATTTCATATAAATTTGAAAAGGTTGCCCTCAGAAGTCAACTCCTCATGATACCTCAAACCATGCCAAACACAAGGGCATTTTAATTTGGTGCCATCTTCAATTAACAGCTAAGAATGGGTTTGCTAGTGCTAAAGCATAGCTAATGTTTTGTTCACAATGTTTAAAACATTTTGTAAACAAAACATTGCCTACCATAACCAAACAAACATTTTATTCTCATACATGTTCAGCAGTTCCAAATTCTAAAACTGAGCTGAGAGCTGACTAAGCAGCTTTTATATTCAGCATATTTTTTACTGCAAAGTGGAATGCACAGAAATTTAGTTACATAAAGGATACCCTATCCTTTATTTTGAAACCTCTTTGTAACTCTATATTTGTCAACCAATGCATCTCTCACTATCATCATCTGAGTCAAGAAAGTTATTTAACCACTATTTCTGTTTCCTTACAGCTCCAACACTGGCTAACAATATGACAACCAACAGGTCAAGGAAAAAGCCCACGTGTTAAGCTAAACTGAAAATACAGTAAAGTCAAGTTCAAAGCTCCCTCAATTATGCTTGGCCCAGGTTGGCTCAGAGCTTATCTACTGACTCTTTGAGGGAAGACATCTGCTCTCTGTTGTCAATGCCTCCCTTCTATTACTTGGCTTCAAATGATCTTTAAAGACTCCGTTTAATTTTTCTTGCATCCTTTGGTGCCATGAAATCCCTACGTGACCAAAACTTGTGAGTTTTGCTATTGGCAGAAGTGGAGGAGGGGGGAGCAGAGAAAAAAAAAAAAGCAATCAGCATAAGTTAAATGCCTTTTTTATTGTGAAGAAGTGAATTCAACTTGTCTGACAGTAATAATTACTTCAGATACTCATGCCACAACCTATCGTAAACAAACACCACCTGAACATTCTTAGGCCTAAGGAAAGAGTACATCTCAATTATGAGGAAAGCAACTTGAACTATGTACTCCTGTCATTAGCTTTCTTGCCATACTATCCTTTGGGATATGAGTTTGCATCCTACTGAAGTGAAGACTCAGTGCTTCATTTTCAGTGGTTTGTTATTAGTTTCTACTCTCGGTGAAGAACCTTGTCCTTGCTGGGTATGTCCATGCCATTTTCTGCCCAGTTTAATTCCACAAGCTGAAGAGTAGCAGGAACAGAATTCCTGTTACAGCTACTAGTACAGAACACAGCTTAATACCACACTGTACTTCATGAAAAATATTCCCTTCTGTCATATGAAATGGCTTTATCATATGATCCACACTCCGCAGACTTTGCCAGCCAAGTATGAAAGTTACATCCAAATAGACAGACTTTCATCTTTTTTTATATTTTGTTCCAAATAAAGAATGTAAAATATATAGAGATAATTTTTAGAACTATATAATTACCCAGTGGCACAAAAATACCAGACTCTGGCTTTATTCTCCTGCTGTGAACATGCTATTATTATAATTTAACCTGAATTCACCTACCAAATAATAGTAAGATTGCGTTGAATAATTTAAAAGGATATTTTAGGCACACTCAGCTCTCTAATCCTATTCCAGCTCTTCTTTCTAGTAGTATTATGCAAAGTAGAAGATACAGAACAAACTCTGCATTTGGGTGCTGTTCTTATTCTGTGGTCACTTGTCACTGTTGTACCTTTCCAGTGATCACTGCATTCGGTAGCTCTGATTTGTTTCTTGTAATTATTTACCACTAGATCTACAGTAATTTTCAGAGGCCGTAGCTTCTCAGCTGGATCCAACTCAGCATTTACCTCTGGACATTACCTCTGAATTTTTTTTGTCTCTATACATTCAATTCAGCTTGTCTGTTAAATGTATGTAGTGCTTCCTCTTTTTAAAGAGATATTTTAAAAGGATGGGCCTTTTTTATTTATAAAACATTTTTATTGAGTTCTTTCTTTTTTAAAATAGACCAGTTTAGAAGTCCCAAGTGATTTTGGCTTTTTCTGTCAAATATTGATTTCTGTTCAAAGAATGAAAGGGAAATTTCTCTCCTTATTCATCCTTTTCTTCCAACATGTTCAATACTCAGAATGTATCAAATACTGTCCTTTTCTTAAAGAGTCTCCATGACAAATAGTAATTTTATTTAAACAGGGTTTTAAATTCAAAGAATATTTTCTTCTAATTATAAAGAAAGTCATATTTGCTGGCCCAGCTGCTGGCCAAAGGCTGCTTAAACCCTGTTATTAAATAGATTTCAATAATTAAGGGATTCCAAATATTATGGTTCCAGGGCTGTAAGTACACAACAGGCTAAACAGTGAAAATATGTTGAGGGCTTCAAAAAAGTCATCCCACCAATTTCACAGTTAATCCCATTTTTATTGTTTGCTGAACTACATGAGAATCTTTTCATTGTTATAAATTTACTTTTCAACAGTACAGCTGCTTCAGTGACTGGCTTGGCATGGCTCAAAAGCTTCTTAGCAGAGATGTGATTACTAAGTTTTGAAACTCTTGAGGGCTGCTTAACCTGGAGCTTTAATAGTCTGTCACATCACACATTGCTTGCTTCGTTCGTGATTGGAAATGCTGAAAACCTGCATTAATGTTGACTTGTGACACACCCAATCACCCCCATCCATCCAGCAGAACCCACGTAGGAAAAGGTACATTTCATCACCACTCTGCTCTGAAATAGGAGCAAAGCTCTCTTAGCATGGGAGGGAAGTCAGCCTTACCCAGCATGTTCGGGTTTGATTGTATTTTTAACACCAACTCCCAAGGCAATTAGCTACTACATTATTTTTATTTCTGTTACTGTGTAACTTAGGTTTAGTGTAGTATTTATAGCTCAGGACTCCATTGCACTATTGCCACCTTGTTCTGAAGTTTTGTTGGTAAAGAACTTGCAATCTATACAAAACACAGAAGTCATATCAGACAAAACAGGAATCTTACTGCCACAATTAACCTGAATGAAGAAGACAATACACAGGGCATGACTGCATACCTAGACTTTAAGTTCAGGATGTTGCCCAAGGAAAGCCTCCCCCAAAATAATGCAACTTTTATCCCAGAGACAAAAGAACAATGTCTTCAGCTCTCCACTGAATAAGATGATGAACTACCTCATGCCTCTTGGATGATAAATGATGCCAATAGACACAGACTATCATCCATTCAAATGACAAATACTTTTGTGAAGTATTTCCTTTACTCCACTCAATGATATGGTACAGACAGTCCCAAAAGAAGCCATAACACTGGCCCCCACCTCCTCTTAGGGACCTGCTTTGAGCTCCCAAATACGTTGTCAACAGGAAAATATCAAATGCCACTAAAGTTATTCATCTCCCTTCAGTTCACATGTCTGTAGTTTAAAAAAAAAAAAAAAAAAAACAAAACCAAAAAACACACCACCCAGTCAGGTTCTTATCACCCATGTGGTTTAACTACAAGTCTTCCTGTAACTGTGTCTTGAATTTTCGGCCCAGCAGCTCACTCCTTCTCCCTCAGCTGTACTTATTACAGGGACAGACCCACTCTGGGGAACAGTGCTCTCCCAGATATCCCTGTGGGAGGGCAAGTGAACACTGGTTGAGTATGCAGCCTGCTTCCAGAAGAAGAAAATGTTTGGTACAAACTTATTCAAGACATAACATCATCTGCTTGTTAATTGTGTTTGTTGTTTTGGTAACAAGCCAGTGGGAAAAAAATCAGTGAAGCAATTAAATAGCTCATTTGGCAGTTCTAGAAAATATTTCCTTAAAAGCCTTTTCTTAATCTGATAAAGGAAGCAGCTGTCATACATTAGCATGTCTCTTCTGACCTTTCTTTCGACCAGTGAAAAAGACCTGTCTGTGATCCACAGTGTTCCATCAACCCACAGAAACTTAGTTAGCACCAAAGAAAGAGATCCTCCATTGTTTCTTTGTACCCCTCCCTGCTCTCATTCAGCAAGAAAATTCTTCTCATCCTTGGTACTGTTCCAAAGCTACATTACTAAAGCTCCACAGATTTAGATTTCTGGAAGAAACAGCGAGTCTTTCATGCACAATAGTTCAAAAAGCTCTAGTGCTATTTAGTGTCTGGCCCCTGTTGGACACATCTTTTTTGTCAGTCCTTCTCGTTGTTCCATCACGTCCTGAGACACACACCCTGGCAACACTTGAAAGGCATCTTACCATGGTGAGGGATAATGCAGGATATCCAGGATCAAACACAGTATTTTAAATATAGAAAGTAGGAGAAGTACTTGGCTGTTACTATTGTGTGTGTTCCCTGACTGCACGTGCAATGTGTGCCGTATGTCATTTTCCCAGAGGAAATTTCCTATACTTGGTCATTTCTTCTCAGCAAAATACCATTTGAGTGTTATTATTTAAAAAGGTCAAACCCAAACATTTTGTATATACATCCAACTTTTTATGCTATTGTTTTGACATGAATTAAGTTTATTTTGTGCTGTTAGGTTGTAGGAGGCTATATCAAAAGTTCTTTCTCTGTTAATGTCTCTTTTGCAGTTCTTCCAATTCATACAGCATTAAATAGCAGATACTTGTTTTTAGGGGAGTAGATAGCTTTCATTCATATCCTAGGCTGCTTCATTAAGTTCCATGAGGCACTGGCAAATGCTTAAGAATTTCTTTCCAAAGAACCAAATTAAAACCATAGATCAGCAATTTCAAAAAAGAGATGAGACCTAAAGATGTTTTATTTGCAGTGCCCTGTAAAACATTTTAAAATGAATCTGAAGGACTCAGATATCACAGTTATCACAGTTCAACACATGGCAGTGTACAGCCTACCTGCAAAAGTTGTGTCAACTCTGAGCCTCTCAGAGCTGTAAAATAGGATAATTTTGTTCTAACACACTTTATTTCCTCAGTACCAAGAATATTTATGGTCCACAGATCACCTCATGTGTAAGAACTCAATTTTCTTAATGTAAAGGCAAAGATGATGTTTGAGATTAGACCCTTGAATCACCTGGGAGACTTTTCCAGTCTACCTTCCTCTGACTCACACAATGTTCCTGCTCACCCCACTCACCTGTGGGCTCACCCCACTAGCCAGAGGAAAGTCAAACTGTTAAAGGATGATGCTAAACTGTTTATTGAAGTGAGAAATAAGACCTTGGAGTGACCATACCAGGTTCATATCTATATACAATCAGAAAGGAGCATATGGACTATTTTAAGCAAAGCTGGCCAGAAATCACCATAAAGGACTGAATCTGTGAGCTGCTTGGACACCTGAGTTATGACAGGTCTTCATTTACTACACTAATAATACTCTGGTACATGAGAAGGCCAGCCATGTTCTGGCTTACTTTTGAAGAAAGGCACACAAGTACATGACACTGCAAAACAGTCTGAAAAAAAAAATTTAGAACTTAATTTACAGAAATTAAACACGCAGTTAAGCTCTGTTACACTGTGACCTTGCATCATTGAGTTTCAGAAGGGATCATATGCAGGCAATTGTTCTGTGTCAAACATCCATGTTTGAGTGTTTCTGTGCTGTAGAAAATAGTTTTTTGTTCAGCCGTTTCAGTCTGTTGTAACTCAGACCTCAGTTGGAACATTTCACCAAGCACTTGCCCCTCTCTAATCCATATTCTCAAAGAACAGTTTTTGCTGACAACCATCCAAGAGCACTCAGACTGACCAAGCAGGAACACGTGTTCCTTATTTGTTCTGCCTGTTTAAGTTTAACTGGGGAATGACAAGACTTGTAAACCATGCCATGCACAGAGAAACTTTTCCTAGACCAAAAAATTGCAGATTTTTTGCACATTGTTCCTAATAAAATTTAATTCAATGTAGGACCAGGATCCTCAGCTGGTGATTAATTTGCACAGTGGTACTCTTCACTGCCCAAGACCAAATTCAGATGCATCTACATGCATCAGAGACTACTATAGAGAACTAGGAGGCCAATAAAAACACTTCAACCATTAGGAAAACACAACAGGGTAATTAGAGTTGCATTTAAAAGAAAATTTGCTTAGACAAACTGCAATCACTGTATGACTGATGGAGCAGAAATAAGCAGAGAAACAGAAGACCACCAGAAGAATATAAGTGACATAGATATCATGGCTGTGGTCAGTGAAAGTGTCCTGCTCAGAAGGACATGTGGGTGTTCAGATCCAAGTAGTTTGGCAGAGAAAGGGAGAAACTGAGAGGTTTAAGTCTCAGTCCAGCAGCTCAGCATTCACGTCCATTAACACTGAATTAGTTTCCAGAAGAACTGTGGGCCTTTTCTGCCCAAGCACGAACAGCAAGATTGAGCCACCAGTGCTTTGCTTCCCTCCTTTCTTTCAGTGTTTCTTTGGCTGCCATACTAAACATAAGTTGCTGAATTTCTTCAACAAGGAAATAGAACAAATGCAGTGAACTAAGAGAATTACTAAGCCTTAAGATGGCTCTCTTTTAAAGGTGTCATGTTGTTTCTTGGTCACTGCCAAGAGGCCTCAAACTTGCAGGTGAGCTGCATCTGTAATTTACCTTGCACTCTGTGAACCTGTCTGCAAGACTTAACTCTTATTTGTGATGGGCAATATCAGTTAAAAAGGGAGAACCTCCAAATAGTACATTTTGAAAATAAATTCTAATAGGTGTGATGAAGATTTGCCTTACAAATAAAAGCTTTATAGTGAGCATTTACTTGGCTTACACCAGTGTTTTACTTAATTTTTAATGCCTTTTTATAGCAGTGACTAGAATTTACCTTAGATAAGGGTTCCTCTGTATAGGAACTATTTTAATATTTTTACCAGGTTTTTTTAATTTTCATAGAATATGTGTATATTGTAAGGCGAGAAATTCAACTTTGATGTAACAAGGGTATCACACAAGACCTATCTCTCCATTATAAGATTTTCAGTCTAGTTCAATAACATGTTGGCCTTTGATCATAAATGTAAAAATGTGATAAAGGAGAATAGAATATTACCTACAGCTAATGCACATTGTAGCACAATATTCTCCATTGCTGCCTTAATCTCATAAAATGAAGTCATGTGTTTTTAATTTCTATTCAAAAAAAAAAAAAAAAATCCAGAGCATCCTTTGGCTGCAGTTTTGTGTTGTTAGATGACTTCACATCAAACCAAATGTGTTAGTGTCCAGTAGATCTACTTCCAAAGCAAGAGAACACATTGCAGTTTTCGGGAATAAGTTTTCATAGGAGCTCAAAATTTGCCAGTAGTATAAATACTCTCCAAAGTGCCCCAGTGACCAAAAGTGTCCAAACACAGACACAATATGTCCATGCCTGATTCCATGAACTGTGCAATCTGAATCTGCAGGTCCATTTACCTTTACTTTTTTTTTTGCCCCTTTTTTTTTTTTTAAGTCTTTGGTTATCTGGGGAAATGGCATTCCACAATTTTTTTTCTCTCTTTTTTGTTTTTTTTTTGGTTTTTTGGTTTTTTTTCCAAAGGGGGACACCTACATGCCCACGTGTGTAATTAGAAACAAGTACATTTCTTATAAATATGGATATGGATGTGTGTGATGTGTGTTGGTTAACTATACTTAAAATGCTGATAAAGATGGTGAATGTAAAGTATTTGTCCTCATACCTCTGTCTTTCTGTGATCAGTGTAAATAAAATCTGTTTTAAGCTGTGCATTAATGTAACAGATTATCCCAATATTGTGTATAAAATTATTTAAATAAAATCTGACAAATATGCACATAGAAAGAGTATCAAGAAAAGTCTTATGTACCAAAAATTTACCTATGACAGTCAATTAAAAGGTGAAATGAAAGTTCTGCTTGTTGTCAATCCTATTCTCAGCTAAAGCTTCACAGGGGCTGCTGGTCCTTGGCTCAGCATTGATCTCTCCCCAGAGCTGGAATGCTTGACTCCCAGGGACAGGCACCTCTGGAGCAGGATCTGAGAGCAGCAGGGAAAGGGTCTCTAGGAGCCAGTCTTGAGCTGACTCTAAACCCCGGCAGAGAGGTAAAAGCAAAATCCCAAAAGGGAGGAAACCCATGTAGCTCAGCCCTCAGGAGCCCACTGACATCTCTTGGTGTCAGTGGACGCAGTGGGCAGATGAATTTCTACATCTGAACTACTCTCAGGAATGTAACTACAGTAATGCAGTGGGAACCACAGATTGAAAAGAAATAATCAAGACCTGTTAGGAGCACAAATCAAAAGGCATAGCCCAGCAGATATAATTCCCCAAGGCTACATTGTTTTCCTTTTTACAAGCAATGCCTTTTGCCCCATTAATTTTGCCTTAAGTAGTAGTAGTAGTCATAAGCACATCATCCTTAATTTATGGATCAGCCAGGAAAAGGCTCTTATCCAACATGAAGGAAGAATAGGTAACAATTATTATTTTATATTTTTACACTATAAAACTTACACCATCTTCTTATATTTCTACATGGAACATCACAAAATTATGAAAAGCCCTATTTCCAAAGGTGCATTTTGTTAGGCAATCTCTCTTATCTACATAGACATTTGATCCTTGGCATGTACAGAAGCTAATTGAACTTTCCTCAGTGCTTTTTTTTTAAAGCAGATCTCAATATTATTAAGGCACAGCCATCAATTGTTTATATTCCTCAAGCAAGGAAAAACACGGTTTAAATTATTTTAATACATCTAAAAACTGAATAACAAAATTTTTGGATGTCAGTTTTTAATAATGTCAAACACCTGAACCCACAAATTAGTATTAAAAAATTAAAAGTTAATTCATTTAAAAATGCTTTAAGAGAAACTTCTGTGAAACATTTCATCAATTTGCTGTTCAGCAAAAATCTGTTCACAAAATTTTACCACGACATTCTCCTATCAACCATTTTCACCAAGCTTCAGTCAACTGGCAAGTCTTTGAGACTCAGCATTAGGACATTATTATGGAAGTAGAACTAGGCAGGGATTACTTAAAATAACGGAATAGTTTTGTCCTCCTGGAACAAGGAGAAACCAAGTTTCCTGTCTGTTTTTGGATACCTACATCATCTCATCTGATATTCCCCTAATTTACCCTAAAAGCAGGAATGTAAGTAACAACCTATTTCAACACCCAAAACAGAAGAGGCAGATTAGGCACTGGGTGCTGTTAGTGGTACCATGAAGTGTCAGCATCCCTGATTCTTCAGCATCTCAGATTCATACAAGTAAACAGGAAATTTCAGTTTGCTCTCTTACCTAAGCTAATATTTATAACCTAAGTTAGTTTAAAATGCAGAAGCACAACAAAAAAATATCTTTGAAAAGAAAATTGAAGGCTAGGAAAAGTCAAAACACCTCTGGTTGTTTTTTATTATAAAACAAATCAACAATACTGCCAGAAAGTTTAAATATAATGCTCTTCTAAATGCAAAGAGAACAAAGAGAGAAATTAAATGATGTGTTTGAAAGTAGCAACTAAAGTAACAAACACTTCTTTTAAAAAGTTCAGAGAAACCAGTTTAGCCTTTTTAAAACAGTGCACTGTTATAATTGAAAGAGATCCAGAAATGCCTACTTGCATAATCCACCAATTATTCCAGCAATAAATCAAAAGCAATTCCTAGAGAACAGAAAGGCCCTCTGCTTCCTCAGCTGTAAAAATAGTGATAATAAAACTTTATCTCCATAAAGTTTTGAAAGACCTTGGACAGACCAGAGCAATGGCATTACACAAGCCAAGTATTAGAACGCTCCTACAGTTGTTAGAACTTCTTAAAGCACAAAACCAACCCCCACAAGAAAAAACAAACGAACAAAAAAACTCCACAGAATGTTGTACCCTCTCCTATATTTTGGAAAGAAATTTGCCTTAATTTTCTTTGACTTCTGCATTGAAGACCTATTTTCAGTTAAGGACTTTAAGTCATTCAAGTGGCAGAAGCACTTGGCCTTTGAAAGGGTTTGTATTTTACATGGCTCAGAGTAACCTGAGCAATCTTTTCTGCCAAAACTCTCTGCTGCTGCCTGCTTCCACATCTCCCACTGCAGCCCTCCCCACTTCTCTCACTCCTATTTTCTTCAGTGCTATTTTCAAGGCTACCTATGGATTTTGTGGGGGTTTTAGTACCCTCCTGAAAGCAATCAAGTGCCTTTATCTTCCCAACATCCTCCTAGAGGTGTGTTATTAGTGGCATTTACAGAAGTGCCAGGCAGACAAAGGTCCAGATCCATAAGATATATTTTGAAGATGCCTTGGCCCCCAATCCCACAAGTCCTCTCAGAGGCTTTCCTCTCCAAGAAGGTTCTACACATACACACAGACACATTTTCAGGAAGGTTGCTGCCTAACTCAGTACTGTGGATTCCAGTCTGAGAGTCAAGAACTCAAGAACCTTGCCTTGGAAAGCCAAGCCAAGCCAAGCCAAGCCCCCTCACAGGTCCTGCCCTCAAATTTGGCCAAAGTGGTTTTGGTGACACACCTGGAAAACCACTGTGTAATACAGACTGAGAAGAGAAAGGGCAGTCACAGCCCTTCAGCCAATGCACCACTGCAGCTGTCAAGTTATATTCTGTTGTTTCTCATTATGCTTCTAGATGCAAGCTGAGACATGAAAAATTGGATCAGGTATCCACCTTTGTAGAGTGCAGTGACTATAAAAGATGAAGCTGAATTTTAAAAAAGGACACTGACCATTTCAATTTTCTCCTTACATCAATATAATCTTTCCCTATGCTATCACAAGTCTAACCATTTCCCATAAAATCATCTTCATACTCTTGCTACAAGATTAATAATTCCTTGGCACGGTAGAACAGTCAGTGCCCACTATGCTCCTTCAGAATATAGAGGAATATCAGCATATCATACATTTATAGGCCCAGCCAGCACATACATCCAAATACTCAGGATTTCCCACCACATTATCCTCAGTAGCAGAGTATGTTTAGCACAGTTCTCAAATTTCAAAGTTAGAGGTCAAAGAACCAATCTTCTGATCTTCTAAGAAGCTCATAAGATTTAACCATCCACCTCAGCCAACAACAGAAATCTGGAGCCAGCATGGATCCAGGTAAAGGAGTAATATCATTTACATGAACGAACACCAGTAAATTGCTGAAGGGAACAGGCATTGTATCTTCCACGTACACATTTAAAATAAATTGACACAGTCTAGAGCTGCATAAAGTTGATATTTACCAAAAAAAAAAAAAAAAATAGAAACCTTATGCCTAATCCAAGCATAATCTGCACAGCTCCTTTTGCTTCAGACTGAAAAGCATCAGCTGTGGGCAGATGTACAGACAGAATGTGATGAAATGTTAGAGAAATGTACACAGCACGTGTCATAACAAATAAATTACTGTGCTAAATTATATGCAGAATTATTTTTGCAGGGCAATCTTGCTAGAGAATTCATTTTCTTCTGACTTAAACACTAAGTTTTACACGTCTTTAAAATAGAGAGAAATTCTCGTATTCTCATATTCTCATGGCATCATCATTCCAAAGACTTGAAACACAGAAGGAAAGAAAAGCTGAGGTTTAATATATGGAAGTGTTCCATCCTGGGGGGCCAGATTTGTGTATTCATTCAGCTGAAGACAAAGTAAAAAAATGGAAGGTAAACCCAGACATTTCCGTAGCAAAATTTAACACCTTTTTTCTTTCAAAACAAAAAATAAATACACAATAAAATAAACAAATAGAATTTCCAGCTTACTTACCTTGCACCACAAGCAGAGGTAAAAGAACAAAACCAAAATATTCACCCTTTAAGAATTAAAAGGTTTTTCCTTGTATTCAATCAGATTAACAACAAATCAAAGGCAAAAATAAACCAGGTTTCAAGTTTAACCACCAAACAAGTTTAGATCAGTCTGCAGGTGCTGGCCCCTTTGAAAACCCCTCTTTCAGCTCTTACAAGACTGAAGGCAAATCCTGCTCTGCCCTCACCTAATTTTGGGGAGTGAAACACTCGAAAGGCACAGCTCCTTATGAAATCAGAACAGGTAACAACTGAGATATTCCAGAACAGAGACATCCTAAAGTTTCCTGCAGAACTGAAATAACTACAAGTTGCTACAATTTTCAAACAGCAGGACTTTATACCTAACAGCTCCTAAACTATCCTGAAACCCTGAATTTTTCAGAAGCAAAAACATAAGTGGCTAAGGAAGGACAGCTCCTTATCAAGTATTTCAGCAATTCAGAAGTTTGATGTATCTTGCAAATTAAAGAAACATTGAGTGTGTTTTCAAACATCCAAAGAACAAAGAAAAACACAAGGAGTCACAAGTAGCAAAATATTTTTTTTTGTTGCCGTATGCTCTATCAATTCCTGTTTCAACACAATGGCTAATCATGTTAAGGGAGTTGGTGTCTTGTAAAGTATTTAAAAATCAGTGGATGATTTTATTTCAAGGTATTATCCTTACTGTGCATGTTTAGATTTTCATAATACTGGCTGATCTTTTTCAGATCGTTACATCTCACACAATGTCAACTCACACTGACTTGGGCAGAAATTCAGCCAAATACATCCAAAGACCACTTGACATTCAAAAATGAGCTAGCCAATAGCAGGAAAAATTATTGGCCAAAGGAAAATTAAAAGGCAAATTATAAACCTCTTAAGCCTTCAAGAAATCCTGCTTTTACTTTTTTTTTTGACAAATATCAGTGACATTTGAAATTCTTTGAAGATAAACTATACTATTTCTTTGCCCTTTTTTATTGTTATGGAAGAAAAATATTCAAAGTTCTAGTTGGAATTCTTAATAAAACAGTTTTTTTTTTAATATATTTGGAGCTAGATGAACTTTACAGATGCACAGCTGTATTACCCACTAGAGTACAGAAAAGCTCAATGCTTCAACGTTCAACTTCAATCCTCTAAGAGCCAGATTTTCTAGAGGAACGAGTGGAATCTACTCTTCACAACTCTTTTTTCCTAGTACAGAGAATTAAATCAAACTCTAACCATACATGCAGCTTCACTGCTCATGGTTTGCAATAGAAAATCAAAATAAGGCAATAATTTCCTTCCTAGACGTCTACACAGTGTCTGTGGAAACATTTACACATTTTAACATTATGTAAACCAAACTGCAAAGCTAAACACCAGCATCTACTGGTCCTAATTTTCCCTGTCTATGAATTTTTTATCCATAGAAGCAGACTAAAAGTTTAGCCAACCATTAATTATCTTTCTTCAGCGTCCTGTTAAAACCAAATTGTTACGTTTACTGTCATTTCAGGCAAAAAAATGTCTGGTCAAGCCATTGATTCCAATTTCAGGAAAGATTTAGTTCTCAAGTTACCCAGACAGAAATTGACTTTAGCCACAATATATGACACTGCACACATTTGCAGAAGGCACCAATGTTGGAGTTTTATTACTTCTAGTCACTGAGACTCAGTAAAAAAACCAACATAATTTAAGATACTTACATAACACTGAAACATTTTGAAATGAAAATCCATTTTTTAATTTCCTTTCTTTCTGCCGAAGCCAGAAAACAATCAAGCAGGGAATATTGGTGTTCAATACTGTTTTCCTAAATATCTGATCAAAAATCTTCCATAGACAGGCCTGGGAAACCTTTGAAGTTCAAGTCTTAACTAATTGATGCACTCTATCATTTCTGATAAATTTGTGAGATTAATCTTGAAATTAGGTTTTCAGTTTCACCAAAAAAAAGCACTTGCTTTCCACAAATATCAGCGTGGTAATTATTGCTTCTACATATATTTCTGCAAGCAACTATTTATAACTATATTAACCAATGTGAACATGACAGTTTACAAATAGAGAACAAAACTGCCATTTTGGTCTAAGTGATTATTCACTCATTACTTTTTACATAAACCTTCCCAGACAGCTAAACAGCAGAAATAAAGAACCTAGAAATGGCAAAAAAGTTGTAATTTCTGTCAGAGAAAAAAAATACTATCACCTCTCAAAAAAGAAATGTTTGATGCTTCCTTCTGTGGTGGCCATGAAAGCAAATCTTTCAAGAAATTTGATATTTTGACATTGAATATGACCAGAAATTATCACAGTTACAGCTACTCAATTCCAAAATTGAAAGTACCATCATCAATACTGCATATTCACACACATTCCTTTAACTGGGAAAAGTGAAAAAAAATTCACAGAGAGGAAAAGCCTATCAAAACAAACAGGGTGCTCCTAGTCTCTCTATCCCTGCAACAGAAGAATTCTCTGATAGTACTGGCTCAGAATGGTTCAGGCTGGAAGGGACTACAGTGGCTCATGTAGCCTTATCCAGGTGGATCCAGTCTTATTCCTGTGCCTCACTTTCTGCTCACTGCCTCTTGTCCTGTTGCTTGGCATCCTCCAGAGGAGCCTGGTCCATCCTCTGACACCTCCCTTCAGAGTGACAGACACTGCTGAGGTCCCCTCTCAGTCACCCCACAAAGTACACTTAACTAAGGCTAATTCCTCCCTCCCCGAGCAGGGAAGCTTATTCTAAACCAAGGCTTCAGGTAAATGGGGGTGATTTGCTTGTAATCAAATAGACACGTATCTAAACTATATTCTGACTTCTTTCCAGAACACGCATTAAAGAAGCCACAGAGCAGAATTCTGAGCCTGAGGTGAAGCAGACACTGACTGCAGGATAATGGATCTTGTCCCTGGTTTAGTTCCTAGAACTGAGTGATTTTTCTGCCACCTACTGTCTTCATTAGAACTCTGGTCCTGAGAGTTCAACAACATTCAGACTTCCATGTTCTGTTAAGAGGTCACTCACAGCTTCCCTTAAGCTTCTGCTTTTAATCCTTGAAGTTAATTAAACCTGATTGTAAAGAGTAAATTGATTGAACTTCGCAGTTCAGTTTTAGTTCTGCCATCACTAAGCTTGCACCATCAGTAACAACAAATCTGAAGGGGACAAAAGCATTGTAGGGCTGCATGGTGAGACACACAGATCACCAGGAGTTTCACAAAGCAAAATGAGAACCCTCTAAATGAACACACAACGTTAATGAAGTAAGGCCATGACGTACCTTGGCTGTCTTCAGCTCTGCCAGATAACTCTAACACTGTCCCCTGCTGCACTGCACTAGGTCATTGCTTCACCTCCTCAGACACCTCAGGTCTGCCAGCTATGCAACCTGGGTAGGGGCTTCTTAATCCTCTTTAATCAAAACAATTCAAGTCAGCTGTGGCATTTAAACCAGCTGTAGCTTGTTTGGTCCAGGTCAAGTAATAGAGTATGAGAGAAAGGGAACCTGCAATGCCTTTGAAAGAGAAGGAAGCATTAAGTTTTTCATAGAACATTCCATAATCTAAGAAAACATAGATAAAGGTCTGCATTTGAAGACTATGACATTTGAATGTTAGATAGAGATGATTTTATTTAATTTATTATGTAAATACTACATTTGTCTTCCTGTTTCTCTGGGCTCCAGTTGCCCCATTCCTACTGGGATAATAAATAAGACTGAGAATTGACTGTGTGAGAACTCTGGTTTCCCATTTTTGGAAAAGAACAAACTGTTTTTTGATTTCTGGTTGCCTCATCCAAAACAATGGTAAGAAAAGCCTAAGTGCTGATTGAGTGCCAGTGTAACCACCTAGATGCCCCTGAGATCAGCTCAGTTGGTGAGAGGATGGTCCTAATAACACCAAGATCATGGCTTTGATCCCTATATGGGCCATTCACTTAGGAATTGGACTCAATGATCCCTGTGGCTCCCTTCCAACTCAGTATGTTCTGTGATTCTGTGAAGGGACAGAAGCCCACATCAGCCTTGCTCTAATTTGGAACACTTAAGCAGCCCAGGAATTTCAAACTATCCTTAAATCACTATTTTTGCTCTTTTGTTAAGCGTGTTACGTGCACCTACTGAACTGACCCTGAGTCCCTTGAACTATTTTATTCTTTGTTTTTAAATCTATTTTATTTAAAAATTAAACCTGAAATATTAATCCCCCTCCTAGGCATATAGGCTATCCTTTGTTATTCAAGAACAAAATGAACTGTTTTCTACTCATCTGATTTGATGTTTTTGTCCTTGCAATATGCCAGTTCAGTAGTTCACATTTTCCATTGACTTTTCAATGCTTTCTGAAGCCCAAATGACATTACCCTTTAAGTACATGAGGCTGTTGACATCAAGAAAGAGGTAACACAGAAAAGTCACTGTATACAAAGCTAAGATACAATTAAGCAACTAAAAAGAAAAAAGAGAATAATGATCAACCATTTCTGCTTCCATTCACCTTTTTCATGCAGAGCCCAGTTGGAGATACATCAGCTCTGACATTCCTCACAATACAAATGAAGGTAGCAGGCAAGATCAGGTCAGAAAGAGTTCAGTTCAGGCTTTATACTGTGGGTTGGATTCTTATTTTGGGTTTGTTGGGGGTTTTTTTCCCAGACATAGGAGTCCCTCGTATGATCAAACCTCAAAGACACCTTACCACCTCTTCTGGATGTTTTGGGCTAAGTAATACCCTTTGAAAGTTCTTTTTAGGCATTACATAGAGCTGGGCCCAAAGACTTCTGAGACATTTCAGTTTCCTATTTTAAAGAGAAATATTTCATTTTCCCCAAAGTTTTGTTTCAGTCTGTGACAAATGAGTTATCACTGTGATTTTTCATTAGCTATCATTACCCCTATCAGCAATTCCAGCTCAATTTCCAGGAATAATTTCAGCCCAGTTACATGTACTGTAGCTACACCAGAACAGACTTTTTTGACTGTTTAGTTAACAACCTCAGTCTCCATAAGATTAGATTTGACCAAATGAAGACCTCAACCTAACAAAAATGGCTTATGAGCTAAATATTTCTGGTACTTAATAATTTTTGTATGCAAGCAGAATAAGTAGTTATTACCTAGATAGAACAAATGCATCAGGATGGTATCAAAGTATTTGAAATGTAATTACCACTCAATATTTCCTAATTTTCAAGGCTTCATTTCCAACACAGAAATAAAAAACCTGATGTGAACTAAACACTAAAAATTAGAAAAAAATCCTTTAGAATTATTCAAGAGGTTTCAAAGATCTTCTGCAGTGTTAGTATAATCCATCTTCAATAATGATCATATGCTTGAGCAAATCTGGCTTTTCAACAGTTCTTTAGCCAGCTGATTTCATTCCAAACACCTGATGCTATCCGATGTGACAAAAGGTCAAACTCACAAAATTCCTTAAAATTTATTTATATAATAAAAGTCAGTAAACTGCCCAGAAACCACAGCATAATTGCTGTGACTACGACAGTTTAATCCAATTCAAGAGGAAAAAAAGAACTTCGGTTAGCTGTCTGGTATCAAACTCATTCAGACAATTTGGACTCTAATCGAATTCACAAAACATTAATCTGTCTGGTTCCTGATCTAAAAGCTACCATTTTCAAAAACTTGTATCTGATCTTATTTGAATGTTTTCAAGATGTATAAAAACATGTCAAACATCTTCCAGCAGGAAAATGTATGTGCAATTGCAGTATTTTGACCCTTGTACAAGTCCTTCCCATGATTTAATGTTAAACATTAAATACCATACCAAATTTAAGGTATTTAATAAATATTCAAGAAAGAAAAGTAATTTCTGATGCTGAAGTTGCTGCAGTGTTTTTTCTATATATAATTATTAATACAGATTATACATGCATACAACATACAAAAAACAAGAGTAGCCTGATGTCAAGCAATGCAATGTGCTGATTTATAGAAAGCTTCTTTGTGAGAGGACTTCCATAGAAAAGGGACTTTGTAAATAAATCTGAACTGTTGTTCCAGCTATCTCCAGCTCTCAGGAAACACTTTATTCCAATCCCATCCCTATTGTGATTCAAGTATATGGAGTTATAAATTCCTCATTAATTCTTGTTTATGCACTTTCTGTGCCCAATCAGTGGCAATTAGACTGATACATGTTTATGCCAAGACAAAATTCTTATATTAAACCTGACTATAATTAATATAAACTCAAATCCACTGACCCTAGTTAGTACAATCCCTAGGGAGGGCTCTTTCATTATTTCCAAAATTTCTACAAAAATAATACTTCCATATACTATCAACCCAGAAATATACTCCAGTTCAGCTGTGGGAGCACACCCAGATCTGTCTAGTAAAGGCATTCAGAAGATTTGCAGAAAATTCTCAGGCTTGGCCATTCTGAAGTTGTCCCAAAGCCAAATAAAATGAGGGTAGAGGAAGTACAGGGAAACATTTTGCATGAATATCCATTGGAATTCAACATGAAATTTTGAGTTTACAAGCCTCTGCAAACATGAAAGCTGTTTTTCTTTTTTTTTTGGCTCAAAGACTGGAAGAAGCTCTTGAGGGGCAAAGTTCTACTCTATCAATAGCATGTGTTAAACTACTATGGAATAATTTAGGACCACAAAGCTGTGCAATTGCACAGCCTTGTAAAGTGAACTCACAAGCACAGACAACATTCCCTGCATTGGGGTTTGTGTCACATATTATTTTAAGTCACAGAAAAAGCAAATATCTAATATATTACTGAAAAACAGTGTGACCACAACCTTCTGCAGGAGAGGAGCATGGAACACTGCTCCAAGATCACTCCATGCTTGCCCAAACATATGAGGAGACACAAATAGGAGATGTGCTAAAAGCACGATCCTGCTCAGCATTTAAATATGAATGTGAACACATATGGACTTTATCTGCAGTCAGTAGAAAAAAGCATCACCAGACAGCACTAAAGATTCAGAACTTGAATAGGTTTAATTGCTTTCTGGAATCTTTGCCTTTGCTCTTCATCAACTAGATCCTTTAATTATGAGTCTCAGTTACAGTATGATAAGTTCACATTTTATATGGAATAACATCCCAACTGACCCACCAAATCTTACTTTCTTCAACATCAACTCTCTTGAAAAAGCAGGAAGTGGTGACAAGCACTAATTGCAGGCCTATCTTCTGATGTGGACACTCTGGAAACACAAGTACTCCTGAGTGACACAGATAAATAAACATACATTTACCATAAGCATTTCAAAGAATAAAAAAAAAATCTGCAGGAAAACTTAATGAGGAAGGACTTCAAACAATATTTGGATTCAAGGGTTTTATCTGTTTGGCCGAAATTTCATACCAGGAACAAAAGGAGGGGTGGAGAGGTTGTTTTGTGAGCCACTAATAGCTTGACAGCTGTGTTTTACAGCCTAATAAATGAAGCTGATGAGCAGAGCTTCCAACAATTTATGATGATTTTTCTATTAACTCTGAAGAACTTTAGACATTGTTCTGATTAGTTGTTTTGTTTAAATCTTATGAATTATAAAATTTATATTTTACACAAATACTTGAAAAAGGCATCAATTCAAGAACGCAGCAAATGACTTTCTGAACTTTTAATCTGAAACTCTAGTTACTGTTGTAATTTCACATTCAATTTGGCTATATTTTGCCAAATTATCTTATCTGTGTTATCTTAAAATAGTAAACAAACTTGTACTGTTAGCCTGAGAGCTGAGGCAGTAGAACAGCATCTCCAGTTTATGCTTCTGTCAACTACAGTACAGATCTTGGCCAAAAATATGTGAAAATGTTTTCCAAAATTTTTTAAGGAATCCCCTACCCTATGTTACTTTTCCTGAAAGAAGTATGACACTGCAAGAAAACAAAGGGACTCGTCTTGTGATCTCACTTGAACCAAAGAAAAAGCACATATAGACCCCCAGAAAAATGTCTTCAGGTCTATACAAGCATCAGATTATTGACATATAATTGTGGTAACGAGTAGATTACAGTTTTTCATTAGTTGTTGCTGGAGTGATTTTTACATGGGGTTTTTTTTAATCTGGGGCAGCATTATTAGAATTCTAAAAGGAAACTTTCCTTCCCCCATCTTAGCAATATTAGACTGCATTCTGTAGGAAAAAAGCCCCAACCATTTATAAATAAGGTTTATTATGGACTATGAAATATATTTTCTATAAATAGCACTTTTCTTGTCAAATATCTCTCAAAATTTATTACCAAGACATTATTAATTGTTCCCAAGTCAACAGATTAAAATGTTTAAAGGGTTTAGAAACACAGAAAGAAAATGCACTCCTGCTATACATGGGCAAAGAATTTCAAGCCTCTGACCTGGCAAGAAAATCTGAAGCACAAGAACAACAATAACCTGTAAAACAAAATGACCACTGTCTTCTGGATAAATAAAACTTGTACACAGACATGAAGACAAGTGAACTACCAAGGGCTACGTTGAGCTGCAGATTGATTTTACTGCCCCAAAAAGGAGCCCTGGCAGTAATCCTGTCTTTGAAATCAGACATCTCACAAGCTCCTGTGGGGCATGACTAACTGGCTAGAAGGAAGAGAAGTAATAATTTCAGGACTGCTACTAAAACCAGTCTCACAACACATATATATTGCTTTATGTTGATGTGCAACGTGCACAAACATCATGACTTTGCCCCCTAAGACACAGTGCCACAGATGCCTGGGAAACATTCACAAAATGGCAAAAATTACACGAGAGGCAATTTTACTGCAACTCAAACATCCTTTTCTCCATGTTCTGCTACCTGTATGTAAGCCAGGCCACATGTCATTTCTGATGTAGCAAAATTCTAAAAAAAGTTGCAGCTCCACCACAGAGTAGGATTCCCAAAAGAAGAATCATTGCTGGAGAAGTTGGTGTTTATCCTCAGGGTAAGCTGACAGGCACATGCTTTTGGTGGATAATGTGACAATAAACAAAGCCTGCTCTATATATTTTCTGGCTCACAGACAAACACCATGCAATTAAAAGTCAAATTAACTTGTGCAGCAACTGCTAATAGTTTTCACATATTTGGAAAATAGAGCAGTGGTTGTCTGTTACAAATTATTTAAGGCTGACTCATTTTCAGGGATTCTAAGCACCATAGGGCTTTTAGTGACACTGCCTGGCTTTCACAAAAATAACACCAAAAAAATTTTAGGAGTAATGATAATAAACAAACCTGACATTACCTACTGGGGCTCTTTATTACAAAACTGTTTAGACAACAATATCTAGAGGCAGAGGAGAGCTGTTGAGCAATAAAAAAAATAAGCACTTTTAGCCTCAGGAAGCACTTCTTTCTAGCATATCCCACCCATACCAAAATCTGGGGTTAGATAAGACTCTGAAATGCCTAACAGTATGAAGATTTTTCTTTTCTTTACATGGAACAAGTATTATGTACAGTTTAATCCACATCACCCTGTCAAAAATGTTTCCTGAAAGTACATTTAGACTCGTGGTATAGGTTTAGGTAATCCTGCCATGTCTTATTCTTCCCCTATAAAGCAAATACTGTGGTATTTCGTTCCTTCACAGAAATCAGCTTGTTCATAGAAATTCTATGAAACCTCCAAAGAAAAAACAGTGACTTTAATACAGTTTCTTAGCTTTTCTGATTAATACACTATACACAGCTGCTATTCTTGATTCATTTCAGTTGCAGCCTTCTACTTGGATAATACTGCTTTTCTCTCACATACAGTTGAAGGTGACAAACTCTAATATTTTCCACACATTTGTAAATGTATTAGCCTATAATAAGTTTGTTAAGCTCATTCAAATTCCAAAGAATAAAAGGGACAAGAATGTACACAGCTTGATGTCTCTGAACTTAGACGTGTTCAGTAAAGAATCAGTGTATATCACCCCATCCACATCTAACATTCCTGCATCACAACACAGTTTCTTCTTCTGTGCACAAGTCTCAGTTGTTTAGTATTGTCCCTTGGTGGGCCTGAAACAGGGTAGAGCGTGATTCATTTAAAAGACAGAACTATAAATTGTTCTTTGCAGTGATTCAATCATGTCTCTGAAGGTATACAAGAGGTACAAAATGTGTGTGTGTGTATACAAATAAATAATTCTTTTGTTGAAAGTTGCCATAGAGACACACTACTTACTGTTGACCAGAATGGCAGCTCCTGTTGAAGTAAACAGAGCTGAGAAGACAAGATAATAGACCATGAGATTTAAAAACTAAGTCACATTAATCTACCACTTTAATAAAACTAGTTAGTTACATAGAAATTAATTTTGTGCCGAATGTTCCTGTGGGCTGTTGTAACTCACTGACTTCAATGAAGTCACCTCATGGATGGGTTTGCCTCTCAGTTTATTGAGGCTCTCAATCCCTGACAAAGCTTATCTGCCAGTGTGGAGCTGAATGGGGGGACTGGGTCAATATTTCCTAACTTAAACTGTGGTAAGAACTCTCCTGGCCTAAATAGGGTCTCAGAATGTGTCCCCACAAACTTCATTGTCAGCGCTTCTAAAAAAAAAGTGTCCTGACATTTTAAATATCCCTCAGAATTCAGCAGATAATTTTGTATATATACACATACACACACACACACACAAAGCCTTTTAGAAGTTTTAACTCCCATCTTCCAATTCTTCACTATGCCTTCTCTGCCAGCTCTGATGGTCACCTACCTAGCAGTTTACACATATGGTTATTCTCATATCTTATCAGTGCTTTCTCCTGGTGGATTATTCAAAAACTCTCCTCTGCCCAGAATTTTTGACATCCTGAATAAGCTGGAAACAGAGCATCTTCAGAAAGATAAGACTATACCAAGATCATTCTATTCAAAGCTAAACCTGACCCCTCTAATAATGGAAGCAAGATGCAAAAGCTTAAAGCATCAGGAAGCCATTTTACCATCACCTCAAAAGTTTAATGGGGTTTGACTCAAATCAGTTAAGGTCCTCTTGTTTAAGGAAGGGATGCACTGACATCCAAGTCAAGACATCAGTCAAACAGGAAAGCTTCCAGTCCAGTCTATTTTAAAACTATTAGAGCAAAATGTACATTTGAGCCAAAGCAGAAACAGTAGATATTCCTGCAGGGCTCTGGATAAAATGATTACTCAAAAAACATGTGACTTCAAAACAAAGCTCTACTTACTACCAGACAAGTCACAGCTTTGCTGCTTGTTCACTCAACTAGTAGGACCCTTTTATAACATGATGGAAGGACACAGGACTTACATGCAGGTGAGGAAACAATAGACACAACAGATTAAATGGGATAGGGAACTAAACTAGCAGCCATTATCCACCTCCTCTAACTTTTTTCCTCCAGTGTTAGAAAGATCCACACCAGCTGAGCCTGAAAAGCCTGGAAATCAAAGGCTGGATTGCTAAGAATTGTATCCTTCCTATTCTTCTCTATACATCTATTCACTACCAGGGTAAACAGCTTTAAGACAACCTATCTGCAGACACCTATCTGCACACTTTGCAGAAGATAGTTGGGAGAGGACATCAGCAAGCAAGGAAATCTTTACAGATTTCAGAGACACTGCTACAGGTATTTCCCCCCATCGTCAACATTTTGAAGTCTCCACAACTAAAATACATATTTATATATCAGAAAAATTCTCATAAGTTGTTGTTAACAGGAAAAGAACTCACAGCACCAGTCACACAAATATAATATTTAGTTTTGAAAAGAACTTTTAACACTATATCCGTAAAGACAGGCAAAATCTAATCAAGTGGTATCCCAACACATGACATTTTAAATGGATATCCTTAAAATATTTTGTAATTTTTTTTTATTTTAGAAAGCCTTATTTGTTCTTAAATCCTAATTTTAATAGGGAGATAAGCACTTTTGCACCAAAGGAATATGACGGTTATAAAAATGCACATAAAACTAAGCAAAAGCCCTCCTATATCAGGCTAATTTTGTTCAAACTGAAGTCAAAAGAACAAATAACACAAGAAGATATGTATTTAAACGAGACAAAAGTGTGCTCAGAAATGAAAACTCTTTTTCAACATTCAGTCCCCTCATACTAAACTTTCCTGAGTTTTAGGAGTCATTGTAGGCACAGCTTTGGCTCTAGAGGGTTTGGTCTAGATCAGGCTTTTTGAAAATATGAGTAAGAAGGATCCATTACAGCTGCTGTATTCATGTCTTTCTGGCTGGGGGAATAGGCTGACTCCCCCTTTTCCCTGTCATCAGTAGGTCGTGTAGGTGTTAATGTCATCAGAATCTTTGCTTCAAGGGGTTTTTTTCCTCTCTTCTAGATTTTAAAACCAAAGACAAAAAAGGAAATTTGCCTGTGTGATCCACTCTAGCAGTAGCAATAATCTTTCAGCATTAACTCCTTACTGAAAACTGTGTCACATCTAAGAGATTACCATAAAAGGACACCATTTTAGCCCCTGTGCATTACTGAGAAGTCATTGCACTATTTGCAGGATCCTGCAGGAAGATAATAGCTCATTAAAAGCAAGAAAGCTGGAGAGCAAGCTTATCTACCAATTCTAAAAGTCATCATGGGGCATATGAGGTCAGTTTATACCCTTATGTCCCGTGTCTCACAGCATTAATCTTTCCATGACAGAGACTGGAGCTGCTGGGAAAACCTGCAGGCACCACAGCGTCTCCAGCAGCATTTCAAGGCCACTGACACAGCACAATTAATCAGCATGTGCTGTATGTGTGTTCCATACAAGTTATTCAACTCCATCTCTGTCTGTTCCCCTCATAACCACCGGGCACTCACACCTACAGGGCAGCACAGCTGCATTTCCCAGCGATTTGGAAATGGGATCATCATGGGAGAAGCAGTATGAACAGACTCAGTTACAGCTTTTTCTTTGAGAAATGGGTCCAAATGACCTTCCTCTCACTACACTGCACACACAGGGACTGCTCCCTGCGGGCTGTGCAGAAGGCAAAGCTACGAGCTCTTCTTTAAGAAAGAGGCAGACTAATTGGGTTTGCCAGAAAGACACACAGAAGTTACACAGCTTTCACTTCAGGGATGCTGTGGCCAGTCACATACGATTTCAAACAGAACTAGAATTATGACATGGCACGAGAATGTATCTACAGGCTTTTAAGATTATTTCAGAGCCAGAGGCTATAGTGTTTGTTGTTGCTTGGAAGGGGAGGGAAGGTGCAAACCCAGCTTCCCTTCTCTTTAAAGAAATTAGAGGATGGATGTCAAGATTCGTTTCTGATGCCTTCCATTGATTCCTCTCAGAGAGGTGGTTCACCTTCAGCTTTTATTTTGCCCTGCACATCCAGATGACCATCTGCTGTTCTCATCTAACACTCACACAGATATTCCCCACAGTCTCTTCTGAGGAAACTGGGACACTGGTGCCTCACTTCAGTTCTCACCTCATTTTCTTCAGTCTTTTCAAGATGTGTGCATGAATACCAGCTATTTGCCTACTGCTATACTAATTTTGTTTTCCCATTCAGATCTCTCCATTACATTTCCCTTCTCATCTACCACATTCTACCTCACATAGACACCTCTGTTTTGTCAATCTCTTTTAGCACACTTGAATATTCCAGGACTTTTTATCACAGCTTGATAGATTCATCCTCCCTGTATTCCCTCTGTCTCTAGACAGCAATTCTGGCAAGGGAGTACTTTCCCAGTGAGATCATTTAGCAGGACCTATAAGACATACCTAGTTTTGATCCCAGTTACATCCACAGCAAGCTTCAGATCGTTGAACACAGGCTTTTGGTCACCAAGGGAAGACATTTCATATTGAACTTTGTACAGCAGGGACTTGCAAATCTTTTTGTATAGTTAGTACTGGGAACCAGCTACATGCCTATTTGTAATAGTGCAGCTTCCTATCCCAACAATAGCAAAGAAATTATGCCAAGCCAAAGATTTTAAACTCTTATCTTGTAACTTAGCAGACAAAACCAAGAAGTCTTCAAAACACAGATATACATCTGTGGATCAAAGTTTGGTAAATGCTGCTTTAAAAATATTCTCACAGCTGAGTCAGAGATAATAGCCTTTCATGTGGTGTCTCTTAACTCATAAAAGATTATTTGAAGCACTATGCCCATAAATGTGCACATATGTCTTATTAATGCCAACTGAAAGCATACTTGTGGAATACAGAACAGATACTTGAATCTTCAATCTTGAACCAAAATTAAAAATGATATATTTAATAAACTCATTTAAAAGAAAATCTTAATGCACTTGCTTTAGCATAACAGGAAAGATAGAAAGAAAATACCAAAGTAGGTTTTGGTAAGGTCTCTCATTGTAGATAACAGCTCTCTACGTCAGGATAAGACCACAGTAAATTAAGCCAAACCATTGCTTGCCCTTTTCATATACACATGACTGCAGTTGATATTTTGTAGGGGAAAAATCCTCAGAAATTATTAATTTTATTAAACATTCTGCCATAGACCCTGCATTTGGGTTCAGTAGAATGTTTGGCCCTGATGACAGAACAGAAAAGAAACAAAGATCTCCAACCAAATGGATGGTGTTGCTCAGACTAACCCAGTCTTCAGAAGTACATTTTTTCCATTTTCCTTAGCAGCTGCTCTGTGTGGAAGTGGCAGAAGTGAGGAGACTGAATGAGTCTTCCACGGCACTGAATAAACTTAGGTTTCCCAGAATCAAGGTTAGATGTTTTGGGTTACAAGTTCTTCTTTTGGGTTTGAGTAAGAAAGCAAACAGTTGGCCTTCAATGTTTCCTTCCATTTGCTAACAGCATCTAAGTAGTAAAATTAAAACATCGTGTTTATTTCCATCATTCACACACCTTTTAATTCAAGGTGGTGGTGCAATATTTAAGGTATGCAGCAAACTGATATGCCATGAAATAGAAACCATTATAAATTCTTCTGTTCATGGAATTAGATGTGGCTGACACAGGTCCCTTATTGAATAGTGTTCATCTCAAAGGGTAAAGAACACCATCTTAAATTTCATGGGGGATTTCCTTCTGAAGACTGAAATATTGTAAGATCCAACATAAACCCATCAGCTGAGCACAGCTGAAGGATCTTACTCATCCCTGTAGGAACAGAAGCCAGAAAATTCCCACCACATATTCTATTTAAAGGAAGCAAATGAGTTATTTTGGCAGTGTCTCAGTCAGGACTCCCAATGCCTTAGCAGGCTCTGAATAAACTCTAAATTATAACAAAAGAAATAAAATCTCCAGAACACATGTTTTTCGGGTTTGGGGGTTTTTTTGTTTGGTTGGTTTGGTTTTAAAAAAAGCCCATTTAAGAAAAAACACAAACATTTTGGAAGTTATGAGAGGAATCTAATTGTTTTCTTAGACTGGTTCTACACCAATGAACTTTAATAGATATTTTTAAAATAGAGACAGAATTGCCATTACCAGCTTTTATCAAGCTCCAACGATAAATTTTTGGATTAAAAAACTGTCATGAAATCCATTCAACACCATGGCATAGGGTCACAAAGTACTTTTATAAATAGCAGTAATAGTTTAGGTTGTTTCTTTTATGAAGAAAGCCAAGAATAGCAACAACCAAAATATACTATGCATTCACAGAAATTCCTTATTCTACAGAAAAAGCTGCAACCAAGTGAAGTTTCATGGACAATAAGCATCCTTTGGCAAGTTATGCTGTGCAGTTTTCTTCAGCCAAAAGGCTTTCACAAGTACTTCACTTCCTCATATGAAACTAGGGATGGAGATTCCTTTTACTGTGCATATGGTATAGACATGAAACCTTGTGGAATGGATCCTTACACCAGACATTTTCCTTTGTTGAGCTAAAATGAGCACTCAGGTGCCAATAAAATACTGCAGAAACTGTATTAGAAGTATAAGCAAAATGAGTATATGAGCTGGAAGTGAGAATGGTACCAAATTAATTATTGGATTTTTTTAGTGTCTTCCTAACAGAAGGGTTAATTCAGTGTCGTTTACATTAAAAATTATAATGCAAAAACTTTTCAGTATAAGCCCTTCATTAGTGGTCATAAGACACTGAATAGCTGAGCACAGATTAAGTTCTCAATAGTGAAACTACAACTGTTGTCTTCTAAATGGTTTGAGAAGCCTCTGCAGTCTCTACAAATGTCACAAAAATTAATTTCTTCCTAAAACTGACTTCAAAATGCTTTTTGGAAAAAAAGGGACTATTACTTAACTTCTTAAACCATGAAAACCAAGGCACAGAGAGGGAAGGACTTCGCAAAAGGCAGCCAGCCAGACAAATTCAGCAAGGAATGAGATCTCCCAAGGCTCAGCCTACTGCTTTTGACCATTAAACAAAGGTTTTCATCCACATCATATTTTCATAGGAAAAAAAAATTAAAAAATAAAAGAAATAATTACCCCGTGCTCAGTTTTTCTTCCCGCCCAGAGCAAAATGCAAATGCAAGCACAGGAAATAAGTGCCCATCTTTGGCTGACCTTATTTCCCAGGCTGTAGCCATCAAAATTAAGAGCTCTGCTCCCCCCACAGCTGTCGTCCCAAAAGAGGATGCCACTTTTCAAAGATGACCAGATTGCTCATAATTTGCTAAAAGAATTTAAGTGAGGCATTTAAAACAAATAAAAGCTCAAATGGTCACTATTAAAATGTCAGAACTCCTCTGGTAAACACTGAAACTGTTGACATTTTAAATGTCAACTATTTCATATTTCTGCACTGTAGCAGAAGCCCTTTATCATTTAAAAGGCACTGTCCATTTTTTTAAACTTCTTATTTGTGGAATTTCTTTTTAATTTTCATCAGTTCATTCAAGACAACATTATGTCCAATTTAATTCCAGCATTTATGTCCCAAACATAGATTACTTCATTTTGCCTTTTATGGTAGCCAGAACAAATCAAGGCTAAGCCTTCTTCGTACCTTTTCTTACAGTGTCATCACTCACCTTCTTTCTGTCTAGAACACATCATTGCTAACATGCAGAATTCCAATTGTGCATGACTAATGCCAAGCTGGTAGTAGTCTCACCATCAACTCCTGGTGTAGTGATGTTTCCAAAAGGATTCATTCCAAACTCAGCCTGTTTTCCCTGAGATCATTTTAATGGGAGAGACAAGGCAATGCTGACTATGCTTGAAAACTGCACTACTCTAAAGAAAGTGATTTGGAAAATACCAACACAGAGCTCTTGGGAATAGTGCATAAATTAATTCTTATGGTCCCAGAGGCTCCAATGCTGAGAACTGTTCTGCTCAAGCAGCTTTCCTTGTATACATTCCATAGAATAGAAGGGAGATCATAGGTCTCCAAGGAGAAGACTGCTCAAACCAAGTCACAGCAGCTTTACTATACTACTTAAAATAAAGGCTCTGGAATGAATAGGGCTGGTAAAGAAGCTTCTTATCTCTGTGTCCTTGTTTACAGTCTTCATAGCCCACATTTTCAAGTACCTTAGAATACACTGAAAAGTGTGTCAGTGACTACGGTTGGTCACTGCTAAAAAGAAATCAGATTGTTTCCTTTGATTTTAACTGTCATCTCTGTAATCTTCCAAGTATGGAGTTTATATTTTAAATTATTTAAACAGCCTGAAGTTTGGATTTCTTAAAAACTCTGCTCCTGCAACAGGGAAAACCATAGTGGCTTCATTACAACTGAATTGGTGTTTCTGTTATCAGCTTTCTTTCATGGAGGATGCTCTATCAGAATATAAACATTTCCATGGAGATGAACATGAAGTGCTCAACCTCAGTACACCACCACCTGGCTTTTACCTGCAGAAGCAGGACAAGTGACTATTGGCTGCTTTCCAAATTCAAGATACTGACTTGCTGGAGGAAACTGAGGATTTATTGGTTCGTTGATATGTTAAGGCCTTACCAAAAGTAGAACTCCTATTCCATCCTTGATTTTTGAGGCCCAAAGTCCACATTAACATGTGGGCTATTGTGACTGAGTACAAAACAGATTAGTATATCTTCAGCACCATGAATAAAACCCTCCAGTTTTAGCAATCCAGTGTACATTTCACGTACACAGCCTGTGAATCCTGTTATTTTCTGTGGTACTTGCTCATTTCCTGTGTTTTGTAAATCATGCTGGATTGTATTCAAACTGTGGAAGGCCAGAAGTAGCCTGTTCTGCTCCAGCAGACAGAATTCCAAAGATCACACAGTGGTTTGGATTGGAAGGGACCTTTAAAGCTCATCGAGCTCCAAGCCCCCTGCAATGAACAGGAACACCTTCAACTAGATCAGGTTGTTCAGAGACCCATCCAGCTGGACCTTAAATTTTTCCAGCTACAACCTCTCTGAACAATCTGTTAAGACCCCTTCATGCAAGTCAGGAGGCACTTAATACTTCTCCCCTGTGACAGGTAGCAATGGTTAATTCCCAAAGAGCTTTCTCTAGGAAGGCAACACAAGTATAGATCTTATACCTTCTGTTAAATCTCTAAGGAATTAGCATTGAACCTCTTTGAGGTCAATCTGTACCCATTACAGAGAAATGCAGAGACAGATGCAGGATTCTGGGACTATTTTGCACATTCTTGTAGCCAAACTTTGAGCTTTAGTTAAATAGCAGAATCTCTTCAATAACTTTTGGTTGGAGTCAAGCAAAGGAACAGTTTGCATGCCTTCATTTTTCAGGGAGCCACACTGCCCATGTGCAACAGGATTGACCATCTCAACAGCCACCACCTCTGCTCATCACGAAATGCTGCAGTTCCAAATGAAATACAACACAAATCTCAAAAGGAGACCAAACATGCACAGTCTGGCCACATTTGGTACTGGATATGACAATGTCTAAAACAAGTGAAAGGTTATATTCTCAAGCTTACAGTGCTGGACAGGCACCAGAGCTGGGAAACACTTTCAGATTTCAGATCCCCATCTCCCCCCCGGTCTTCAAATGGCTATAAAAGGAGAGATTTCCAGTAGGCCAGTTTCCACATAGGAGTTTCCATTGTGAGAGGACAGATTTTCATGAGATGTTAAACATGATTAGATGCTGGCTCAAAATCTCTCGTGGTTGATCTGCATGCATAAAATTAAGTACCATCTCCCTGCCAGGTCTGGTCTGGCATAATGCTTAATGTTGTAAACTTCAGATGTTCTCATTACACATTTGTAGCTTTGCATAGCACAATGGAACTAAGATTTATTAGGGCTTTTAGCCCTAATAATACACAGAAAACTAAGAAAGATTCCAAATAAACTCTCTTTCCCCCTTTCAAGTGGCTCTTTTACTTCACTTACTGACAATACAACCCCAGGAGAGAGGTAACAGACAAAGGAGAACAAACACCAAAATATTTGCCTTACTCTTTCAAAGCAGTAACCAATGTCCCACTGTTTTCATAATCTTTGCTATGTCAAAGGCCACTTATGTTTAACTAATTAAAAATAAAGTCAAGAAAGAACAAACCAGCAGGGCAAAAGAAAATGAGAAAAATAAAATAGACTTGGGAAGTACAAACAAAATGGAGTAAATTTGAAAAAGGAAAGGGCTAACCTGACTCAACAGTAGAACTCCCAGGTGGTCTAGAAAGACATTTTTGGATATAAACGTATGAGTGAAATCACATTAAACAAATATTACCCTTGACATTTTTCACTCATCATTTTACACCTTTTCCTGGAATTTTCAGAGCAGCTACACTTCAGTCTGCAGCCCAAGTCTGCAATTGAAGTCTATCAGCAATTTGAAAAAAACATTTGAATTTTGCTAGTAGTAAAATATACTCCTGGTGAGAGTAACTAATTGCCCAGCCCATAAAATAATTTTATTCTTTTATTTTTTACTTTTTCTTACTTTAGTTTTATTTTTTTTATTTTATTTTATTTATATTTTTATTGTATTTTATTTTTGAATTCTTCATTACCTGAGATGCTAAGGTTCTTAACTTATACTAGAATACAAAACTGACCACTGCAAGTATTACTATTATAAACAACAAAATCAACACATTCAAAACTTGAGTTGCTGAGGGAGATTTTCTCATGAAAGCATCCCATCAGTAGTTCTTTCTGTCTTCTTTCACTTGTTCGAGAATGTGGTCAATCTTTCCTACATCATGCTGGACCATAATTAGAGTCTTTCATCCATTTTCTTGGATTTGCTTCCATAGTTGCTGCAGGTCTCCATGATGCAATAAATCTCCAAGCAAGGCATAGTCCATTCCAATGAGGGCAGGCTGGACCTCTCAAAATAACACACAGTCACATCGTAACAAGGAGTGTGAAACAACTGGAGCTACATAATGAAAATCAACCTTCAGTGTTAACAAAATTGCAAACACAGAAATCAGACTGATTACTGGTCATTAAAATATGTTTATCTGCATGCAACAGTCTGCTTGGGGTCCTCAAGCAAGCACAGCCTTTACCTCATGTAAACAATCACAGGTTTTGGGATTTTCAAATGGGTGCATCTCAAAATGACAAATGCTTTGTTCAGTATCCAGACAGATGTCCTGTGCTCTCATACTATTGCTCTCAGATGAATCCTTGTTGTTCTTGTACAGTGCATGCCTCTACATCAGTTGTTTGCCACTTATCTCCTTTTCTCAGGGCCCAAACAATGTCTCAAGGGTTCCAGTGTAGTTCTGTCATGACTTGCCCTTAAGGTGATAATTGGGTAGATCCTATTAATTTCAGCTTTTTGTACAGTTAGTACAAAGGCTGTAGCAACACCAGTAGTAGGATCAGGAGGTCAAATTAACTCATTACTACCACAATTGCAATTCTTATTCAAATTGTGTCACATTTTGCCAAATAACTGCACAAACTTCAGTTGATAAGATACCACCTTCACCTTCCCTAATGATTGCCACTATCACTGTTTGTATCCAAGCTTGAGCCTGAATACAACTCAGAGCCAAACAAACATTGGTCTGAGCTGTCCCAGGAGCTTTTGCAATTAACAGATGATATTTTCATTAGTTTCTTCCCATGGGAGTAATGCTTCTAACGTGAGTTGTCGACTAGGTCCTAGGGCTGAAAGGGAACATTTTAGGGGACTTTGCAGTTGATTCAAATTGCTGGTCACTCTTTCCAATCTATTTATTAATATTTCAGAATCCATGCTGTTCATAATCCCTGATCCTGATCCTAATGCCCCAACTGTATCTCTTCTAGTCCAATTCTTGAAGGTGAATGTACCTTTGCGCAGCCACGCTGCCCATCCTGGATGTGAAGTTTTAAGAAAAGGTGAACAGGATGGACCCCCAAGAACCAAAGAATCTCTCACAAAAATTTGGGGTTGCAATTTTTAGTTTTCTTGTAGGGGTGGATTAAGTATTTTACATCCTACTCATACTTCCTTTCCAACAACTTCAGTCAAAATGCTTGCACCATAGTGTGGATTCTGCCAGCCTTTTAAGATCATTGTGTCCCTTTGTAAGACCACAGTAGAGGTTTTATATGTAGCCATTTGTTGATGATCATCTATATACATGGTCTCTAGACCAGAGAACCCACAACATGCTTGAGACCATGGCCAGTCTAAGGCAGAGTTATTATACTTATCAAAGATCAATGCTGGGAAAACTTGACAGTAGTGGGTCTGCCTGGTTCTGATGTCCAAGCCTTCTCAGGTGCTTTCTTCCCTCGTGAATGGTGAATCCATGCTCTTTGACCTTGATGGCAGTGAAGGTTGTCAGCAGCACCTGGCAGGGTCTGTTCCACTTCCCCTCCAGAGGCTGACCTGAAAAAGCTCTAACATACACTCAATCTCCAGGTTTAAAACAATGAACTGCATAGTCTACTCCTCTAGCTCTAGTCCCCAAAACACTTTATTATTTCATTCAACTGTTTCCCTAGAGCTACTACATATAGCCTCAAACATTTTTTTCCTAATTAACTCATGTCTTCTTCCTTGCACTGGATTTGATAAGGCCTTCCACATAATATTTCAAACAGGCTTAGGCCTTCCTTAATTGTGGTTCAATTCTGATCCTAGGCAGGGCAAGTGGCAATGCCTGATCTGACCCCAGATTAGCCTCTTAACCAATCTTTGCCAACTGCTGGTTGATCAAATGATTCATCTTTTCCACCTGCCCACTGTCCTGGGGATGGTAGGGACTATGCAATGCAAGTGCCAATCTATCCTCAGAACTTTACTAACTTGTTGTACCACTTTACAAGGCTGAATTGTATTGTCCCCCAAGCCCCAAGTCTGAAGGTGCTTGCAAATAGTCAGATTACACTGCCACTCACACCCTCGGCTTTAGTCTGTCCTGATGAGTCCCAGACAACCTTCCCATTGGCACTGAGTAATTATAACTGGCTGGCACCTTCTACAAAGGGAATCAAGGGACAGGGTAGCAATACACCCAGATAGAAATTACAATACACACAATACCAAGTCTAAAACCAAGTCTGTAAACTGACAAAAATATCAACCCCGAATCAGGAGACCACATGACAGACAGAACCATATATAAAGTGCCCGATGTGTATCTATAAGGCACTGGCAGCCTGATACACTTTGTCCAGCACTTTATATGCACTTATGGGCAATAACCCAGAGCCTGGTCTTTTAACCATACCAGAAAAGGAATGCTCTTACCTGTGGCCGGGACCTTGTCTTCTCCTGCAATGATCCCGTGGCTGAGGGAGGCTGTGCCGGAGAAATCTCCAGGGATGCCCTGAAAGCGTCTGTCTCACCAAGGGGTCTCACAGCGAACAGCGCGATCTGAGTCACAGCACCAACCGAAACAAAGACACGCTGTCGTTTGGATGAAACGTTCCTTTAATTCGTCGTGACGGGAGCACGGGGAATCATTCGCCACACATCCTCTCCGAAGTACAGTTTCTTCGGCTACTTATACATTGTAACATCCAAAGTTGCTTCCAAGAAAACTGTCCACCTCATTACAGCATGATCCTATACTCAAATCTCACCTGACTGCTCTTTCGTGGAGCACGTCTGCCATCTAGTGTCTCTTTCGTGGCAGGAATTTGGGGCTGGGGACGATCTCAGCTGATTGTCTTCACCCTCTACAAGACACACCTATCACTAGTTAACAGATAACCTCATGTTATTTTTCTACTTCAACAATCCTTTAGTTGAATTGAATTCCTAGCAAAACAACTTCTATTGATTGTGCCTTTTCACGTATATGATTCATTTGGTTAATGTCCTTCAGGTGGACTATTCAGCTGTTTTCAATTATCTCCGCTTCCTTTGCTCTTATTTTATGATACTAAACTGATTACAGGTTTAAGAGAAAAACAGTCAAAACGGCAAAGTTCAGGAAAACATGCATTTTTGTTGATTAAGGTACAGCTCCTCTTCTAAGGTCAGAGACCACTAAATTCCCAGGCTAATTGAGGTAGAGATGTTGCTCCTTTGGCTCACACTTAAGAGTTGGACTCAATGATCCCTGTGGGTGCCTTCCAACTCAGAATATTCCATGAAATCCTGTGGTATTTAACAAAATTATTTATTAAGAACAAGCCAAAAAACCCTGTTCTGATCTGCTTAGATGAGGAACCAGGTTCTAAAACTTTCCCATAAGCGAGATTAAGCCACAAACGAGGCCAGATGCTGGATTCCAAAAAGGATAACTCTATTTTGTTACACAAAAGAGCAGAGAGAAAGAAGGGAGAAAATCAGGAAAAGCTGAGGGTGACTGTTAAAAGCACAGGACAGGAGTTTACAACCACCACAAAGTGCCATTGGCATGCTGCCTTAAATACCCTCCCTGTGGCAGATCCTGACTGCCCACTGGCCAGTTCACCAGTATCCAAGCAAAGTTTGCCTGGGACCAGGATGGGCCTGAGTGTCCATTAGCTGGTCCCCCAGTATCCAAGCAAGATCTGCCTGGCATACCTTATTTGGGAGAGTGAGTCCCTGCTGTGTTCTTGATTGCAATGCTTCTTATCCAAGGACCTTCCTTTTCGCTAAGAAGGGCTCAGCTACCTGGTCACTTTGCTAAGTACCCCCTGGAGCTTTTGCAAGCAGCTCAGCTGGCACATCAACCTTTTTAGCTCCATGCTCGAGGCAATGGTGAAGCAGACTCCATCTTTTAATTAGCCCATTATAACCCCTTACCTGTTAGGTATCTTTGGAGTGGCTCTGAGATTTGTGGCACTGCAATAAGAAGTAAGAGACTTTACTCTTCTGCCAGTGTGACTTGCAGAAGGATTTTAAACAGCTCAAAAAAAAAAAAAAAAGTACTTATCAGTTTTTTATTTTGTTTGGGGTTTTTTTTGTTCGTTTGTTCTTGGTTTATTATTATTTTTATTTATTCCTCTTCCTCTACTTCTAATGTGGAGTTTTAGCTGGGATGAAGATAGACAGACAGTGGATTAGAGAATGGATTAGGGAGTGCTCCAGGACAGACATCTAGTGTGTACACACATGAAAAAGCCCTCCTGAGGTAAACATGATATCCTAGGACCTAACAACATATAGGAACAAAAGAGTTAACTGATGTTAGTAAGTAAGAGAGGGCTGCAATAACCAAATTGAGTGTTTATTACAGAACAATTTATTAGTCCTAACAGAGCAAAGATGCTTCCCTTACATATTCTCTTCCATTAAGTATTGTTTCAAAATCTATACTGATTCCCTAAGTTCAGAACTATGCACCATTCAGTGAGAAATACAACTCCATGCCTTCATCAGCTAGAGGTGCTTTTTAGTCCAGGTTCACATAATCACAGTGCATCTCAGTCAGGGAGGACATCCTTATCAGATGAATTCCTGTTGGGCTCAAATCTCCGCTACTTTATTTGAAAATAATTTTCTTCAGCATTCACAAATTCAGGTGAGCTAAATAAGCTACCAAAGGTCAGTCTTACCTGGAAAGAGGGTTCAGTTTCCCATTTAAACCAGAGGCCAGTAAAACCAATGACTTGGTTTTGGAAATCTGAAAACCTATATGCAAGACTGCAGTTAAAAGAAGTGGCATTTGAAAGCAAAATGATAGGTATTTGCAGGAAACAATACTGTAAGAATTCCCAATTGAAAAAGAGCAGTTAAGCCACACACACACACACACACACACATATATATATACATACAGTTCTACATATATATAAAATGGCAAATATGCATTCTAAAAGGACTTTCATGCTGTCAAAACATATTAATACTCAAGTTCTGTGCAACCAACACCTGTCTCATATATACACCTTCCAGTCTAAAAGATAGTGTTTATCCAACAAGGGGAGATCAACAGATTTTGCCCAGTAAATAAATATTATGTTACAAAAAGCACATGAAAGGAAGTGACAGAAGTGAGATTGGCTAAACACCAGTTGATTTTTGCATGAACATCTGGATTTCTGCCAGCAGATGATCCTAAAAGTTTAGGTAATGTGCATAACTGCACTGTGGCTGGCTCTCTAGTCTTTTAATATCATCTTCTATTTAAACACACAGCCAAACAAAATATTTTGTCTGAAATATTTACAGCAGGGAGAGGAGAATTCTATTCTGTAAACTGTGATAAAATTTGAAAACACACACCACTGCAGCAGTAAGAGCCACTTCCTTCCCTCCTTGCAAATATGTAGTTCAAGAAAGTGTAACTTGTTTAGATACTATTATTTGCATAATTTTTATCTTCAAGTTCTTATCTTAAGGCCTTGAAGCTGAACAAGTAATTCAAGATTACAGTGGCTTAAATAGTTAACCTTAGCTAGTATATATGTTGCATTTTTTTGTAGTCATCCTACAAAACAATGAAAATTTCAGTATGTTTAATCTTTGAAAGGATACTGAGTGTAGTCACACAGTATATAACTTAAATTCAAAGAAGAATCACATAGACACGCTGTATTCCAGAAATCTAATGCTTTTAGGCAGAAGTTTCTCAAGAAAAACACCAAAATACATACTCAGGCTTACAGCAAACATATGTTCTTCATGAGTCTTAGGTCTGATATTTGTGTGGCCCCTGCAATTTCCAGCTGCCAGGTCGCTTCCAAAAACATCAGTTCTCACCCAAATATACATCTGAGGCTGAGTATACACCACATCTTAAACTGCTGCACACACGTGAGTTAAAATTAAACTTATTTGCTCATCATCACAGGTAAATGACTAGTTGAGAAAGGCTCAGTAGTAAACGGCTTCAAATTGACAAAAACTAAAAAATCTCTGTGGCCAGGATGAACAGATTCAGATGGACAGAAGTGCTTATGCTTCTATGCACAGAAAGCACTAGGTTTATAATTATTCTTTTTTCAGACGTTAAGTAGGACTTTAGAGCATATGTAGGAAAAGCTCCAGACTATACACTGTTACTTATTAATTCTATACCCTGCATCACACAGGTCAGTCTGCCTGAACAAGAGTGCTTACTGACCATCTGCAGGGTAACAGCTCTGCTGATTAGCTTAAAATACTCACCAGACAAAGCAAACTTGTTCATAAAAGTCCCCGAGTTTACAGATTTTCTCACAGACACATCCTGCCCTAGTCCTGTCCGCACCCCTCGCAAGGACAGGGCCACTCACACTTACTGAGCAAGTCTTTCCATTTTCCTGCTGGCAACCGGCATCGCCAGCAGCTCCACTGCAAACGCCTTCTCAGCTGTTCGCAACGGCGAGTCGAGCTCTTTCTTCGTCTCCTGGACGTGCTCCTTGTCTCTAAAACAAAACAGACTTTATTGCCACGCGTGTTACATGTTTCCAAGTATAAACGTTGGAAGACCGCATTATAAAAGGAAATTAAAACAACGCTTTATCCGGAGAAATCCGACTTGGGAGTCGGAGCGCCTGCTACCAGCCACTCCTTCGGGGGCGAAGCCCGCGGTGCCGGCGGCGCTGCCCGAGGGCGCGTTCCCGGCCCGGGGGCTCTTCCCGCCGGGAGCCGCTGTTCCCTCCACCCATCCCGGGCAGGGAAGCGCAGGCAGGCGGGCAGGCACCACCGCCTCGCCCCGGGCAGCCCCGCCGCCCCCCGCCATACCCTGCTGGTGGAAGTCGCTGAGGAAGAGCGCGATGCGCTGATCCTTCTTCTCCTGGGACAGCCCGGGGCGCTGGTCCCGCTCCTGGGGCAGCGCCCGTGGTCCGGCTCCACGCCCGAGCTGTGCCGCTCGCCCGGGGGCTTCGGTAAGGGCTTGGCGACCATCCCGACGGGAGCCAAACCCGGGGCCGCGGGGAAAGCGGGGGATATTCCCTCCCTCCGCCCCCGCCCGCGGGCCGGGCGGACACACCTCGGGGAGGGGATGGGGCGGACACACCCTCGGGGAGGGGATGGGGCGGACACACCCTCGGGGAGGGGATGGGGCGGACACACCCTCGGGGAGGGGATGGGGCGGACACACCCTCGGGGAGAGGATGGGGCGGACACACCCTCGGGGAGGGGATGGGGCGGACACACCCTCGGGGAGGGGATGGGGCGGACACACCCTCGGGGAGGGGATGGGGCGGCCTGGGCAGCGCCGGGGCGGGGGCCGAGGGTACCCTGGTGTTTCCCCGGCTCCTGTCAGAAGGGAGGCCAGAGAAGGGTGGGGATCTGCGGGTGCCTCGTCTCGGGGGTGCCCGAGGGATGGGCAGAGAGGCTCAAAGCCTAGCCTATCCTATCCTACCCTATCCCATCCTGTAGCGATAGGACAAGGAGTAATGAGTATAAATTGAAAGAGGGGAAATTTAGGTTAGATATTACAGAGAAATTTTTCACTGTGAGGGTGGTGAGGTGCTGGTAGAAGTTGCCCAGGGAGGCTGTGGATGCCCCAATCCTGACACTGCTCAAGGCCAAGCTGGATCTAGTGGAAGGCGTTCCTGCCCATGGCTGGGGGCTGAGACTGGATGGTCTTCAAGGTCCCTTCCAACCCCTCAGCATTCTATGATTTTATGACCCTTGTGTCCTGACAGGAGCTGGGCAGCCTCACACCACACACACAATTTGGTCTTGAACAAATTAATTGTGCTATTTGGAGTAGCCACAGCAAAACTTGGAACACAAGGAGTGAACACTTCTAGGGCTTGGACAGATACTGGGAAACCTTTCTGCCCCATAGGGAAACCTTTCTGCCCTATTTCAGAGCTGAGGTTTGGGTTTAGCTACTTTACTCCTGTTCAGTGTGCAGAATATGCAGGGTTCAAAGCCTCAAAGCTTCCAAGCTACCAAAGTGAATAACCTGTTCTGCCTCATGCTAATTGTTACAGGTTGTGTAAATTCTAATCACGTGAACACAGCATTTAATAAACATGTAATAAAGTGGAACATTAGAAAGGCATGACTACAACTAATATTGAATATTCAAATCTGTATCCTTAAAAGTAGAATTCCTTGAAGAAACTTATTATCTTACATGCATCCAAATAAAAAATCATACCAGAGGTATGAGTCTCTTGGGTTTTGTACAAATTTGACCAAGGAAATTTATAAAAAGGAATTTAGACAATATTTTAAAATGCTCGTGGTTTTCACACAGTGTATACAGTTCATGCTGCAAGCTCTCTGTAGTAGCTTTTTCTGTATCATATGCATCTGGCACAGCACCCTTATCTCCTGAGCCAGATGGGACAGCCTATGTCACTGAAAAAAAAAGCTGTAAAAAATCTGACAGTTCCTAATATAAGCATTTAATATCAGACCATCTTCTTGTTTGTAAAATAAATAATATACCTCCACCAGCCTCCCACCAAAAAAAGGAGGGAAAAGTTTCTGTTCCAGAAAACACTCAAATACGTGATAAAAAGATGAGAAGATTCTGCTTTGGGAGCATGTATGTTTAGGGAAGCAGAACTAACTCCCCTTTCCCTAAACATCATTTTCTTTGGAATGACCTAAAAAACACACTGAAGTAATTCTGTGGTGTCACTGAAAAAAGATTGTTAAGTTTAATCTCATATAAACCATGTAAGAAGTTTTTTTTAAACGGGAGCAACCAACATTGACAAACAAACCCCTCACCAATGCTTTCATGACACAGTTGATCAGCCTCAACTGACTGGTTGATCCTCTCTTAGAAGAAAAAAGTCTGGCTTGCCTAACTCCTGGTTACAACTCCTTACATTGTATTATTAATTATGAGCATAAACTTGCCCAAGACCGTCTCTGTTTACAGTTCTGCAACAGCAGGAATTAGTTCTGCGGTAACAAGTTGGACAAATTTCAAGTCCATAAATTGAAGTGATGCAGAGATTAATGATCTGGTACATGCATACTAAATACTAGTAAATACTGGTTTGAACAGGGGATTAATGTGTCATAGTGCAATCCAGTGTTGCTTCAGTGACATAGGAAACGGAGAATTATTACCCTTTTTTTAACATGTGCTTTATTATTTGGAAGTCTCATACATCTGAAGTACTGTTATAAGGAGCACCTGTAGGAAGATCAAACCTAGAAGCATGCATTTGAAAGTAAGGATTGTCTGTTATTGATGAAAGACTTCAAAGACATGGAAAATAAGCCTCTTTTCTCAGCTTTACAGCATTGTTCCACAAAAATGCACATTAACCTTATCACAATACATACAAATATTGTGGATGGACAATAGAAATCACCACGCTTCCACATGAGATGCATCAAGAACAAATTGTTATCCCTTATAATGTCACAAACATAAAAGGCACCATAATAGAATGTTTAGAAAAAACTCAGTTTATGTCATTATATTTTGATTTAAAAGTGTAAGAATTGCTGTCCCGACTGAAAAGAAAAAGCCTTTCACACCTGTAAATTATCATTAGAAACTTGTAAACCTTTACATTTTTTTTCCAGAAGTAACAGGTGCAAATGCAAGGCAAATATAAAATCTATTGACTTATTAGATTACAAATACTACCCCATGAAAAAGCTGTAGTTACAAAAATATAAAAAAATATTCTAACTCCCATTGTTAGATCTTAGCTTCAATCTACACTGCATTATGAGTCCAAAGCCAGATCTCACTTGGGCACATTCCCAGAGCAGGAAAGTGCTGTTTGTCTTACTTTCACATCAATATTCTGATCTCCTACTACAGTTTTGCTTTCTGGATTTGTTTTATTAGTGCATATTAAGGATGCCAACAGATAAAAGGTTGTATTTATCAATGGATAGTAGCAGCATAAATATTCTCAGTCTGCTGTCCTCCCACAAGTGCATTTCTCATAGTACGATTGTTTTCTCTCCAAGCCTCCACAGTAACTCTGGAGCAGTGTGACATTTTCATTCATGGACCTGGGACCACTGGCAGGTGATTGGGAAGGACTAAATTCCTCTCACAGACTTCAGCAAGGAACTGTGAGGAGTACAGCTAATGCTGTGTCCTAAACTGGTGGTTGCTGTTGCAAGGGCAGTTATTGGCAACACCTCTCATCTTCCACACATAATAAATTGGCACAGGTTTATCCATACAGTGATTCTGTAGCCCTTGGCTTTAGTAACTTGGATCAGCAGAGGATGTTGAACCAGCTACAAAGGCAGCCTAACAAAGTGCTAATAGACATGAAAATGAGTTTACTTCTATATAGTAACTTAAAATTAATGACTGGATTAAATGTGATATTCTTAATGAATAAACTCTGTAAATGCTGAGGCAAAGCCTGACAAATGCTAATGCTTTCACGCCTGAATACTGGAAGCTCTGTTCCTTTAGCCCTTTGTCAGAGCTAGTAGGAGGTGTCCAGCTTCCAGCTCTAGAGAAACAGAAGCTGTCCTTTGTTTTGCAGGGAAACTGGCATAGATTAGTGGAGTCATACAGCTGTACTGGATAGCAACCTTGTTGAGCCAGGCTTTAATAAGCACTCAGGGTCATTCAGCCAGTGGAAGATTTAAGTGTTAGCTGTACTATCATTCTCTTTATGCTTGGTGCAAGACATTTTCCTTTAAATACCTTTTCCTTCATTAGAAACCCCCCTCAGCATTTCCCCTGGTAACATGTGTTAGTCTTTGCCAGTTCAAGCTGGATTTTGGCCACACTGTGGGTCTCTGTCATGTGATTCCAAACAAATGTTCTCCATAGACAGAGCAGTTCTGGAAGTGTGTTGTGTCTTACCCTACTTGAAAGGACTGACTGTGCTCACATCTGCTTTGAAACAGTACCTTACTGTGTTCCATGTGTACGAAAGATGAGAGTTAACAGGAGACTCGTGGAGTTGTTATGAGAGGAAATGTTCAGCACTCCTGTGCTGGGATTTTGTGTTGAACAGCACATGAAGAAGAAGAAAATATTCCTCATTATCTTTCAGTTTCACAAAAATAGGGTCCAAGCAGACACTGTATTCACTCCTCTAATCAAAACTGTATGTTCCATTCCAATTATGCTGTGATGGCAGGATTTCTCTTTAGCAGAATTTCAAAGGTATCTGCACACATGTGCCAAAGATTTTTTAATAAGCATGATGTACCTACATGCTTAATCAGATCTGGAGAACTCAATAACAACAACAAAAGTTAAACCAAACAGTATCTATAAATGTAGGGGTTTAAATTTTTGTTTAGTAGAATTTTAGGATGGGACATTTTCCTAGCTAAACAATTGATCTTTGCATTTCTGTTCTCTAAAAAACCCCACATAACAGTAATAATTTTAGTGAGCAATTCCCTTTCCCAACTTATTGAGTCAAAATTCACAATGTAACTTCCAATCAAGGCACAAAAACATTTACTGACTCTTTCTTCTCACCACTTCCTTCACATTCTTCCCCTTCCCCTTAAAAAACAAGTTGTCGTAACAATGCCTTCTATACCAGACATTAACTTTTTAACAGTCCAATAAGTTGTAGCAGTATCTGAGACTGGTTCTATCTATTTTGAATTCAGTTAAAGTAGATGAACAGCACATTCTCAGCACATCTTTGTTCATTGTCTTCATTTGCCTTGAAGGGGAGGGGATGAGGGGGAAAAAGCCACAGTAGTTTCATGCATATTTTTCAAGAAACTTTATGTGGAAGTCTTTCACTTTCTCCAGTAGGATCTTCAGCTTCTCTACTGGAGGAAGAATGGTCATTCTGAAAAATAATATTTAAAGAAAGAAAAAAAACAACCCACATTATCTTCAGAACAAACTAAACTGTGATCTTTGCACAGATCTTGATTCATCTCAGGGCACAGTAACGTGTTAATACCCACTTTGATGTGATTATGCAGTTATACTTCAGTTGAACTATACTATTAAACTAGAGCCATTTGTTTCAATTGGTTAGTTCATAGGAATTCAAGAACTGTTATTTTCTGCTGAGTTAACCTGAAGAAGGTCATCAGTAAGAAACAACAGCAACTTGGTTTCCATAGTTGGCACAGTAGTGCCAAATTGTACCCAGCTTTTTGAGCTTTAGGAGCGGGCAGTTATGAGTAAATGTACATTTCTTCTTTAACTGGAAACAGAATTCAGAAACATTAGAACAATGCAACATCCTACTCTGTAGTTTTTAGTCACTTTTTTCCTTATCCTTCATGATATGAAAATCCCATGGAGTATTTATGGCAGACTGTGAGCAAGACCTACAGGACAGAGTGTTTTTCCCACATTGGTGCTGGAACGGCTTTTTCCTGGAGCTGTATGTACCCAGATACCTCACCCAGCTGTGTTGCAGAACTACCAAATCTAAAGATACCCTCTGTTACGTTGTTTCAGACTAAATAAGACGAAATTCCACGAAAAATTCTAGTATCAGTGGCTTGGTTGGAGCAAAGTGCTATTTATTGGAAGCAAAAGCAACAGAGTTTATGTTCACAGTTCTGGTATCAGATTATTTAGCTCAACATCTTGTTTTGGTAAAGTGAAGAGTTATTCAGCGTGCTTAAGGAGGAGATTTATAGGGGAGATATTGCATTTTTCATGCAGTTTCTCCATAGAGAAACAATGTTTAATGCCCCCTCATCCCAGAAGAATGCAGGGCAATTTTTGTAATTCTGTAGCCAACTTTAAGATTAAAGTCTAAGATATTATTATTGTTTGTATTCCTGGAGAAGGCATTTCAAATACCAGTGCATAAAAATAGAATCAAATTATGTCAGCAAGCTGTGAAAACACCACAAAAACCTGGACAGCTCATCTAGCAGACCAGGTCTTTGGCCTAGCTGTCAGTCCACTGAAACTGTCCAGTTTAAAGTGAGATAACATAAACTGAAATAAAAATCCTTATATTTAATCAGAAGAGAAAGTACTGGGATGGTATTTTGCTTATTACTGTTAATTTGATCTTAAACAAACAGAAACTGTACCTGAAATGGTGGGTTCCTTCTCTTTGGCCAAATCCACTTCCAGGTACAACACATATTCCAGTCTCTTCCAAAAGTTTCATGCAATAGAACATATCAGGTGCCATTTTATGAGCCTAAGGGAATGGACGCTTTGGAATTATTATAGAATATATAGATATAAAATACATAGAATTTCATGATTCCTTTTTTTTCCTGAAACCTTATCTTACATTATTAGTTTCTTATTCTGCTCACTAAAGAAGGTGAGAAACATTTGCTAACGGGACAGTTCACAAATTCACACTGTGCATTAAATAACAATACTTCATGGAGGAATAGGGCTGAGGAACCTACACAAAACACTCATTTCAAAAGAAAGATTTTAGGTAATTTTGTTATTCTCCTTGACTTGCTTATAACTTTTTGTCAAAAGTCTCAAAATTGTACTTAGAAAAATCTAAGGCACTGACATTTGATAAGATTAAATTAATTTGAGAACTGTGTGTTCCAGATCCGTTGGCAGTTACTATTTCCCCTTCCCCCAAATTATCTGCTGATTAGAAAGTTCTTAAATTCATGCAAGTTATAAACCTAATCAAACAAGCAGCTGAAAAACAGCCCTATTTTTGTTCTCAGCTGTGCTGATAAAATTCCCTTTAAAAACCAAGTATTACACATCAGGTATCAGAGCTCTAGTCAGGAACAGAAAGACTTGCCTTTCAGTAATAGAGGTTACTGACCCAAATGCAAAAAGGTAAAATCTGTAAGGAAACCTTCCTCTTTCCCAGACTTGCTGAATGGGGCTTCTTTTGCAGGCTCAGTAGCACACTGCCATTCCCAATCCACTGCCTCCCTAACCCAGGCAGGGGCAGCAATTTGGAATTGCACAGGTCCAGCTACTTGTATGCCTTGAACACCAACATCCTCGGGAACACTCTCACCCCGAAAGCCTCACCACTGAGACGAAATGCTCTGCTTTGTTTTCCTCTCTTAAAATAAAGGTCATGTCATATTTAAGATCATACATAGTCTATGAAGTTCTGCTTTTGTAACTGTGTGAGCTTACTCTGTCTCTGGAATAAAAATTCATCATTAGAAGTGGCAGGCACAGGCCAGTGAAGGTTAAAATTAATTGAGGCAGAAGCGACTGACTGACCTTTGCTTCCTCAATGGCTTTGGAGGGAATAAAGATCCGTGGGAAAGCATACATAGCTCCCTGAAGAGGATTGCAGTGAATTCCTGGTATCTTGTTAAACATATCTTCTGTTAGTTTGGCTTTTTTGGCAAGATTGTTCAAAACAGACTCTTTCTCCTGTTTAAAAGAAAGGTGTTCAGTTGGACATATTTGAAGTGGCAACAAAAACTCCAGAGGAAACTATGATGCTTCAAGAGGCCTTCCCCAAATTAAATACTTTTTGGGCTTTGCTAAGCTGTTAGAGCAAACAGTGTTCCAAATTCCAGTCCTGCTCTTAAAAACAGCAATACAAAAATGCATTAGCAGGATTCAACTACAAAGTATGGTAGACACACAAGAACCTGTAGGAGTCTATCTGTGTGCCTTCTTCCATTCTTCCTTCTGAGCATCCACTCTTGGCTGTTTTTAGAGACCACATCAGCTGAACTTCTGATCTGACTCAATAATGTAATTTTACGGGAGAAAAGTTGAATTTATCAGAAAGAAAGCTGCTTTGATAATGTCTTCTTAGTATTTTTCAAGGTAGTCATATTGAGTTCATTTTAAATACACTGCATGGTTCTGTAAAATGGTTCTATTACAGGATTGTCTGAGGAAAAAGGAAAGAAAATATGTCCCTGTGCATATTTTGAGTTCCCAATACTTAGGACAGGTTTAGGAAAAGCACAAAAGAGCATTACTGCTGACCTTTATGAACTGTGCATAAGATTCTTCTCCAGGTACTGGAGGATTCACTACAATATCCATTGCTGCTTGTCCTGAGACTGGGGGACAAAGGCGAACAGAAAGCAGCTTAACAAGCTGTCCTTTGATTTCTGGGTGCAAATTAATGACCTCCATGTAACCTCCTCTGTAGCCACATCTGTGACAAAGTGAACAGAAAAGACTGGTCAACCTCAAGTGTACAAATACTGGGAAAGCAATGAAAGTGTCTGCAGAAGAGGAAAGGCAATTAATGAGAATCTTACAATATGTAACATACAGGCTGTTGAAACAGCTGCTATACTGGTAATGGTTTAAGATGGAAGTACATGGGATGTCATCAGTTCCCAGTATCCCATATAAAGTTAAAGGTGCATTAACACGGATTGTTTAATCTCCAGAACAGGAGCATATGGCTGTAGCAGCACACATTTTATCACAAATGATGTGTCCTTTTTCCTTTCATCTCTTCCTCCCCAAAACAACCAAACCCAAACATTTACAATATCAAACATCCCAGCAATAATTGAGCTGTTTCCTTGAATGCTGGAGACCAGTTTTCCATTATCACAGGTCCAGATTGGGACTGTAGGATTTCACCTCTGTGGAAATGAGGCATTAAGTGTCTGAAATAAATGTGCTTATTATTTCATACTTTGAAAACCACAGAGCTAATCCATTACTCTGTGCTTTAAATGCTCTTTTTCCCTTTCTTGGTAGTTTTTAGTTAAAATTAATAGAAGATGGTGGATTACCTTCAGGTCAGTAACATGAAAGGGCTGTCCAACCAGATTAATGAGGAAGATGAAATAAAAAAAAAACTAAATCAGACTTACTCGCCCATGTATCCCTTAGAGGTGGAGTGAAAAGAGGCCAGCTCAACATTGTTATAGTACTCGGGTCCCATCTCATACAGAATCTTTTTGAAAGAATGGAACTGGCATCCTTCAGAGTACACATTGTCCTGGTAAACCTGAACAGTCAGAAGACATTAATGTGCTCTGTTCCCCCAACTAAGGATAAAACATGGCCTTTTAGAGAGACAGATCTGAACTGAAGAAACAGCGGTAACACTCAGAACTTAAAAGCTGTTAGAAGACACAAGGTTCTTTGTTAAGTAATAGTTACTGTCATGATATATTTTATATCATGTGACTATAGTTAAAGGTTCAGCCTTTGGAAGAACACTGAGCTTCTTTGTATACAATTTAACCTTTACTTGCATGTTTAAATTGATTTTCCTTCTATTTCTTTCATTTGAAGTGGTCTCAGCTTCACATAGGTTTCTAAGTCAGTTCCAGCAAAGTTCTTCCTTGTGTCCCCTACACTTTCTCTCTAGTTCAAATCCAGATCAAGCCACCTGCTATATTGATCCTTTGATACCAAGAATCTTGCATGTTTGTTCATGTCTTATGATATGGTATGATAACAGAAAATCTGTTCCTTGTACTTAAAAAATACCAACACCACACGTGGAACAAAATTATACCTCATACTCTCAGCTGTGCTTTTGAGAGAACAGAATATTCCATTACCTCATCAGCCAGAAGAAAAAGTTTCTCTTCCCAGGCAAAGTGTATGACATCTTCAATGCACTTTCTGTTTTGCACCTGTCCTGTAGTTTGATTTTTAGAGCAAGAGGAAAGTTAGTAGAGCATATATATATAGTAAGACCTAGTAAGACTACTAGTTTTTCAACAAGATATCCCTCTTTCTCAGAAAAGTGCTATTGAACTTCAGAATTCAGTTCACCAAGTATGAAATTAAGGAGTATTTTTGGAGGAATTATGGTTTAAGGTAACTTAGTCCATCTCGAGCAAAGGAATTGTGAGATACAGTAATCAATCAATGGCTTACTAAGAGTATTCTGTGTATAACTTATAATTTCAAATGTTCACAGCCATGTGGGTTAAGTTGGATCTAGTTTCTCACTAATCAACCTCAACTATTCAAAAAACTAAATTCTGAGGGAGGCAGTGGTTGCCACGAGTGCAGAGTATCTACAGTCATTGTCTCTCAGAAGCAGAAGACTACAGGCCATGCCAGAGACAGGATCCTTCATAAAGACCAGAAGTGACTGAAAGTCATTCCATAAGTCTGCCAAAGTTCAGTGGAAGCAGTGGCTTCAAATGGGATCCAGTGAAGTGAACCTGCTCCCTCCTCTCTGGAGTTCCACGATACTGAAAAAATATTTCTGAAAATGCGACATAGTGTCCAACTTAGGGCACTGACTCTAGAATTCAGCTTTACATACTTGATGTGTATTTAGGATTTGCCTGCAACGTCAAACGAATGAAAAATTAAAAAAAAAAATGGTCTTAAACCCCATCCACTAAACAAAATTCCCAGACCTGTGGGATTTCCAGGGTTGATGATGCAGAGGACTTTTGGGTTGCAATACGCCTTGGCTTCATTCAAGGCACGGCGAAGTTCATTCACATCTAGAGCCCAGCAATTTTCTTCATCCAAATAGTAGTTCACCTGGACAGCACCTAGCTCAGATATGGCTGCTGAATATAAGGGATACTGTGGTATAGGAATCATCACTCCTGTTCGGGATTTTCCACCTCCTGAGATCAGGATCTTTAAAATTGCCTGGGGAAAAAGTAGGAATTTAAAAAAAAAAAAAATCACACACCAGAGTTAATAGTATACTCTGGAAAAAGTTACTGATCTTCCTTCCTAAAAAAGTCCAGAGTTAAGGTGGATTTCTGTTCTAGAAGCATACAGTCATCTTCTCATATCAAAGGGCATTTATTTATTTCACGTTGTTACTGGCTGAGTGAGTACAGTCTATCTCAGTTCAACTCAGTTAAATGGAATTCCTCTGCATGTCATGGCTTCCAAAGATCATGCCTGATCAACTGCAAAATTTAGGGAAAACATTCTGAGCACAGTGCTAGAGGGAAAGTTGTAAACAGGAAAATCAGGATGATGATTTTTCTGCTGTGCCCGGTTGTAAGCAAAGAAGCCTCAGCTAGTTCTTGCTTGTTGCCTTCCATTTATTTTATCTCACTAATCACAAGAGACCAATAAAAAAATCAGAAATTAGAACCGGGGTACTGTGCAGATTCTCCTTTGGAACAGAGACCTGTTTTAGATTAGGAGGAATTGTGGCTAGCTGGGAACAACACTGCAGTCAGATTATGTTTCCATTTTCAAGTAACAGAAGAGACCAAAAATCTGCATGTCTTGGGATGGAAATATAACCATATGTAGTTTATGCCTGGAAGATACAGACAGAAATGTAGTATTTGTGCTAAGATGAGTCCAGAGGATTTACCTGTGTGTGTCTGTGTGTAGGCTTTTTACATGTGAATTAAATAAAAGAGTGCATTTGGTGCAGGAAGTAGAGAGATTTCTTGCTTTTATAACCAAGGGAGAACTCTGAAGTGCAGGTGCAATCAGAGCAAGCATCTTTATCAGCATGTAACCGACAGTGTAAACCCAAAAATATCTCTTCAGACACAGCAGCATATCCTCTAGTTTCTCAGTGATTCTAGTACCAAACCTGCTGTTCTCTACCTCTCATCACATACTAGCTCAGCTGCTAAGCTAATGATTTATAATCAGCATAATTTTGTACCCACCACTAGCTTAAAAATATCAAGCATTCAAAATATACAATCAGGACCAAATGCATATTTTAAAATTGCTTAACACCCTCTGTCCCCCAAGCTATGAGACAATAATTGTTTTATTTTTGAAAGGGACAAATAACGAGACTCATATTACCGCTGATTTTTCTTCACTGGTGAAATCAAATCAGCATGGTACAGACTCGATGTGCTATGCTGCCATTCCTGACAAGCTGCCAATATCATAAACTCTGGAAAGCCAAGTCACTACAAACATCTGGAGAGCCGTTCCTGTCAGAACATTGCCATTCTGAGCTCTGCCACTAGATGTCGTTTAAAAAAACACTTTTACCAACAGGCTACGAAAGGCTGCCTTAATAAAAGCAAAGAACTGCTGGTGGTTCTGCTGGTGGTACTGCTGGTATCAGTAAATGTGTCTGTGTAAAGGAAGAATCTAATAGAGACACTTATGCCTGTCTTAACCAAGGACCATCTTTGAACCTTGGTTGAAGCCAAGACCCGAATTTTTTCCCAAACAAGCTGCTTACAGAAATAGATCTTTGGATTTTCATTGGCATTGATCTGAACCAGCAGAGTTTACCAGGAAAATGAGCTGTTGAGACTTCTCACGTCTGAGGTCATTCCCTCTTTTCTCTGTCACTGACTGATACCTTCTGATCTTCAGTGCTTGTGTACCTCAACCATTGAAGACAATCATTATTTAGTCTGAATGGTCTGAATGTTCTAAATTTATATTTAGGCACCTGTGTAGTTCATAGTACCTTAACAGAAAGGAACAAGTTAATGTATATTAAGAGACTTTGCACCTGCTTCTTAGTTGGCACCTGACATCCACATAGTGGATATCCATTGAATGTGACTTCAGCATCTGTCAGATCAAACTCACATCAAAGTTTGTGAGACCTGATTTTCAACAGAGATCTGTATTTCCAAAGGTAACTGATAAATTACAGTTTGTACCAAGAAGGGACAGGTTTAATTTTAATTCTTACAGAAATCCCATCACTTGCCCCCGTGGTGAGATAAATGTTATCTGGGTCTGCAGGAACCCCTCCATCTCTTCTTTCAATATATGAAGCAACATCTTCACGGATACAATTTATACCTTGACTGGCAGTGTAGGATCCTGTGAAAAAAAGAGAATGAGATGAGAATTGAGTACAACGTACATCACATTTTCTGCTTGCTAACAAAACTCCTGAGCTAGTATTGTAAGGTATAGTTTGTAAATATCAGCACTTTGGATCCCCAAGATGGGTTTGATTTTCTCTTTTTTTTCCAAAGGAGTAGGAAAGGGAATTGATTTGCTCTCGGAACAAAAGAACAAATTTGGAATTTGACAAATACAGTATCACTAAAATACAAAAAAATATTGGTACAAAGTATGACTTAAAGGCTCCTTTGCAAACTGGGACAACAATCCCATGTTTACTGTCTTTCCGTTGCTTTTTTTATGTTGAAATCAGTTCTGAACATAAACCAACACCTATTTAAGTACAAGGAACAAGGAAGAGAGGTAGCATGTGCAGTAGAAAGGAAAGTAACTTCTTCAATTCCATGACAAATATACGGGGTTTATTTGCAATATGAAAATAATATCATACCATTATCTCCCACAGTCTGAAACCCAAAAAATCCTACACTGCTTCTCTCCTTCCCCCACAGCATCTCCCACAACCACTTTTCAGTCACTTGGAGCAGAAATGCCTAGGATCAGCCCAAAAACATGTGCAGTTTACAGAGCACCACTAATAATTTTAAATAAAATGAGATGTTAGATACCTGTGTGCATCATTTCTGAGTACGTGCAAGAAGTAAAAGAGTAAAAATAAGACTAGGCCAAGGTGAGGAATGGATTCAAGCTATGGAGCCTAAAACTGATGGACAATGAAGTGACAAGTGTACATCTATTTTAGAACACTGTCAGGAAGCTGCAGAATCTTCTTTGCTTGTTGGGTGGAGTGGAATAATTGTGCCTGACTTAACTCTCATCTCTCAGTTATATGCTAGTAGTCTGCCTGGTAACACTTCTGTGAAACCATGATTTATAAAGACAAAGAAGCTTTGCAAGTACTGCACAATTGCATGGGGCAAAGTGGCAATTCAGGGCACAAAGTTCCCTGATGTCCTAAACATTTACTTTTACAGGGCTAAAAGTTCTATTGAGTCTGTATATGGGTCTTTGACCACAGTTCAGAAGCTGCTGGTAAAGCAGGAGAGCAAAGCCAAGCTGTCCTTGTGTCTTGTGCTCCATTGAGTGCAGTGACTCTGAGGAAATAACACTTAATTGTCCTGTACTTCTACACTTAACTGCACTCAATTAATAGCTTTGACTAGAACCTGTGTGTTTGCACTGTGGGATGCAAATAAACAAACCCAACCCAAAAAGTTGCATATGCATATAACAGGTATTTTTGTACAGAGGAGAGGGGTAATTTTCTCAAATGCCTGGGAAGACATGCCAGTTAGCCCACATGCAAAGTGATGTCCACAGAATCCCAGAGTGTTTGGACACAACAGAAGCTGAGGACATAGCTGAGCCTTCATACATGGCCTGGGAGTAGCAAGACTCAATATCAAGAGCAGGGTTTTCCCAAATGAACGTTCATTGGAAGTGAGGTTATTCTAGTTCATATCCAGAGGTCAAGACATTCATATTAACTTTACAGTTAATGCTGGTTTAGATGTGGGTGCAACGCTTCAAATGACCACATGTAGTGAAGCCAGTTTTGTGTTGGATTGACAAATCCATTGAAAATAAGGTTTTGTTAGAACACAACACAGAACAAAGCTACACAGAGGGATGAGGTTTTGACCTTTGATTTTTTCCCAAGAAAGCCAATCTCTCCTTCTCAGCCAAGAAGACAAGAGCAGTGAGTTGTCAGACTACCAACACAGTGACTTCCTTTCAGCTGCAGGTCCACCTGTCTCAGACTGTGTGCTTATGGAGTGCTGTGCAGAGGCTGCTGAGCTACAGGGGCCAGGAGAAGGGACTGACACACGATACTGGAGACAAGGGACAGTGGAGAGGAGGCAGAAAACAGTACAGCAGATCAGTAAGGTATACAGTGGTTTTAGTTTTCAGGAATTCAGAGGTACAGTTGTTCTTGGCACGTATCATTTCATGAAAAAAACATTTAGACTCCAGTTACTTACAGAATTTCAATTTATCCACTGAATTTAACAGGATTTGTTCAGAATTATCATCTTATTTGAATATTGCAACTGTTCTAGGTCTACTTCCTCAGAATCTACTGAGCTAACACAAATTGTTGGAAATACTTGATCTGCTGAAAATGGAACTTATTTCTGAAGTATTATGCAAGGATGAATTCCTTTCATTTTACTCCAGCATGGGGCTGTGGGGTCTCACCCTTAAGGGGAAGGGAGCACTCAAGGGGACAAGACTCAGCATTTTGACAATTCCAACCACATCACATCCCTGAATTTGAGAATTACTACAAAGAAAGATTGAGTCAAAACTCAAAGGTATCCCCACTAACTCTTACAACAGTACTATGTGGATTTATTGTGCCAAAGTAAGACAGGAAAGGAATTCGTTGAGCTAGAGGAACTTCTGAGTTTTGATAAAAGTATTTTTAATGTTCTATATTAAAAGACAAAACTGATACAAAGAAGGTGAAGATAAAATACATTCTGTACTAGCCTGTGTTGCCAGGAATAGTCCAAGGCTGAAATACTGCTAATGTAACCACTGGTTAGGTCTTGTTTATTTTATTAAGTTTCAAAGCACCTAATCTCAAAATATGCCAGTGCAAATAGGCAGTGCAATTACAAAGATTAAGAAATATGCCAATTACTGTAATATGTGCTCTGAAATGTCAGTGTTTGCCTACTTGAAATAAGGTAATTAAGTGTGCCAGACTCTTTGCTGTGCCCAGCAGCGGTAACAGTATCTGCAGAGTAGAAATTCTAGTGGTGTTTGCCAGGTACAAGTAGGCAGTACAGCTGCCAGAGGAGAAAGAAATTCTCTTCAATTTCCTCTCTACTGAGTATGCAAAGTTTGTACTTAGTTATATGATACTACAGGTGTAGTCTTGTAGGACCAATGGCTGAAGAACAGAGCTCTGTAGTTCTTTCAAGAGTTATTTTACCCTGGAGAAATAGGGCTCTGACATATTCAGTTAAAACTATCTCAGCTAGGTAAAAACCCACCACCTTTCAGTTCTGCAGCTTTCCCTTTGCAGAGGATTATCACCCAGGTACCTGAACTTCTGATACTCCAGTTCATAACCTGACAAACACGCTTGGACTGATGGTTCAAAACAAAGCTACAGGACTGTGAACTGGATCAGCTGGGGTGGACACACACTGTGTATGTCTGTATATGCCTACAGTGGTAGACTCCTTGGCAGAGAAACATCTAGAGAAGACAGAACTATAAAAACCTCCACCTAGTCTTAGCAGGAGAGCAGCTGTCAGAGCCTGGGATTTACAGATGCCATAACAACAGTATAAAGCCTCACAAGTACTCTCTGCCTAGATGATGTTGTGGTGAGGGCTCCATAACTGTATAACCCTCATCTGCTCCACTTCTGTGATAAGTCTCATCAAAAACTTGCCCCATTAGTCACTGATTATCCGTAGGTCACACAGCAAACCTCCCCCACCAGGCTGTCCCAGGCCCTCCCCATTTGACTTGCAATCATATAAAATGTGACAAAGAAATTTCACTGTTGCAGATATTGGAACAACCCGTTTTGTTTCTAATACCAACAGGAGCTACTCAAACTGAGTCTTACCTAAGCTGTTCCCTCCACAGCCCTGCAAGATCCGTCTGGCTCGCTTTTTGGCATCTTCTGGAAAACTTGGGCTGTCCAGCAGGTTTGGATATGTACACAGGGCCACCACCTAGAGTGCCAAGAAAATGTAAATTCACCATTTTATCAATGGTTATTTTAAGTTGGTAACATCACTGTTAACTTTCCTTGGAAATGAAGGTCACAAATACTGGCTAATTTAAAACACAGGTTATTGATGAAGAGTTTGCAGTTGTTTTTTTAAAGGTAGGGCTTACAGAAGTGAAGAAATCTTATCAGGTTCCGAGTTGTGCTGATAAACAGAATTCTAGAACTATTAACTATTTGTACTACAGACAGTGAAGACTGGAGTCCAAGGGACCTAAGACAGTGCAAACACAGTAAAGCACAGTTAATTATTCATATGTTATCTCTAAACAGCTCTATCCTCCCCTCTTTGTGTATTCCCAGCCCACCTTATTGACAAGAAGTCAAGAGTCTGAATATGGAGCAGAACTGAGAAATATGATCAAATTTCGAAGTCCCAGTTGCATGTTCTAATAATTCCTACCAAAAATAACTTACAGTTCTTACTAATTTGAAGTTGTGTAAAACATTTAATTAAAAAAAGAAGCAGTGATATAGAACATAGTAAAAGTAGAAACATGACCCAGCAGAATATATTAAGGAATATAACCCCCAGTTTGATACAGCTTCAGTTTGTCCTAGAACTCTCTGAATTTACATTATTATAGCCTGAGGATTTTACATGTGTGTGTAAAGGATGCTCAGTAAATACTGCAATACTAGTTTTAACCTTACTTGTGTTTTAGGAATAATATACAAATACGAAGTCTGTTGTGGTCTTTCCTAAAAGTTAACCCACCAATTAGCTTGTCCACAGGTAAAATGTGCAAAATGAACAACAGTACAACTCCTGCACCCAACTGTTGCAGATCAAAAAGTATACTGTCAGGTGAAGAAAGGCATTTGCTTTTTTTCTCTGAAGACAACCACTCCAAGTACATTATTGATAATGAATGTTCTGACTGATAACACAGGAGAAATGGTAGAAGAAAGTATGGCTGGAGAATGATACAAAAAGTAAGGAAAGCTGCTGTGTTAAAAGAGGACAATCAGCAAGCAAGGTCCACGCCTTTGGCTCAGAAATGAGAATTTGTAATTCTTTACAAAAGAATGTTTTAAGTCTAATTGCATCCAGGGAATCATTTATACCAATACACATATCAGATGGCTTTTAAGGCAATCTAGTAAAAAATGAATAATAACATTTTATAAGAGTCTTACCTGACGGAGGAAGGTGATTGGCCTCTGTCCCATCGCATGTGCATCTCCAATGTTGGCTTTAATTACTTCAGTAAAAGGTTTTTTGATTCCCTAAAAAGGGAGAATGCAGAATATTTTGTTAGGACTGAAGTAGGTGATTCTTTTTTGGTATCTGTCATATGGCTGTAACTATATAGTGCCTAATCTCATAACAGATACAGTGTTGAATGTAAAGCTCAGTGCATTTCTTATTCAATACTGCCAGTAAATCTTAAATGATTTACAGAAATTGTGTTGACTGTGACACATTTTTAAATGATAGGCTGGCTTTTATTTTTCTGCTTCCTGCAAGTAAGGGACTGACTTGCTTCAAAACTACACACTGAAGTAGAAAAGATGAAAAAAAGGCACTTTGAACTGTCAGTATTAGAGCAACTTTAGAGACACCTAAAGGGAGGGATGGATCAGTCAGGAAGCTAAAAAGATTTGAGGACATTTGAGAAACCACCAACAAAACAAGCCTTAAGATCTTTAGCCTTTTTAGAGTAAAAGCAGTAAACATACTACTGGCTTATTTATTTTTATTTAGATTAAATATTCATTGTATCGTGACCCCACTTTTCCATGCAGAGATGTTTTACAAAATATATCATAGTGAGGCTCTGTATGATAAACAGCAGAAGTGCTAAATAATCACCATGAATATTTAAAAGCTTCTCAGTCTCTGAAATCTGAATAGACAGCCATTTTTCCTGTGAGAAACCGAATACATTATGAGGAGACAGGGAATGCAGTTAATGAATGTTGATTAGCAACCACAGCCCTTTAAAAAGTAAAATAAAATAAGGAAAAAAAAAAAAGACAAATAGCTGACTGGTAGAAAAAAACACCACTGGTTTAAATAAAAAAAGATTAACTGAAAGTAAAGGCCAACATTACAAGAAGAATAAATGACAATTATAAATTTACAATTGTTCTGGTGTATATTTGAGAGACAGTAGGGAGGCCTCCTAACAGTGACAGAATTGCTACATGGAATGGCAAGCTTGAACTAATTTTTTGCTTTTCTACAGTGGATTATGTGTTGAATTTCAGTGATAGACCAGAACCCAGATGTGCAAAGATAACAAGGACCAAAATACAAGTAGTCACCAGGATACAGATTCCCAGGTATACCAGGATTTGGAGGTTTAAGGCTGCATGATGTGCCTGAGAGGTTATGTGACCACGTGATTCAAATCCCCACAGATCCAGTCCATCATATGACTGATAGCCTATAGGGGTTTTTAAATTTTAAAATTGAATAGATAGTTGTAAATGGCACTAAAACAAGACAGCTGGACTTACATGATCCTGATTGAAAAGGGTCAATTTTATATGGCCTCAAATTCAGCAGCAATTGAAAAAAAAAAGTTCACTTTAACTAATTTAAAGTGACACAGTGACTCCATCAAGTCATTTGCTTTTATGCTTGTTGATCTGAGTCCCTAAATTAAGAGTTGCATTTCAGCTCTAAATAAAGAATTAGGAATAGAGATGCCAGACAAAGATAACAGATCATCTTTTTGGTGTCTGTGTCAGGTTTATTGTAGTTTATTAGCATTGATACCATCCAGATCATTACTAGTGCCAAACTCAGCATTTATGCCCTCATTGTCTGTGGGTATCACTGCAGGTATAGAATCATCACCAACCCCATGAACCCCATACTATCTTTGCTACTCAAATGATTGATCTGGAAAAAATGGCAAAACACACACAAGTTTTTTCACAGTTATCTCACTGTAAAATCTTGTTAGAGAAGGAATTGTTGGGTTTTCTGTGCTGTACACACAGTTCCCACATTAAAAGCCCATGGTCCTCTTGACTAACTTGTGCTTCTTGGCCTCAGCTACAAGAGTTGTTGCCCTTTTTGTCTTTCAAAAGAGAGATGCTTTTAAATAACTTGGGCCTTTTCCTTGGCTGACAATGAGTAAATATCAGCAATTGTTTAGAACTGTATTCAAGAAATTCCCTACATGCCTCCTAGTGAAATCTATACAAAAAATGCGACGACTACTTAGTATTTTTCTATTGATTTCCAATCTCTCTAGGGAAAGAAGGAATATCAGAACTTGTCAATTTTAGTTTAGAACAAGAAGTTCTAAACAAGTTCTTAAAGAAGTTCTAGAAAAGTTCTAAAGAAGTTCTTTAGAAAGTCCCATCTTAGCATTTCAGAAAGGAGGAACTGGAAATAGTAACAAGCCTCAAACGCTAATGGGTCAAAGTTTCAAAGCAAGGATATCAGAAGCTGGCATCAAGGGAAGTCTAGCCAGTGCCTATGACTCTGCAGATGAGAGCAAGGTAGAATTCTACCCAGATCCCTAAGAAAGTGTGGAATGAGTCACTGGTTACTTGCGTCAAGGTTCCTCCTGTGGTGATGGCACTGGTGTGTGTGGGTATCCAAGGGAAGAGTAATGATAAATACTTTTGGGGAGGTCTATGAAAAGATCTGTATGAAAGGAGGAAATATGAATGTGATGTTGATAACCTCAACATCAGGTCGCAGAACAGCAGGAAAAGGGCTGCAGCAGGACCTAGTTAGTTAGATTTATTTCACTGCAGAAGGCTAAGCAGTCTTTGACCATGCCACCTACAGACCTGTACTGAGACAATTTACATCCCTGCAAGCCAAGGAACACACAGGAGGAGCAGACACTGGGTTATTGGAGTTGTTTCGCTTTCCTCTAGGGATAGAGTGCAGCCCCCCACACACACCTGTCCCCCTCCCTGAGTGCAGGCAGGCTCTCAAGGTGTGTTCCAGACACAGTCTGACTGGATTGGAGCTGGCAGAGCTTTGGAAAAGTGCAGCTTGAATAACAAGAGCTCTAATAACAAACTCGGGAGCAGTAAGTACCACATTGATACTCATGTCTACTGAAGAAGGTATGAACCACATGAATCAAGAAGAAAAACCTACAAAACAAGCACTGTTAAAGCTTCTGCCTCTGGCGGCACCTCACACTGTGCTTACAACGTGATTCAGCTTCATCTGGGGAACAAGGCCAGTCTCCTGCCATTCTTTTGTCAGTGTTGGCAGACAGACTAATTGTAGTAGCCATTTTTAAAGCTGCAGAAGCCATCTTTCACTCTCTGATGTAAAGCAGAAAATATAAAAATGCGTTCATTCATTTTTCAGTTGCTCTCTTCTTGATAATGAAAGTATTTTAATGGAATAAAGGAATCTTCCAGGATTTGGAATATACTCTTTGGAAATTAGTTACTTCTGTCACACTGCTCTTTTCAGAGGAGATGCTGTCTTTTAAGAGACCAGATGAAAAACATCTGAAACCTGAAGCAGGTCAGACAGGATTATTCGAACAACTGTGTCAGTGTTCTAAATACCACAAGAAGTTGGGAGAAGGGATTTTTGTACATGAACCAGAATTCATTGGTGCAGAGTCAATACAAATCTTCAAGAATTTAATCAGGTTTGGGGAAGCCTCCTCTTCCCCTAGACATTCCCACAGCCTCAAGACACCCAGTAAGCAAGGAATACAGCGTGCAACAATGAGCTGTCTCTCAAGGAGAGTCACCAACACCAGAATTACTTGATCAAAGAAACAACATGATGCCAGAACATACACTATTCCACAGAACTAGCATGAGGGCAGTGCCCTGCCATGAGCTGGTTTGGTCTCTCAGGAGGTTTAGTATGCCTGGACGTTCCCTTCACTATAGTACCATCTAAGAATAAATGACAATCATAAATGCTGGCGTATTGCTGGGGCCAGAAAGGGTGAGGAAGGGTGCAAGCTGACCTAATGCTGTCCTTGCTTAAGTCTTCAGCAAATTTCAAAGGAAACCCCTCAGTCTGGAGAGAAGCACATGTGGATTTGGTAATGGCAACAGGAAAGGACTGAAAAGAGCTCCCTTGAGGAAGCCATCAAAATGTGAGCTGCTTTTAATCTCAAAAGAGCAAGACAGTATTTCAATTATTTCTGAATGCCAGAATTAGTCCATTCCTGGCTGCTCTCAATTGTTTCACTTTCATTGCCACTTCTTTGTGTCTCCTCTTGATGATTATCAGGCACTAACATCACACTATGAAACATTGTACTATTTCCTTGAGTCTGGTTTTGCTGTGACTTGCACAAACAAGCCGTACAATAGGAGAGCTGGCAAATCCAAACATTTCAGCACAGTTGAGATCTATGCTGTAGGAGCCAAGTTGCTTGCTTGCTTTCTTTTCTCCTCCACTCAAAGGGACAAGAAAGCACTGCCCAGAGGCCCTTAACTAATAGGGACCCAAAGACCTGTATTAGCATTCCAATCTTTTTATTAAAACAGCTCACAGCAGAAAAATAAACCTGACCTGTTTACCACAGAGAAAAGCTTTCAGTTTGTATTATGCATGTGTAATTCAAGCTGACAGGAGCTGGTTTTGGAAGGAAGGAGAAGGCAAATTCTGGATTTTGACTGGAAATGGCAGTGATAGCTTGCATGCCCCCTCATATCACATGAGCAAATCCACAAGGCTGACCATTAACTGGCAGATCTGACACAGAGATTACAGAACAGGACTTGTCCTCAAGTTACTGTTGCCTTACACATTGGTCAAAGTGCATTTGCATTCAAAAGTTTTGCCTATATGAATCAAGCCCTAGATTTCAATGGCGTTGCAAATGACAATTGAAATAATGCTCACTAGAAAGTGATTAGACATTAGGACCCTCTTAACTTGAAGACCTATTGGAAAAGGGCTATTTTGGAATAGATTTTGCTACTGTATTCAATAAGAAGAGATCAAATAACTGGATCTTGCGTGCTGTGTGCTTCTGAACATATGATTTTGGTAATCATACTCTTAAAACTCGGTTTTTTTCATCTTTATCTGCAGCAATTTTCACCCTGTTAAAAAATAGGGGGTTTACTACAGATTCACTTATGTATGCAACATGTACAGACAACTGAGGAACAACCATTCTGTCTTAATGAGGTCAAATGCTCTTGCCTGGAAGATACTTTCTTAGTGTGCACACAGTCACGTATTCAAAGCAGAAAATTACAGGATGGTAATTTAAGCTTAACATCTTTTATTACTGGGTGTACCAGTCAATCTTGTATCTTTTTCTTGGCATGTCAAATTATATTTCTGCATGTCATTGCCTAAACTGTGTTTTATCTTTCCACAACTCCCAGAGACACAGTCAACTCGCATTTACAATTAAGGCTGGATTCTAAGTCAGACTTTTTCCATTCAATTTAAAAGCCTGATGAATTAGTTAAAAAAAAAGAAAAAAGAAAAAAGAAACGCTCTACAGTCTTTTAATTAAAATACTTCAGCAGAAGCTGCCTGAGGTTACACCTACACAAGCAGAAGGACTTTGGTAGTTTTATTATCTAAATAGAAATATAGGGAGTGAACCAGTGACTTGAACGAACATGCAACAGGAACCGATTTGCAATAATTATGCAAAAGAAAAGTGTGGGCACAGGAGATGAGTGTACAACCCTGTTACTGTAAAAGTAAGCCAGACTACTGTGGCTTTTCACAAAAATAAGGGCTCTAATGTGTAGAGACTGTGCATTGCCATTGAAGGCCCACAGTTGCAGGTCCAGGGGTAGGACATGGTAACCACCTGTGCTGGTCTGAAGGAACTTTCTACATGCTACCAATACCGGCACACCATCCCTCTACCCCCTTCTGCCCTGCAATTCTGCTTCAGTAACTTGACAACTCTGAAGAAGAACCTCGTGTTGTGTGATTTATATAAAGCCAGGCACTGCTTCCAATGTTTCATGAGCTGAACTTGTGGATCCTGAAATGCTGTTTAATACGCACACACTTTGCAAGTAGATGTAATCCAACTCAACCTGACATAGAACTCGACATTATGTAAAACCCAATCAGGAATTGTGAGAAAAAAGGAGAGTATAAGTGAAGAAAAATGTCAGAGTAACAGATATGAAGGGACTTTCATAACAAGGTCAGTTAAAATTAGCATGAATGCAAAGTAATAAATCAGGTATGTGTGCTGCCTGGGTAAAGATAAAGCTAGCTTGTTATTACTGATTAAGTAAAGAGAAGGGTTCTGTCCAAAGACTACATTATTCTTGCATTGAATTCATGTTCAGGATCAATTTTCTAGTCTGAAATACAATTAAAGTCAACACTTGATATGGTGGTCATCTGTTAGCAAGTCTACACAAAGGGGATAGAAAAAAAGGTCTTGTTTGTGTTCTATTGAGAGTGTAATGATTTATTAAAATATGTATGTGCTCTAGCTTGCTTTAAAAAGTTCCCCAGAAACACCTAGGAAATTGGTTGAAGTCAGTTCTTTCTGTGTCATCTTAGTAAGTCAGAATCAGCTAAATATTACCATTAGCAAAGAGGAAGAAAAATCACGTTTTCACTTTCGAAGCATGACACAATTTCAAAACTATTAAAAAAAAATTCAGGGAGCTAATTCAAGTCAATGATTTTGCATAAAGATTTCTATCTTGAAAGACTTAATGTAGATCAAAACATTGATTTTCCACCTAGATGAATACGGGTCACAAGCCAACAAAACTCATGAAGTCCAGGTACAACATACCCCACCTGTACTCCAGAGCAATCAATCTTATTCTGCTTTAACAGAGTATCCTTCTTGCCACTTTCAATGGCTTAGTCCCAGGCACATGAGCTAAAACTAATGCCTCACTTTTATTTACTTTTTCAAGATCTAGCCTAGACTAGTTGCCTAGTCAGGGACTTCTCAAGTAACATTTTAGTCCTTATTTCTGTGTGTGCTGTGGAGTTACAGCTCCTGTTGTAATCATTTGAGTTAATATACAAAAGCAGCAAGTGCCAGATAGAATAACAGAGGCACTGCTATTCAGGATGTGAGACAGCAGGACAAAACTCAAAGAAGATGAAAGCTTACACTGTGCAAACAGCTCCAAGTAGCTATTTTATAGTCTACAAAACAAGCTGTATAAGTTATGTAAGTACAAAGTGTAACTGAATTGAACCAAGTTTAAAGAGGGAGAGTCTCTATCACATCTGATGAGACAATGGCTGCTTTTAAGGTGATTTTACTTCAGACTAAAGGTGTCTCAGCAGAACAGGATAAATGCAGATTTGCTGTCATTGCTTCACTCTGCCTGTTCTTGATACCCCAGCCAGTGCAGGACTTCCACATCATGTTGGGCAGAGCTCCTTCCCCATCAAACGTGGTACAGTTGCTATGGGGCAACTCTTTTGCTGCCAATGAAGAGTAGTTTTGGATGTAGAGATGCTGTGGGGCATCACCTTCCTCTGACAACCTCGTCAGCCTCTCTATCTGGCAATGTTAATTCTGCTGGCAGGGGTTGGCCTAACTCTGAGAGCTAAGACTGAGAGGGATGAAAAAAATAGCTGTCCAGTTTTAATCAAAAGTAAATAAAGAAGAGCCATTGACCTGTGATCACACAGAATTGAGTTTCAGACACACACACAAACAAACAAGCAACTAGATAACCTATAATATTTTGTTACTACTCAACACTGTACACTTTAGCAGACAGCTTGGTTAAACAACAGAAGGAATAACAGTATTTTTATCAGAAGAGCAAAGAGGAATAAATAACTTGAAAGGTCTGGAAAGAAGTAAAGTCTTTCAGCTGCTTCCTTAAGTTGATTAATGTTTTCTGCAGATACACTGTCTCAACTTTTGCAGTAATTCTGTCCTCTTTCCCTGCCAACTGGGAGGTTTGTTTGCTTTAGTCATCTTAGAGCACAGTCACCCCTGGGAATGCTGGTAGCCACTATCAATGGCTAACACTATTCCATGAGACTAGTTCCAGAGAAACACTTTTAAATGGAAAATGCCATGTAAGTAGGCACAAAACTGACTTTTAATAAAGCCATTGGCAATGATTTACTCCTATATTTTTTCAAAAGTGCATAGTGTCTCTGTCAGTGACTCAGCTGGTAACTGGAGTAAGCAGGGGAGTAGGGAGGAGTTTGTGAGGATCATTTTATATTTGTTTTGTCAAGTAAAACCTCCTGCCCTGTGATATTAACTCGAAAACAAACATACTTGGTGAGAACACTGGAAGATTTTATACTCAGGAAAATGCACCCACTAGGAAACCCCATTGCATAAACACAATGACACCTTTATAAAAAAGTTTTAAGGGAAAAATCAAAACAGATGTTCTGAAACTAATTCTCCATCACCATTCTGAAGTTTTTAAGTAAAACTCCTTTTTTTTAGAAGCTGCTTTAATAATTATTGAGTAGATGTAAATAATTGATGTATATACTACAGTGAGCTAAAAATATGTTTTGCCTTTTAAAACAAGGGTTTTAAAACACAAAGACCAGAGAATTAAAATAATCTCTTACAATTAGAATTCCTGTGGCACCTTTTTGTCAAAGCACTTTACGTGTACTGATCAAAACAGTCTTGCAGTACCTGTAATAACATATTAGCAAGACTTTCTAAAGTAGTGAAGGTAGGGGAAGATATTTGAAATTAAAGAAAAGTAACACTGCCAGATGCTTTATTCAAAACAAAAATGAGTCCTTGTGCTGGGAGGGGAAGCTGTGGTTTGAACAGTAGAAGCAAAAAGTCATGTCTGTATTACTAAGGTTTCTTGTTTTGTTTTTTTTTTTTCAAATACTAAGTCTTAAGGAATATGAAAAAAAATATGAAGAACAAAATGTAAGCACTGACTGATTTGGATGCCTTATTTAGTAAATTTTGGCGCAGACCCTTAGGAGTATCTTGTATCTTGCTTTATTTTCCAATCCTCCTAATAGCACCAACCACCTAAAACTTCGGGCAGTGCCACTGAGTGTTTGTGCTCTGAAGGCTTGTCCCCAAGCACCTCAAGTTCTGCAATTAAAAAAAGCGGAGCACAGTGTCGGTGGGCTCAAAAACCCTTCCTTCACCTGCTCGGCTCTGAGCGGCCCAGGGCAGCGCTGGATGAGGCTGCGGAGCAGTGCCCGGGACAGCCGGCTCCATCTCACCTGTTGGGGGTTTCAAAGGTGTTTCCCTGCCCCGGCCAAGGCAGTATCTCTAAAATCCTCACGAACGACTCAAACGCTCTATCAGTATGACGAAAGCTGGTCAGTCACCCCCTTGTATAACACAGAGGACGTGGGATTGCAGCAAAGGGTCAAAGTGGCCGAAGAAATGTAAACACTGCTCTATTTGCCTTACGCAGGCAGTGACACCAGATAAACAGTAGCCGGACAGCGGGTTCCTTTGTTTTGTGCCTCTCCCGCCCCCCGTGAGAAGGGGCGCGGGTGCGGGGGGTGCCCGGAGCGGGCAGGGCCGGGAGGAGGAGAGCGCGTCCGGCCACGGCTTGGGGCAAAGAGGGATGGGGGGAAAGGCTGCCCGTGGTGCTGAGTCTTTAACTTGGTAGGAGAAGGCACTGCAGCGGTGCCTCCCGCTTTCCCGAGGCTTCCACAGGGTCGCGCATCAGCCCTGCGGGGTGTCAGGGTGTCCCCGCCGGCCCCACCGCCGGCTCTGCCGAGCCCCCCGAGGTGCCCCGGGGCAGGGCCGGTGTGGGCTGCGGGGAGCGCGTCCTGCCTGCCCTGCCCTGCCCTGCCTCACCTTCCGCAGCTCCTTCTCGATCTCCCCAGCTTTCAGGACGATGGGGCCCCGCACCGCGTATTCCACCGCTTTCACTTGCGGGTTCATGGACTCCAGCGTGAGGATCTTCTCCCTGCTCGCCTTCTCGTTGATGTTCACGGCGGAGGCCTTGGCAGCGCTGCTCCAGCGCACGGTGCCGTCCCGGCGGGGTCCCCGCGGCTGCCGCCCCGCCGCCACCGCAGCGGCGCCGAGCAGGGCCGTGTCCGACCCTCCGCCCCGGCTGCCCCCCGGCCCGCGGCCGCACAGGAGGGCCCCAGTTTGCCTGGCAACCAAGGCAAACCGATGCATGGTCCTCCGGGTACTCCCCAAAGCGAGATTCAGGATGCGAGCGCTGAGGATCGGGGTGTTCTGCGGACGGACCCGGGCGCTGGGAAGGAGGCGCACGAGCAGGAGGTGCGGTCAGAAGAAACGCCGAAGAGCTGGCACAGTTACACGTCCATGCTCGGTCCTCTGATGTCCAGATCCCGCAAACTTAATTGCAACGGATACAACTGATCTTGCAGTGTTGCGATGCCACCGCGGGAGCAAGAGGTCCCACCATTGCATCCGAACAGCGCCGCAGCCCCCCGTCCCCGACAGAAGTGCCCGAGCTACTGCTCTGCAAGAGTCCCGGGTAAAACCATCCTTCTCCCAGCCGACGCCTGCCCCGGCCCCGGGGCGTGCTAAGGTGTGATTGCACCAGCCGTGCTGCCGGGCGCGCTGCCTGGCGGGGTTTGTAGTCCCGGCCGCCTCGGCTGCGCTTGCCCAGGCATCAGGTGATGGGCAGGGAACTACCGCACCCAGCGGCCTCCCCGGCCCGGCCCGCATTGTCCCCGCCGCCCGCGGGCGGGGCGCGCTCCCGCCGCTGGAGATGCCGCGGGAGCCGGGGCGGGGGCAAGTCCGGTGGTTTTCCCTAAGGGAATGGCAAAGCCAGGTCGTCCCGCATCCCCGGCGTGCGGGGAGCGCGGCGCTGCCGCTCGGCCCCCGCGGTGCCGCCGCCCGCCCGCGCAGGGAGCACCGCCTTTGTCTGGGTGCGCTTCTCTGCTCTGCGGTGTGAGGAGTCTTAACCTTGCCCGCGCTGATTCTCGTCTGTCCGTGGGGGAAAAGGCCGCCTGCGCTTATTGCCCAGCCTCGCACAGCCTTAGGAATGCAGCGCGGTGGGGTCTGCGGGTGGGTCACGGTCACCTGTTGCGGGGCTGCTGGAATAGCGAGCGAGGAGCAGGGATCGGGCAGGGAGCGGGGCTGGGCGAGCGCCAGCAGCCTCATCCCTCACGCTGTCACTCTGCCAGGGCAGCATTCGCTTCTGCTCCTTCCCTCCCGCAGAAACAAGTCGGTCCTCTCTCACAGTTTCCTCATTGTTTCCAGATGATGAAAATGTTTTTATCTCTCGGGTTCAATTCAGCTTTCATAGCAAACGACTGGAGATCTGCCACGAAATACAACAGCGGCAGGATTCAGGGAAGAGAGATAAATTCTCTCTCCTTCTTGCTGCCCATGAGGAGGAGAAGGCCCTTTTTACCCGTCCTGGGTGCCCAGAAGAGACTCCTTGTTTGTGCTCAGAGAGTGGAATAAGGGATCTTTCAGTCAGGAATACTCCTATGACCTAATGTTACCTCCCCGAGTAAGAGCCTGGGCTGTAAATCAGCCTTATTTGTGAATTGTTTTTGTAGAACCTTATTTTTACTTTCTCTTTCTCCACTGACTGAGAGAGAATATTAAAAAAACAGCTTCCTAATTTTAGATGCCTAAATTAGATGTTTTGAGACTTGGATTTTGTTCTGTTGTTTTAGTATCTTTCCTCGGTTGATGAAGAGCAAGGAGGTTGCTTTTGCTGCATTTGATTTTATTTCATCCCATACAATTATGTCTTAAGCCTTTTTCCTCTCTTTAGCATTTCTTCTTTTTAACAAATTTCTGCTAGCCACAGTCTTTAGTTTCATAACTAATTTGCTCCAGTCTTTATTCTATTTCAAGTGCACTATTTCAGCAGTTGCTTTGTGCTAATTTAAAATAATTGATCCTTGAAAATTTTAGTCAATACATAGTTAACAAAGTAACAGAGATGGGATGTTTTTTGTGCTGAAGGAACACTCGAGGTGATGAAGAAAACTCATTTGTTTTGTATTTCCAGTCATTGTACTGATTGTACTAAGAGCTTTTTCTTGTTTACTCTTCAGCTTGTGAAGGCCATGTGGAGTGTTTCTGGCCCTGCTTGTCCTCCCTCCAAAATTCTGCCCACAAAATGAGCCAATAGAGCACTCTGTGTTAGAAATTCAAGTTCCAAGAAGTCCAGTTCTGTTTATTTGCAGCCACAGGAGCTGTTTCAGGACGTTGCAGTCTACATCTCCCTCAGACTGATTTTTTTTCCGTATTTTAAAAATTCTTAACTTTTGAAATGTCAAATTTTGGATCCTCTATGTTTTGGCACTTTCCTTTTAAAGTTGTCATCAGTCATGTATCTAGAAAGCTGAGTGTTCTCTGAATCTGGCATTTTGATTGATAATTAACAAGCAGTGACATGGTGCCTTTTTTCCAGGTTTGATAAAAAGCTGTTCAGAAGAAAATATTACAAGCTGTGGTAAGACATGTCAAGGTTGGAGTTACCACAAAACCAAAGGCAGATCTGGTTTTATAGTAAGCTTTAATCAGATTACCTGAAATGTTCAAATTATTTTAAATTCTAATATTTATATTCAGTGTATACAAGCAGACTTCCCAGGTATCTTAATTCAAGTGTGTTTTATGGTTCATTAGAAATCAAGGTTGAAGTGCTACCCAGGCTATTAGAAATCGAAGTGCAATGGATTTGGAACCACTAATTTGGCTGGGGGAAGAACACACATTAACCTTTGCTTTTGGTCCATATGTTGCTCCACCCCAAATCCACCTCCCAGAAACAGTTGGCGTGGCAGAAGGTGTCCAGCCAGCACTGTCCCCATATCTCTGATTGATCCCCCACCAGTAAAGGCACAAAGTGCCGGACATCTCCGCTTCTGCCTCCAGGGACAATCCCAGCAAGACCTCAGAGCTCACTGGCAAATTCTGTAATGCTGCTGGTTAGTGTGTAACAGCCCAGCAGTGTTGGAGTGGGGCTGGACACCTTCAGACGCGTGTTGCACGACTCAAAACAAGCGTTTGGAGCGAAACATTGCAATGAACACGAGCAAAGCTGAAATTCAATGGTCTGATCGTTTCCTAAGTTTAGAAACGCACGCAGGAAACACACAGGATGAAACAAAGCCTTTCCATGCCAAATGCAATATGAAGTGGTGTTGGTGTTGTAGAAAAGTCTCTCTCTCTTTACTCATGATAAATGTATCTCCACTTGTTATTTTAATACAGATGCTTTCCTGCAAGTAAATGGTTTATGATGAACTTGCAATGTTGAGGCAAAGTTGTTCTTAAATCACTGCTTTTTGAAGTTAGCAGCAAAGCTTCTGGTGACTTCAGGAGGCTTGGGCTTCTGCTCCAGTGTCAGTGTCACTGGTTTTGTGAATGCCACTCCGACTTACTGGGGCTTGGCATGTCTATATGTCATATGAGGAAAAGAAAACTACCCTTGTGATCTGTGAAATTAGTCAGTGAACTTTTGTAAAAATCTTGTGCAATGACCTATTAAGGATGAAGTATCTTTTTGTATTTCCTTACGGAAATCTTCCTTTCTCTCTCCCTCTGCCCCTGAGTTGAACTGCAGATAACATACACAAACACAGGGTCAGATGTGCCCTTCAGAGAGGCTGTTTGCTTCTGCAAGTTGGCCTGTGGTGCTCAGTTTGACTGATCAGCAGTTTATGTATTCTATGCAAACCACATGAGCACAAGTTTCAGACAAGTCAGATATGGAAGGTGTACAGTACTGCTTCCCAAGGGCAGTTCCTTGATCTCCATGTTGCTTTCTATCTTTAGTCATAAAGACATGGGATGGTTTCCTTTCAGTTATAGGAAACTAAAATAATGAGTTTCATGTTGATGGTGGCAAGCTAGGGGTACTTAGCAGCAGCAAATGCATAAATACATACAAAGGTAGAGTGTTGGAGAAAAAACCATGATAAACAGAATAACAACTACTGTCACGTTTCCATTTTGACAAATCTTCAATATGCTGCTTTCCATCAATAGCTGTGTGGTTTAAACCCCATAATTACAAAAATGGCACATGGTAACTAAGCATTCATTTTTTTCCTGCCGTTTCATTTCAGTAAAGACACTGGATAGAAAACTGCTCTTAAAATGCCAAAGCTTTGTTAATGATATTTAGCAATCCATGAAGACTCTAAGCAGATGGAAACCACATGACAAAAAGTAGGTTCAGTTAGCCAAAAAGAGCAAAGCTTTCTGAATTCTGTGTTGTGCAAGTATGGAGGATGGTTGTGTGCTGTGGCATAGTGCCCGTGGTAGCAGTTCAGAGTATAAGGAGCATCTTCAGAGAAATTACTGTTGCTTCTGTTCTTCAAAATGAGCATAAATCTTTAAGATCTGGTCCAAAGCTCAATGCAGTCTGTGAAAAAAGTGCCATTTCAGTAACTTCATATCTTAATGTTTAACAGCTCTCATTATCTCATGATAAGCCAAGGAAAGAAAAAAGCCCAACCTCCTACCCAAAAGCCAAACTCAAGTGGAATGTGTAAAATAGTCTATTGAATCCTCTTCATAAGAATTACTTGAAAAGCTGCTCTAGGAAGGCAATGTGAGATTTTGGTGAAATTGCATTATTGTGTTGAAACTGAGCTGTTCTGAATAACGTGGATCTTAATAAATTTTTGCATGGAAAAGGCCTGATATGTGAGAATAAAATGCTGGATGCCTCATTTTTTTTTAATGGAATGTTAACTGCTACGGGCATTAAAGAATTTAAATTACAGATATTTTATTAAAAGCTTCTTTAAAAAAACCCATCTGAAGCTGACTTACTCCACAAAGCAAATAAATACTTTCTAAAAACCACTGTTGACCTAGGCCATAAGACTCATTGTGTAGGTTGTGCTTCAGCTTTACTAGAGGGGAGTCTTCTCAGCAAGGGTTTACCTCTAGAGGGTTTCAGAGACATGCAGCTCATTACTATAAAGTTTATGGAAAAGGTCATTGTATTGGACATGTTTGCTTTAAGAGTCAAGTAAAACCAAGCAGTTGATTGGAAAAGTTCAAGGAATTTTTTCCTCCATTACTAAAACAGCAACTTAGTAAAATTCAGGAGACAGAAAATAAAATGTTTCTTTCTGATTAGAAAAAGAAGCACAGTAAAGGTATAGAAAAAATATAACTTCTTAAAAATTGTAAAGTGTTGTTTACTGAAGTGGGCTTGACTTTGATTAGGCTCTGTCCAATGGATTGTGGTGCCCAGGTTGTGCTGACTTCCAGTTGCAGCGGTGGGGAAGTGCTGCAGTGACTCACTGCACGAGTGGGCCCTGATTCCCACGGGGCTGGTGATACAGTAAGACCCGAGCTGGCTCGTGACCTGTCCTAGCTGTGTGAGATGTCCAGCAGTTACATTGTGCTGGTGGAAGCTGAAGTTCTTCCTTACACTGGGGCCATGGTCCTTTTTCCTCAGGCAAGCTCTGATGTGCCAGACCCAGCTGGGACAGGAAGGCAGCCTGAACGTGGCTTCCTGAAACCAAAAGGCATCAATGCACAACAACATTTTAAATTAAAAAATACTTTGTAATTGGGAAACACTCAATATTTAGCTGTACTTGGAGAACAAAGCCAACATTTGTACCACTTCAATGTTGTTCTTGCCCAAATTTAGAGTAATGGGATCTCAAAGGACTTGTTAGGCACAACTTTGATTCCCTATGGAAGGACTCAGAGGGTACTCAGATTACAGCTACTCTGAAATCTACTGATGAGAAGCTCAGTAACATTACTAAGTATTACAAACTATTGTGATTACCAAAATTTCCAAAAACAGAATCATAGGAAATAGTATTAAAACCTGTCTATATAGTGACTCATTTTTATATAGTACTTTCTTCTTACCAGTTGAGTACTGTCACATTACAGCTTCAATTCCTTCACAGTAACATTGCAAATATTATCATCTAGCTCTTCCTATTATTTGTAATTTTCCTCTCATACATTCTACTCTTGTATTTTAGATATAACTTAAGAATTCTCCAGATAGTGCTTTGTCTGTGGAAAGAATAAAACCCCACTGAACATAGCTGACTAACTGGGAAAGTTGTTACTTAACTGGGAAGTGTTTTATAACCCTTCCGACCCGAGGTTGCACAGCACATTAGGACTTTAATTTCTCCATTTGCTGTGAGTTGTCAGCAGTTTGGCAGGGAGGCTCTCAGCCCTCCCAGGGGACACTGCTGCAGGAGGGTAGGATCCTTCTGAATGGCCTGGAGTGCTGACCAGAAATGTAACTTAGGAAGGGCTTCTTCTCCCCCTCTAAGGTGGGTTAGATGTGTGAATTTTACCTATTTTGGGATTTTTTTTTCCTTGTAAAATTAGAGTTGCACACCAAAATACTGCAATGTGGCAGGTGTGTGCCCTGCCTTCCAGTGAACCGGGAAAGAGCCCTAAGACCTCAGACCATTCAGCTCAGCTGGACCTTGTGGTGACAACAGCAAAGAAAAGCAGCCATCAGGCACTTACAAAGTCATGTGTAGCTTTTCATAAAATAGAGAAACGGCATAACTTTCTTATTTTCTATTTTAAGTTGGTGTAAAACACATTTTAAATGAGATCTGGTCTTGCAAAGTGCCACTCATGGACTCTCTTAAGAGAGGAGATACCTGTACTGTTAAAAAATGTACTTGTTTTTATCCCAGTACTGGATTAAACCTCTGAAATTATGTAAAAGAAAATAGTCTTGGACTTTCAAAACTCAAAACTAATGTGTTAATAAATTAGAATAACCAGAAAAAGATTTATCTCTTTGGAAATCTTAATAATCAGTTGTCTAGCTAGGAATACTCTCTTGTTTGCATTCAATAAGGAAAATATTTTTGTTTGTATTGGAATAGCTGAACAGCTGTCCCTGACTACTTTATTTGCTGCACAAAGAAAAGCAAGATATTGTCATAGATCTCTCTGTGAGCTGTGCTGTATATTCATTAATTTATTTACTAGATACTGTTACTATACCCAGCATCGCCCCCTGCTGTTATAAATTCCCCTGAAATACCTTTCTGTGTTTTGCTATGTCTGGACCTTCTCAGTTAAGAAAAAAAAAAAGATAATTTAAAAAAATCCAAAAGTAGTCTCAAGGTCCTTTGTGCATGGACTTGTTCTGGATTCAGGAATGAAATCTGGATGTCCTGCCTACAAAGAACACATTTGTCCTTTTGGCAGCAATTACAGTTTATATGGAAAATAAACGTGTCTTATCTTTGTATATCTCTGGAGAAAGACCTGTGCCAATGGATTGGTATAGGCTGGAAACAACACACAGAGAACAGGGAAACAAATACACCCTCTGAGTCATAACTTTAAATACTAAGGAGAAAAGGAAAAGGGCAAATGAGCCAGTTTAGTAACTCTGTACACAGACAGAAACCACCACACACATGGGGAGCCTGAGGTGCTCTTCAAGTACAGAGCAGTGTATTCTCATTCCCTGGGTAGGAACAAGGCTCAAGGTAGAGACTGACCAAGGAGGAAGGATAGAAAAAAATCAACAGGTTGTACTGGCATAGGAGAGGATATTGCAAATGATGTTTGATGCTTTATTCATCGTACAATACTGGTAGTAAGGATGGAGAGGGCTGGCATGACAAACTGAGAATCTGAAGGATTGCATAAATGCAGTTCACCCCTCAGAAATTCAGATCCCACTGAGGCAGCAGAGGCCTCGTGCTGTTCATGTTGCTCTGGTCCTGATAACATTTTACTCTAAAAATATCGCGTTTGCAAGCATTATCAGGCTTAGATGCATGACTGAACATCCCGATCCTGGAACCAGCAGGCTCCTAAAGGCACCAGAGCAGCAGGCAATAACCATTCCCCTCCATTCCAGTCTTTCTTTTGCCGAATTTAGAGGAAGATCAGAAAAATTGTCTTTGATGCTTCCTGACGGCTCGTACGTTTCAGTCAGGCTCCCTTCATCCTTCCTCATCCCCCCCGGGCTCCCTCATCCCCAGGCTGCCCTATGCCCCTGGGCTCCCCTCATCCTCCGATCTCCCTCACCCTCTGGGCTCCCTAATGCCCTGGCTCCCCTCATCCCCCAGGTTACTACACCACCCCGGGCTCCCTCATCCCCGGACTCCCCTGTCTCCCAGGGCTTCTCTCATCCCCCGGAGGCCCTAATCCCCCGAGCTCCCTTACCCCAGGCTCCCCTCATCCCTCTGGCTCCCTCATTCCCAGGCTCCCCTCATCCCCCGAGCTCCCTCATCCTCGCGGGCAAGAGCAGCCCCTCTGCCGGTGGCCATGAGGGGGCGCGCGGACCTCCTCAAGGTCCTCCCCGCTCCTCCCTCCGGTCCCTCCCGCTCCTCCCTCCGGTCCCTCCCTCCCGCTCCTCCTTCTCCTCCCTCCCGCTCCTCCCGCCGGCTCCTCCCGGGCGGGCGGTGCTCCGGCCCCGGCAGTGTCAGTCACGGCCGCGGCAGCAGCGAGCATGTCCTCCAGTAGGGCCAAGAAAGTGAAGATGGCCACCAAGTCCTGCCCGGAGTGCGACCAGCAGGTGAGCGGCCGCGGGCCGAGCGCGGGGGTCTGGGAAGGGAGGACGCGGAAAAGCGTCTCGGTGCCGCTGCGAGGCGGCGTTTGTGTGAAACAAATAATTGCTGCCTTTTGCAGCTTCCTGCGTGGAATGTGCATTAAGCGCCGCGTCCCTCTCGCAGGGTGGTGTGCTGGTTACATCGCGGTGAAGCCCTTGGTAGTTCTGTGCGGCTGCGGGGTTGTTTGTGTGCTCGTGGTGCTTGGTAACCGTGGGGTTTGTCACAAATACAATGGGCTCGGTGATTTATATAATGCGGTTCGCCCTTTGGGTGCCTGGTGTGCCCGGGGCTGGGCGTTCGGCGGTGTTGTTTTCTCCCGGGGCACTTTGGGAGCACCGAAATCGATCCCCTGGCTGCGCTCTCTGCCCCGCAGCCGGGGGGGTCCCCGGAGCCGCCCGTGTCCCCCGCGGGTCCCTCGTGTGCACAAAATGGAGCTGCTCGCACTCCGGCACCCACAGAGCCGCCTCGCACTGCTGCCGTGTCGGGAGCTCCTCTGCCTTCGCCGGGAACGATGTGACTGCTAAAAACAGGCCGGTCGGTTCCAGCAGAGCCCCGAACAATAGCCCGGCGCTGCAGAAGCGGCCGTGGGGCTCGGCGGAGGGGCAGAGCCCGTCACATGCGGTCATGGGAACCGCGCTGCTCCCGTTCGACCCCGCGAGTGGACGGGGACACGCTGCTTTAGCTACACTTGGAAAAAAAAAAAATAATCTCGTGCCATTTTTCTCTGCTTAAAAAAATCGTATTATTTGTTCTGACTTGCATAGTTTTTCCAGTGTTTCTACTCCTGCTGGAACAGTTTGGAGTGCTGAGCTGTGTGTGGGCGTCCTTTCATGTTTTAACCAGCAGATGAACCACTGCAAATGCTCACGTTAAGCACGTCACTGAAGTGCTATTTCTGAGAATTGTGTGCCGAGTTCTGGTTATTCAATTGGTGAAAGGAGAAATGAAAATGAGTGAGAAGTTACATATGAGAGTGGGGGATTTTTTGTTTGGTTTTTGTTTGTTTGTTTGTTTCTCTTTTTTTGTTTTATTTAATAAATGTAGTGAATGTCAAACCAACAACAGAAAGGGTAAATAAGCAAACACTGTAGGCTTTTTGAACTGATGTGAAATCTTTCACTTTGTTCTGCGCTTTAAAACACATGATATGCATATGTCAGTGTAGATTTTCTCTTAGCAACTCTTCTGTGGCTAATATGGAATTAATATCCATATATGTCCTGCCCTGGCACACGTTGCTCATAGGACCTCGTTTTTCACTGCCAAATATTTCAGAGGGGACAAGAAACTAAAGCCTACAGTACAAGTCGCTCTGGGGAAGCTCTCGTGTGACTCTTCAGTGGTTGTGTCCTCTACTAGTCTTTATTAAATTTTTCCATAAACAAGGGCTTTGCATTTGTTTCTGAGTTCTTAACTAGAACTGGCGTGCATGGAGATATTGAGACAGCCTCAATTATTGTAATATAATATTGAGTAAGACTTCTTAGGCTTTAAAACTTTTTTTATCGTAATTTAGATGATATATCATTGCCAATGATATTTTCGCAACCAAAGCACAGCCTCATTAAACTAGGGAGCCTGAAGGATTTGCAGTCAACCAGAGGAGATAATTATCACTTCTTGATTTAGTATCAGGTAAAATTTCTTGTATAAGAAACTTAATTTCTTTTTGGTTAGGAAAATGTTAAACAAAGTAAAGTAGTGTTTGTGGACTATATTGCCTTAATTATGGTGCAGGATGTTATCAGTGTAGGTCTTCAAAGGATAACTGACACGTTTCAGTGAATAAGTCCCTTCCCCCATAATCCCCACCCCCCAATGGTGCACACACCTACATGCCAAACCTGTAACACGAGAACAGTATTGTTCTGTTAAATACAGTTAAGTTCGTTGAAAAATACTGGGTCTGTTCCAATCCCCTTGCGTGGTTTTGCCAAAATTTTTTTTAAAGCTGAGCCTGGAAACGTAATTATTGGAGAGACCCAAGTGTTCAAAAATGGATTTAAATGAAACTCCTGTATCACCTTAAAAATACACACATTATCTGCTAGACTGGGCTTTAGTACTGTTATACTGACATATGAACAAGGAGACAAATGTGCACACAAGTCTGCTAAATTCTGAGCTTTAAGGTTCAATAAACCTTTATTGGAATTGTTTTTATTATGTCAGCGTCTCCATAAAGGGAATTAAAAAGTCTCTAGTTCTGTAAAACCTGTATCAAAAGTCTTATCTGTAAGCTGCTTGCAGGGTGAAATACAGGAGTTGGGATGTGCTGCAGAAAGCAAAATAATTTGTTTATTCTGAGTAGCAGTTAAGTTCCCCTTTACAGATTCATGTACTATTTTGGCAGGGTTTTTCCCAGCCAGTGGTTAAATTGGGCAGACAGTCGTGGTTCTGTGCTCCTGTTTGTTTCAGTGGACATTGGCAAACGTGTAGTGACCTGTCTTAAAGAATTACACTGGAGAAAGTCCCCCCTGCTTTTTCTCCCCCACTGTCATGCTTCTGCATGACTCGACTTTTACGTGTGTGATTTTAATCTCTTCCAGATCTCTGTTTAAACTTGCTTTGATTTGTGTTTTGAGTCTTAAACCTAATCAAAGCAACATGGTGTATTCCTTACTACTTTTAAAAGATCTTGAAAGATCTTGGCGTTAAGGTAATGAGGTTTGTAATTTATCAGTGTGGCCTTTTTAAAAAATCGCTTCAAATAAGATTTTTTTTTTTTTTTCATTTTTCATATTAAATGTGGCATTTCTTGTTTTACATTGTCGTGTTCTGGGGGAACACACTGCTCCTGTCTGCTTAGCTGATCAGGAAAAGCACTGTATTCTCTCAAACTCTTGGGCCTGCAGTCGGTTTTTGACTGGCTATGGTGGGTTATTTGCATTTTGAATTAACAAGTTCCTTCTGTAGCCACCCGGCCTTGTCTCCAGCTCTGGAACAGAGTGTGGTACAAATGCATCTGTTTTGCTTCGGGCTCTGTTGTGCCTCCTGTTTAAAGCTGCTCCTGCTCTCTAAAGGAGCTGCTTTCAAATGCTTCTGAAAGTGAATGTATTCTGAATGCACTGATGGTTTTAACTGATAATTATTTTTTAAACGTAAATAGAGGAAGCACAGCTGGAAATGTCTGACTGATTTGACTGGTGATATTTGAGAGCTCTGAAGAGAAATTGTATTTCTATTTTAATTCAGCCTTCCTTTAATGCTCTCCACTTTCCCCCACCCCCTTCCTGCCAGTCTGGGGAAAAGCAGTGCAAAGCAATCACAGCAGCTGTGCATTTCCAGCTTGGTTTTGAACAACTGCATAAAGAAAAGGCTTGCTGGGTGATTCACAGCAGAATCTGGTTTTATTATGTTTAAATACAATTGTATAATAGTGCAGACCAGAGTTTGCAGTACTGACTGAATTGGAAGAGTTATCTCTGCCAAATGAGAATTACTGGTGTGTTTGTTTCTTCATCGGGAAGGAATTCTGTCATAATTTGAAATGATCTGAAATATTTGTCTTTTGTTTTCCCAGGTTCCTGTTGCATGTAAATCATGTCCCTGTGGCTACATATTTATTAGTCGAAAACTCTTGCATGCTAAACGTTCTGAGAGATCCCCACCCATCACAGGTAATACTGACTGAGGGGCAAGAAGGGGGCAACAGTTCTTCCCCCTTATTTCTTGCGGGCAAAGGATTGAGTATTTTACCTCTCTGTGTAAATTAACTGTTGTCAGTTCACTTTCCCTTGAATTTGTGCCTGGTAGACTTTGAATATGTTAATTTTGCTTGAATTTTGAGGAGAGGGGGCAAAGCTGGTGTTTTCAGTCTGTCTTCCTTTGCACTTGTGATGTTGGCATTTTCTCTGTGTATGTTCTAGCTGTGCACGTTGGTGTCTGTGCAAAAAAACTCATCACAGGAAGCTTTGTGTTAATCCTATTTCGAAGCTAAGTGTCTAGAAGTGCCAGAAGGATCTGATTTCAGACTGTGTGCTGATTGAAGCTGGGTTTTCTGAAAGTAAAAAATTGGTCAAAATGTTTAATCTAAATCCAGGTGGGTGTTGCTTCTCTCTCCATGGGTTGAATTGAAAAATAGTGTATTTTTTGGGTCCAACTTGTGTGTCTTTTGCTGATGGATACAGTAATGAGTCAGTTGAATATGCATTCTGGCAAGAATAACATTCTTCTTGTGATCACTTTTATCACTTCCTCCAGTCCTAGTAGGAATGAGTGAGAAAAAGAACCTGTCAGGGAAGATGTATATTAAAAAAACCCAAACAAAAATGCCAAACAAACCCCAAACCAAACAAAAACAAAAAAAAAAAAAAAAAACAAAAAAACAAAAAAAAAAAAACAAGAAACCCAACAGCATATCTGATCTAGAATGTCTACTTTTAAAAATTATCTACCAGACCTACAAAATGGAAGTTAAGCATTTGATGTTTTTTATCCGTGTTTTGAAGGATCTCGTAGGAATTAGATGACATTGTGCTGATAACTGAACTTTCAAGGTGGAGGAGGTTAAGAAATGTCTGTAGTAGGCTGGAAGTGTTGGTCAGTTTTCTTTCCTCTTCCCCAGTTGTTGATGAAGTAGTTACAAATGAAGCTGAAGACCATAATCTGGTTGTATAATTCAGTTTTGTATGTAGGAAGTGCACCAGGGGAGACAAATTGAATATATGCTGGGGGCCATCCTGTTGGAAAGAGCTCTGGAAAGCACTTTTTACTGTGAGGGTGACCAAGCACTGACACAGGTTGCCCAAAGGGGTTGTGGAGTCTCCATCCTTGAAGATACTCAAAAGCCTTCTGGACATGGTCCTGGGCAACTGATTCTTGGTGGTCCTGCTTGAGCAGAGGACAGGTTGGTCTCCAGAGGGTGTCTGGCCACCTCAGCCTGTTGGTGACACTGTGGAATACAGGTTTTGTGTTAACATTAGTGACAAGTTACCCTGCTGTCCAGTTTGTACCCTGTGCCTGTACAGAACTAATGGGACAACTGCAGCAAGAGAAAATCAGTTCCCCAGGAAGATGTGGTAAGAGACTGTGTATGTCTATATTATGCTCATAAGGTACCTGCTACTTCTTTTAGGAAATGTTTCAATATTTTCAACAATATAACTACTGCAGAATGGTGCTGCAGCCTTGCAAATGTGCAGCTAATCCATGTTCAGTAGTGTGCTGTGGTTACTGTACTATTTTGGGTACCCAATCTCATTAATTTATACTTAACCTCTAGGTGAAACTCATGTAAATACAGTTTTTATTTTTTTTTTACTTTGGTGTGTAGAAAAACAATACCCCTGTCACAGCCTTGTCATAGGCTGTATTTGGTGGGACACCTACACCACGTGTTGTGCCATTGGCAACAGTTGACTCAGCCTTTGATTTGTCTGAGCAGCAGGAATGATTTCATTGTTACTGTCAAAAGAAGCTCAAGTGTAGTGGTGTTTGCCTGTATGATAAACCTTTTTCTTTTGCTAGAGGAAACAAATGCAGTGGGCTGTCCTGATGGCTGTGGTGTGTACAGTTTGTGTTTCCATCTTGTTTGGGAAACTGAGCTTTTTGTGTACTAGCAAATGTCTCACTTGCAAAATGCATTTGAAGCAACTGAAGGCTTGATCCTTGTAATCAAGAGGCGAAGTGTCATTCTGGATCTGAGCCCTTAATTTGTGCATGGATATCATGTATGCTCTACAGGCATAGACATCTAACCACTTCATGGAAAAAAAGGTGGGGTAAGCACTAGGAATAAATTAAGAACAGAGGTGAAAAGAACTCTGGATGAGTCCATTTCTGTTCCTTTGCACAGAAAACAAGAGCGAGGCCAAGCGGAGGCGGACAGAGAGAGTTAAGCGAGAGAAGATAAATTCTGCAGTAAATAAAGACTTAGAAAACCGAAAAAGATCCAGGTCTAACAGCCATTCAGATCACAGCAGAAGAGGAAGAGGAAGACCTAAGAGTGCCTCAGCAAAAAAGCACGAGGAAGAAAGAGGTATGAGAAGGGGAGAAATACGTTCACTGGGTTTTCTATTTGTATGAAGACTTTTTTATAATCAGTAAACATTTATGCCATTCAAACCATTTAATTAGACTAGTTCAGCCAATATCTGATATCTTAATGTAGGGTGGGGACTGTTTCACATCTGTAGAGACCTCTGGTTTTATGTTTCAGTGCCTGATGAAACAAACCACAAAGATCTAAATCTATATTTTTAGCCACTGTGTCAAGTTTCAGCATGTAGGTTGAAAGCCATTGGACTGAAGTGTGAGGTTTTGTTTTGTTTTTTATTAAGGTGCTGCTGCTCTATATCACAAGGACAAACAATATAATGATGTCTGTTGTCAGAGAGGGATTAGAATGACTGGATTGCTTAAAAAGTTTCTTGAAAGCTTTTGGAAGGCCAAAGTAAAAAGGGCTTCGCTACTATGATGCCCCTGAATTTTGGAGCCATGTTTCTAGAATAACACTAGAGGAAAAAATGCCTCCTTGATAACCTGCTGAGTTTAATCTTTATACAGCCAAGAGGCTGTTACATGACTAGAGTAATTCTGGAGCCCCTCAAGAATGTAACTGTCACTTAAAATTTCTATTGTTTTAAGAGCCCATTGGCACTTCATTTGCTATCTGTTTTTTTGGGGATAGTAATTTTAGACCTGAATTATGAATCCAAAACTTAGCATGGATTTAAAAAGGTTGGAAGGCAGGTAAGAAGACTTCATACAAATATTTAGAAGATATTGTTCTTAAAACTCCTCAAGCCTTCAAGTATATCTTGTGATATAACTCAGAAATGCAGTTATTTTTTCCCTTCCAACTTGTTTGTTAGCAGAAAAAAGGGTGCTAATCCATGCTGCAAATTCCTTTAGTTTCTCACTTTTCAAAACCAATTTTGATGTCTCTGCTGTTTGATTTAAATCTGTTCTTTCTTAATGTTCCTTTCTTGTAAACAAGTATAAATTGGGATTTGGTGGAGTTTTTTAGTACTCTGGATTTGGAAAGAGGAGGTGGAATTTGATTTCTGTATTTTTTTCTGGGTGGCAATTATAATAGGAATACACTTGTAATATCTAATCTCTTCACTGTTTCATGTGGCTTATTGATGTGTGTAGCTTCCGTATTTGTTATTGACCCAAGCTAGACCTTGTCTAGCAGCTTTAGGATCCTTTCTAGGCATTTTTAACTGCTGGTCTAGTTCACAAACAGCTTTGTTTTTAAAATTCCAGCAAGCTGCTTGGGTTGCCATATAAAAGTAAATCTTCTTTTCTGTCCCCTGGAAAAGAGGAAAGCAGTCAAAGGAACAGATCCATTCTCTTAAGGCATGTTTTGTAGTCTCCAAAAAGCAAGAACCTAACAGCATGAGGGATATTTAGAGAACACATTTTCCTGTTCAAAACTAGGCTGAGTGTTTCTAACCTCCTGCTAAGTACAGTATGCCAGTGCTTGGAGGTGGAAAACTGGAGATAGAGATGAAGTGAGATCTTTGCATTAGAGTGTGTGTGTGTGTGTGTGTGATGTGCCTTTTTCTTGGTGTGTTTTTTAGACTTCAGTCTTACTTGGTAAGATTGCCCTCATCTTGTCCTGCTCTTGCCATCCCCTTTAGTTGATCTTGTGATATTGCTACAATTTCTTGCTCACCCTCTTCTGCAGAGCTGGTGCAGAGCCTGGGTTCACACCCATTTGTCATTATCTTTGCTCCAGTACAGCTCATCTTATTGTTCAGCAGTAAGTAGGCTTAGAATATTTTCTTACTTCTGACTTATTTCTGGTTATGTCAGACTGTAATGTGTCACTGTGGTGATTTTTGGGCTGATTAAAAAAAAAGTGATATATATGGTTGTCATGGCTATAAAAATAAATTCAACAGTGAACTCACCATTTTGTAAGTAATTACTATAAATCAAATTAACATTGACCTCTCCATTTTCAAGTCTCTTAGAAAATTGACCTAACTACTGTGTGTGGAGTAATTAATGGGAATTTTAGAAATAATCTTCCTTTACCAAACCTGGTGCTTCATGGTGTTGTTTGTGTATATTAAGCAACTGTAATTCTACTACAGTTAAGGTGATTTCTGTGTGACCGATTGCTAGGCCTGGTATCAGTCTGTGTAGTGTTGAAAGTCAGCTCTGGAGTGCAAGGTGTCAGCTTAGTGTTAGACTTTAAGTATCTTATTTCCTTGCCTGTTGCATGTTTCTGTGATATTTTGGGTACACATTACTTGCCACTAGAGATTGTGCTGTCCTTCTTTCACCCCAAATATTTTCACCCCAAGACTGCTTGCATAGGTCTTAAATATTTGGTGCCTCTTGGGCCTCTGCAGTGCCCAATGCCTTTGTAGATGGAAAAACAGGTGAACAGAAAACACCTCAATTATAATAGCATGGAAAAGCTGGTCATCTGTCCATTGGAAGGCCACCCAGCTATGAAAATTGTCTTCCTAAAGACCCCCATGACATTTGTAGCTTTGCTTCCTTGCTTGCAATGCTCTTTCCATACATAGTGTGCTTGTTCCCAGTTATGTCTGTGCATTTGACTGATTCTTTTGTGTCCTTTGTGACTGGTTCACGTTAGAGCAAAGAGCTGCAGGATTCAGCAGCAGTTAAGAACAGAAGAAGCAAAAAGGCTTTTTAAAACGAGCTATTTTTCCTGCATATTTAGCAAGGAGGAATGGAGGGAGAGCAAAGAGGAAGCTGATGTAGATTGAAGGGATATAGCAGAGTGCTGGGACCCAGAAAATAGTCCTGTCACATGTTCCAGAGCCATTGGATGACCCTGGAAAATAGGAACTTCTCTCTGCAGGCTTGGCTTGTCAAAATTATCACTTGATTTCTTCTTCAGAAATGGTACAATATATTTTTAAAATAAAAACACTTCATAATAATTTGACTCTGATTTTGTTGTTGTGCTGATGTGTTCTTTGTTTCACTGTTTGGGACTGACACACAGCCAGACCTGTTCCCAGGCTGCCTTGTTATCTGGGTACCAACCCTGACTGTATTAAAACAAACAAAACCCTTGTGTGCTGGAGGAAGTGGTGTTGGTTATTCTGAAAGAGGTTACCAGCAAATAAGACTCAGTAAGAGTGGTCTGTAGAATTGCTAAAGCATAGTTGTTACTTAACAAGGGATGAATCTCCATAAAGTATATATATTTCAGTATCCTGATAAAACTTAAGCTGAAGTAAATTTTTGGCCCAAATTTTCTTTTTCGAATGTTTTCCAGCTGTATTACTCACACAATTGCTGCCCAGTGTGCACATTTGAAGTAACTTTCTATCTTGAGTAGTAAATCCATGCAAAATTTGTGAGAGGGAGGGTCAATATTTGATTTGTACCTATTCAGTTTTAAGGGCTGCAGGTATAAGGGAGGTTGCAGGAGATGTGGGAATGCAAGAGATGTGCTCCAGAAAGACTGACTGTTTTCACCTAAATAACCTCTTAGTTGTACAGCAAAAGACTTATTATTTAATGTCTTACTGTCTGTCAGAAGAACAATGCCATTTTTGTCTTTTGTTCATAATAGAGAAATGAGTCAAAGCTCCTCTCAGATAAGACTGAAGTGGAAAGTTTTAACAGAGTCTGCAGAAGCCACGGTGTCCCATGAGCAGCCTGTGATAAAATGTCATGCAGGTGCAGGCTCTTCACTTGCTACTGTTGAGAGCTGGAATTGTCCTGAGAATGTGTGAAGCTTGCAAACCTTAATCCCTGATACTCTTTGATATTAAGATTTCAGTAAGCTGAAGTCTGTCAGAACAAACCTGTCCTGTGAGGACAGAGGAGAAGGGCAACTAAAATTTAAAAAGTCAAAAATCTGTTAACAGTAACCCAGGGTGGGGGGAGTATTTTTCGTTTTGCTGGGTGCCCATATATTTAAGTGGTGGCTGGATTTGGATCAGGAAGCATGAAAGAAGGGGTGGGGTTTAGATATGAAAATACAAAAGATTAATGTGGAATAACCAGTGTGTGCAGTGTCTGTGCTCAGAACAACTCCCAGCATTGTTAATTTTTAAATGGTGAGAGGGAGGAAGTGGAGCAACCCAGACAAGAGTGTACATACAGGAACTGATTTGTCTTAAAGTACAAGGCAGGACTTGCACTGAAACTCAGTTTCTAACTCATTTCAAACTCAATACCCTAGAGAATATTGTCTTGCATAGCCAGGGAACCAACAGAAAGCTTGTTTCTGCTGTTTCTGTATCAGTATTAAATCAGAACACAGTGGTAAAGGATTTTTCAGCTCTCCTACTTAGTTTTTTAATGCAAGCATTTGATTTCACAGGGAAGGCAGCCTGTTGGAATACTGTCCATAGCTGTAACACAAATGTGAAACCAAATCTAAAAATATCATTATGAATGTGAACCCATTGAGGGGTAACTGGGTGAGTAGGTGGAGAGAGGAGATGCTGGGATCTTTTTTCCACATGGTGTATTCCGTTATTTTCCAGTGCTGCCTTGTCTTTCCCATGCTAGTTCAGGTGTCTTGGTGGAGCAGTTGCCACGTGTGTGGCTGTGTTAGTGAGACAGAGGGCTCTGGCAGGTGAGCTTTGTGTCATGATTGTAAATTAGTCCAGGCCACTGTGGAGCCTGGATTAGAGATGGAGTTCCACAGCTGGGCACCAGCCTTAAAGCTCTGAATGCATTTCTCTCTTCTTTGTGTCCACAAGCCTGGTCTTCTGCTGACAAAACTGTTTCTTTGTTGGCTTTATTTTCTTAATGATTTGTGTCAGCTACCTGTGGCTGGATAAACTGGGATGTAAATACTCTTGATATTTATGAATGTGGTATTTCTGAAATGGTATTACTTTACAAGTTTTTGTGGTGGGACTTGGTTTACTTGAGCACTGCAGTGTGGAAACTTTTCTATGGCTTCCTGTTGTGTCTCTGTAGCATTGAAACAAGCCAACATCAGCAGAGGAGGCTGACAGGCTTTCACTTGCTCAGTGAGGTGTTAGCATTGTTCTGCAGCTGGGATAAGATGGAAGAGCTGCAGTGTAGAAAGGCCAGAAATGTTCATGATGATAAATTAGGAGCCTGACTTCTGCCAAGTATCTGCTCTTTGGTCTTTGATGCTGTAATTAAACTCTTGGGTTTCTTTCACAAATGTTGTGTTTAATGAGGATATTGTAAAATAACCTTGTTTTCTACAATATGAGGTGTTTATGTAAAATTAAAAAAGCCAGCAGAACCAAAACCACTGAAGGAACACTTGAATACTTGTTTATCGTTGTATTAACGACTCATTCTTTTGTCATGGTTTAAGAACAGAAATTCAGTTGTGCTTTTGGATGGCTAATTCTGTGGCTCTTCCAGCACCTTTGTGTGCCTCCATTGCTTCCTCCTCTTTCTCAATCCCTCATGCATAGGAGTTGATTGTCTGACTTCAATTCCACTACTTCACATAATTTATTAACTTCTGTGTAACTTGCATTAACTTGGAATAATGAAAAAAGCTCCTAATAGTGACTTTTTTTTTTCTTCTACAGAGAAACAAGAAAAAGAAGTGGACATGTATGCCAACCTTTCAGATGAAAAGGCCTTCGTGTTTTCGGTGGCCTTGGCAGAAATAAACAGAAAAATTATCAATCAAAGACTCATTCTGTGACTTTTAAGCCCAGCATGGTGCAGTTTATGCAGGATGGCTGGCAGATGGCCAAGGTGTTTGGACTCTCGGCAAGTGTGTTGTCTACACCAACAAGGACCGTAGTATTTCCTGTTAAAATTCTGCTGCTGTTCTTGGAAATGGAATTCTGTCTCTACCAGTCGGAAAGAAAGTGTGTCACAACGTTGTGCTGTGAGAAATCAGGAAGCAGATATGTTTTACTCCTTGAAGACAATTGCTAGACAAATGCACAGAGAGACTGCACCTGTTCCAGAGCACTTCTCTTGAATTTGCTGCCAGAAATGCAATATTTTAAATATTTTCAAAAATAAATGATTTTCCTTTAAAATTATATATTTCAGATTTTTCAGCTATATTGCAGTTTATGTATGTACAGTTCACATAACTTTTTAATAAATTGATATTCCAATATTTTATTGAACTGGGGATTAAGTACATTTGTGATACTCAGGGTGTGTTGGTTTTAATCTTCTTAGAAGTCTGGTATTCATCCTAGGTATGACTTGAGACTTAAATTTTTTAATAGGTGTGGTATAATTCTGATAGGAAGAAAACTAAAGTGGTTTAATTTGTGGTGGGGATTATTTTGTTAGACAACTTTATATTGTGTATGAATTAGCTTTAGAAAATAATTCCCTGTTACAGGGAGTTGTTTTTTAAAAATCATGTATACTCTCTGAGGTCAGACTCCTGAAGTTTAAGAGCTAAGCACTTGTTTTATAACAACAGTTTGCTGGTCTCTGCCTTGCCCAGCCAGTAAGTTCTTCTCCCAAACTCTTTCTTGGACCGTTATTTCCTGGAGAGGCAGAGCAGCAGGTATCAGGTTTGTGGATCTGCAGTTAGCATCCTACTGGTATTGCCAAAACACGAGGATATGGTAGTTCTTTTTATTCTCAATAGCTTTCTTTGCCTGCCTTTTAAAAGCATAATTCTTCTCACTATTGTCTTTGGACTGTTGACTGTAAACACCAAAGCAAAAGTCTACCTGAGCTGTTTTGGTGGAAATAGGTTTGGGGAAGACATTCAACAGAGTGGTCTTTGTTAAAGTGGTAGGTATTGTGCAGCAGGAGCCAAAACTCTTCCTGTAGTAACTATATGGGGGGTTTGTGTTACCAAGAAAAAACCCCCGAAAACTCAAGCTGTGTAAAATCCTGAGGGAGGAGGTGTAGGAGGTAATTACATTAATAAAATCTGATACACTGGAGTTTTGTCACCTTTCATTCACTCTTTTCTGAGAAGGGGAATGCAGCTAAATGTTTTTTAATTAAGTATTACTCATGCTCTTCAGTATCACATTACTTCAATAGTGAGAATTGCCTGATGAGGTTCTGCTACAGAAGTGAGCTCTGGGTGGATGCCAAGACTTTTTTAAAAGCCAGACTATCAAATACTGACTGTCTATTAGTTATTGGTTAAAAGAAGGAGCCGTGGTAGTTTCAAGTGAAGCCACAAGGGACTGATCAGGTGCAAACTTTGTAGGCAAAAGCAGGAAACATGGAAAGTGATTTTTAATTCTTAACTCCTAAGGAATAATTGGGATCCTGTTTAGCACTGCATGAGAGAGGTGGGTGTGGAAATGAACTTAAACCACTAATACACATTTGTCTTCTAGTAAATGAGAAATTGTGAATACAAGACCTACTTCCCTACATCATGTAGACTTCTGCTTTCCAGAGCCTCAGCCTGTCACAGATACCAGGAGTAAGGACAGATGAGTAACTCCTAAGGCTAGAGGATATGTTTGCATGGTAAGTTGTTAAAGTCAGAACAACAAAAGGGAAGTTCTGACTTTGAAAACTGAAGGATATGATCAGGCTGGTGTTATTCCTGTTGCCAGAATGAGATTTGCTATGATAAGAGGGCAAAGGGAACTGCCAAGGCAGTCTGTTGGGTGCTCTGACCTGCTTTCCTACCTGTTGTGTCTTTCTGCTCCTCCCCGTGGAGTTAAAGTTACTGTCAGAGGACTGAAGTTAATGTTGTTAGATGTGACAAAATTTAACTTACAGTTTTACATTTAGGTTGGTGCCTTCTCTAATAAGTGCTGAAAAATATGTTCATACCTCTCAAAAGTGCAAGGCTGTTTTTTCTCCTTCATCACTGAGGCTCTCTGGAAACAATGTTTTGAGTTCTATTTCTTTGTTTCTTCCCTTTGTCTTCCCCAGGTCTCTGCCCTCAGCTTTTCTCCACATATTGTCATGCTGCTTTTCTTCCCTTGCTGGCTTCCAGTTTCTTTGAGAAAGCTGTGATGGAAGCAGGTGGCCTTGAAAATATCCTAGGGAGAGAGTAGTTCTTTGCCAGTGGATATGGCAAAGCAAGACACCAGACTTTCTCTTCCCAGTAACCAAAAGCAAGCCATTCTTTCCTGTATAGGCAAGACATTTCAGCATCTTCCAAAAGCCCTGGTAACTGTGGTATGCCAAGACATAGATTTCTTGGAACATATTCAGTGACTGAACTGGAAAGTGTCTGCATTGTACAGAAGAGGCATCAACATGATGGCATCTCAAGAGCTCTTTCTTTGTGTGTTAGAGATGATCCACACATGAAACACTGCAGCAAATCATTGTAGATTATAATTGTAAATTGTATTTGCTCTGTCTATGAGACTAAAATAAAGCCAGTGACAGCTAAGTGATGAAAGAGAAAAATTCTGTGTGTGCAGCTCTGACTTGGAAACTGCACAGTTTCTGAGAAGCAGGAATAAATATGGTAACACTTCAGGAAGTTGCTTGCACAGAACTTCTTTTGTGACTCTAGTTCCAGATTTTGGGTCCTGCCTGTGACTGTCTTTGTGATTCAGGCTGTCTCCATTTGTTTCACTGTATTTTTTGTAGTGTGCAACCTCACACAGAAAGATGGTCTTTCAGAAAAAGCAAATTAGGCTGCAGTTTTTTGTCAACAAAAGATTAAGTAAAATACCAATCCAGCTCTGTACATGTTGATTTGCTTGACTGAGTAAACTTCCTGTTAAGAACTGAATAGTTTAGGACTATACTGGAGCACTGCCTATTTGCAAACCACCATTCATCAAGAAATCTGTTTCCATTTATTTTTTTAAGAGCTATGCTTGCAGTGTTTATAGTTTTGTGTAGCAGCATGTCTGACCATCAGTGGTCACAGTGGGTTCACAGTTCTGGCTTGAGATTTCTCTGCGTTTCCTCTATTCTGCTACTAGATGGCAGCCTTATTCCAAATAGTTCACTGTGTATTCAGGCATTCTTACTGTGGAGACTAGGAAGAGCATAGCATTCAGTTTTCAGTGAAAGTACCCTGAAAGATCATTTTTCTTTAGAACATCACTCATATCTAACATGAGAACTTAAAATCCTGCTGATGGGTGTTACTGGCTCTCTGCACTGAAACGTTGCTCCACCAGTGTGGGATGTCAGCTCTTGAGCTGTGAGAATTGGTAAAGGTGAATAATTAGTCAGGACCAAAGAATTCTGAACTTTCAGTTGGCAATTAAATACGAAATGATTCAAGGGAACTCTTCACCTCACCTGGAAGTCCCATGTATTGGTCAAATTTATAAACATCTCTGATTTTCCTGTTATTTTTGTTCTAATACTGTTATGGTTGATCAAAAAAGTTGAAAATGGGACAAAGTATTGGGGAATACTTCGCAGATTATCATCATCATCATCCTGTAATTGGGCAGGATTTATGGAGAGAGAGAGACTAAAAATGAGATACTGGCTTTGAATGTCAGTTCCCAGGCACGGTCTTCATGTTGATTTTACTTAGTGCTTTAATTACTTTATTTTGTTTTTCTAGAGTTTTTTTATAGTGAAACAGTGGTCCTGTAGGCTGCTCACAGCACTGTGTCTGTTCCTTGTATCCTGGACTGTGCTATCAAGGATGCTCATTATCTTATTGCCTGACAGGATGTGGTGCTTAACTGCTGTTCTGATAACCTTTAAAGTATTGACAACCTGTGATTGAACAGTGTAACCAGAAAGCTGTGTTAAAAGCACTGCTCAGTTTAGGCCTTTCTGAGCTGCTGATCCCTGGAAGGATCCCTCTGCACCATGACCCAGTGCAGGTGTGCTGTAATCTCTGGGTGCAGCTGTGCAAGTGGTGTTGTTGGGATTAGCAGGATGCATTTCAAGCAAATCTCACGAGAGTCTGTGCTCCCAGTGCTTTTGTTTGCATCATGGAATGGTCATGGGAGGCAGGATTTAGATTCATGTCACAAGACATTGACCTGGAAGATGTCTTCAGCTGCTTGTTCTGCAGGACCAGGACTACCTGGTTCACTCCACATATTTCCCCTTGTGCCTCACTTCTTGCTTATTAAGGAAATACAGCAGGCCCAATGGAAACAAGTTAAACCAACACTTTCAGGTGAGTCTAAAAGCAACTTATCCTTCAAAGTATTGACAATATCACTGTTTTGTAATAGGCTTCTTACTCTTTTATTTCACTCTGGGTGCTGGCAAATAACCCCTAGCAAATGCAAGGGAAGCATTTCAGGGTGTTGCTTTCCCCAGTTAGTTGCCCATCATTTTTGGAGGTTGCTTCTTAGGTAGCAGTGGTGGTAGGACAGCTCTAATAAGTAGTAGAATAAATGGGTTTTTTCTTTTTTTCTTAGGCTGTCACTTTCAAAACTCACAGAATTCTAAGTCTGGCTGCCCCAAAGTTATATCTGATTTTTCTTTTGAGATGAAGGTGCTCAATTTTGCTGCATTGTGGCAAAAATACACTGTGATTTCAGTAGACATTGTGAGTTCATAACGAACTGAAAATATCTGTGAATCAATGTACTAAAGTTTTTGGTTGGGGTTTTTTCCTGCTCTTACTCTAAAGAGGGTTACTCATAGCTGGCAGCTGTTGATTGGGATGTGCAATCTAAGTAAAAGGTAAGAAATTGGTTAGGCAGGAGGCAGTGGAAATGGATAAATCTGTGTATTTCCTTTTTTCTGCAGAAGAAAACCTAAACCTGCTTTCATCAAAGTTGTTTAATTTCAAGCTTGGAACATGATTCTCATGAATTGTTTGGTGTCATCATGCATCATATCCCCAGGAAAAGATCAGGTACCCCTTCCTTGACCTCCCTTTACCCATGTAAGGTGCTTTTCTTGGTACTTCTTAGCTCTGTGCATCAAACCCGAAGTCTGTCTTACAAAAGTTTATGCCTTTGGTTTCCTACTGTGTATTATTTCTCTCCATCTCAACTCAGTCTTTAGTTTTGTTATAGGAGTTCAGAAATAAATACTGTTTTTAATCCTGGACAGTGTTGAAGACCATAAAATGCTGTTAAGAACAGTGAATGTTCCAGATAACCTGCAGTACAAATATTAATAGTCTGGCAGTTTTCCAAGTTTCCATTTTGTCTTGGAGTAAACAGCTTTTGAATATTTTATGGAAAATATCTTGCTAATAAAGACAGATCTTCAGACTGAGGTCAGAGTTGCTTTATTTGGAGAGGTTGTGGAGCAGAAGGTGTGTCTGTGTGTGTGTGGAGGTGCCCGTGTGTGAGGTGTGTTGCTGGTTTGGGTCCCAGGGCTGGTTCTCAGCGACAGCAGAAGTGCTTCATCAGGGTCAGTGAACTCACTGGAGCAAGAGGTGAACCAGGAGTTCTGGTTTGCAGTAAAATGAATAAATGATACAATTTTACTGGCACTGCACAGCAGTCTGGAGTGTATTTGAAAGTAATGTGTATTGATGGGGTTGACTGCTTAGGCAGATAAAAGGTTCTGAGGTGTTAAAGGACGTTTTTAAGTAATGACATACAGTTTATTAACAGCATAGTTCATGAATCTTTAGATCTAGAGTTGTCATAACATGCATAAGAGGGCACTGGGTGTTAAATCTGTCTTGTGAGACCACACAGAATGTCCTGGAGGTAGTACAGGTTTTGTCTTGAACACAAGACAGAGTCAGAGGAAAGGCACGAGCGTAAGAAACTCTTGCAAAGAACAGCTGTTTATTTTGCATGAGCCTGTCAGCTGGGGACTGCATGAAAACTATGAAATGCTGGTGTGCAACCTCAGAGAAATGAGGTTAGAAATGTAAGGCTCAATTTGTTTAAGTTGCCCAGGGAACCAATGTTACTGTAGACTCAGGCTTAAGGTATAATTGCCTTCTGCTGTACCTTTCTGAAACAGTGGAGGATTAAAATTGCTTCCTCTCATCTTGGAAATCTAACAGAGCTCTCTGTTCCTTAAGACAGAGCAATTCCAAAGAATGGAAAATGATACAGTAAGTGATGAAATGCTTAAGGCAGAGATATATTGAGTTTTGGCCAAGTAATGATTCAGAGCCTGATCCTGTAGTTCTGTCTCTTAATTCTGCTGAAAAAGAAGCAACTAAAGTAAAAAATTTAAAAAAAAAAAATTAAAAAAATTGTAAAAGTAGAATTCCCTACCAAACTGAGTGGACAAATCTATTTTAAGATTAGAAGATGAGCATTAGAATTTACTCCCAGGATTTTTATATCATGGCAGCTATTGACATGCAGAGCAAGTTTTTCAAAAGGGTACACTTAAAACAAACTTTATTTAACTGATTGAAATTATGTAATGCCTTTCTAACACTTACATAGATAAATGTTTTGAAAATAGTACCTCAAAGCAGTGTATAATTGGCTGACTGGAAATGGAGCAGGAAGCCTAATTTAGATAAATGCTGATAGCTGCATTCTGCAATACAGCTGAAGTGCCCTGGTGGGGAAAAAAATCCAGTGTGCATGATTACTCATGAGTCTAGTCATTTCTAGATCTATTTTTCTTTCATTGTTGCTCACACCCATTTTAAAAAGACTGAGAGTCCCATCCAAAATATTTAGCTTACATTTCTTGACGCTGACCAAATTCCAAACTTGGCAGCTCTGTGCTGTTGCTTCCAACAGTGCCAGCACTGTCTGCTGGCACACAGTTCCTTAGCAACAGGGAAGCTCACGTTTGCTTACAGCTCATGAGTCTGCATCTAAATGTAGTTCTGGAAAAAATAAAAGGTTAGAGGAGTTTGGAAGGGAAACCGATACTTGAACAATTTGTTCTGTTCAGTGATTGAGACTGATGGCAGTAGAACATAAGAAAATGAGTCTCAAAATATTTTCTTTTAAAATATTCGACTGTTAGTGTGTTGCAAGAACTCAAAATGAACAGAACCCTACTCCTACTAAGGATAGAAAGATCAAAAATAAAAATGCAGTGAATGGGAAAATCAGGGGAGCTGTTCTATTTTGAATGCGTGTGTTACAAATGCTTTGGAAAGGAGAAGATTCATAATTTGAACATGGGGAATCTGAGAAAGTCATAAAAATTATGTTTTCTGAGACTAACAGATGGGTTGAGATTACATTAGATTAATTATTTCTGAGATTGTTGATTGCTACTTGTCAATTTACTAGTGCCTTTTTTTGCTGATCAAGCTGTGATATCTTAATGGGTTTTTGGCAGCTTGTGCTTTTTATGACTGCAGTAATACTCAAAAGCACAATGACTTAAAAGGCCACTGTCAGACTGTTTTTGTGTTATGATTACAGTAATCTCAGTTTCTGGGATTTCAGGCATGCAGTTTTCCTTGTTAGCCAGCATTAGAGCTGCAATGGGCTTTCCTTATATAGCAAAGGCAGGAAGGTAATTGTGGCTCACTCAGACATGAGGGGGAGGCAGGGACCAGAGAGAGCAAGCCAGGAATGGTGAGGGGAGGAAAACAGAAAAGCTGGACTTGGCTAGAGAATGGAGAAAGGGATAACAATGAGAATCAATGATGATTTAATGATGAATAATAATGATTAATGTGTTAAGGCTGTTTGTGAGAGTGGAGACCTTCTGTAGGGTATCATGGTGGAGAAAGCAATGCATGTGTTTTGGTTTTCTGGAGCTGTGAGAAGGAGCAGAAGATACTGGAGAATAAGGGAGGGTGACTGGGGAGGTTCTGCATTTGTAGGAGTAAGGATACTGCTGCTCAGGCTGTTCTCAGAGTTGAGCAGTTCCTTTTTACCTAAGAATTAAGTGGGTTGAGAAGGGAATTCTCCAGAGGCTGTATTGTTTTTTTTCCTGTGTTTGGCCTTCCCCATCTGTATCCTTACTTGTGAATTTACTGGGCTTTTGTGTGGGAAACGGATTCAGATGTGATGTGGTGGGATCTTGCTCACCTTCCATCACTGGGTGTGGGATTGAGAGTGTTAATCCTTGATTTTCAGAGCCAATTCAAAATGGGGAAACATCTTGTGAAGAAGGTTTTTGAGGGCTGGAATGAACATACTTAGTGGACACTGATTTAAAAATAGGGGAAAAAAGGTCCAGGCTGCCAAAGTTAAAATGTATTTAAAATATTTACCTCTGAATTTCAAACTCAAATACAGAGAGGATTCTGTATTTCTGATTTCCACTTGTATATTCATTAGACACATAAATTTGGTGCTGCATGTGTACTTTATGGGGCTTACTCAGAGAAATGATGTCTCCTCTAGTTAATGGAGCATTAAATGAGAGGTTGTCATTACCAATTCTGCTGTGTGGCTACCTCAGAGTGGGCAAGAGGGTTAATTCTTTATAAAAAGCACAGAATCGTGTGTGTGCAGAGTAGGAGCTTGATGAAGTGAGTGACAGCCTACTCATCCCATTCTGGGAAATGTGCTTGGTCTGATCTTCTCACTACTGCAGGGTTTTTGGAGGGCAAGTGGAGGAATGGTGTCACATGCTTTTGGTTCCCGTTCCCTCTCCATGTTTTAAACATGAAATCTGTGTCACAGCAAATGCTTTACGAAGGTAAAATGAGAGAAATCTTTCTTTTTGCTTTTGCTGTTCATTCCTTCAGTAGTGGAAGGGTGCAGGCACTGCCTGTGGGGTTGGCCTGTGTAACAAGGCTCTGTGTTGCACAGAAGGAAAAGACTGCCACCCAAAAACTGGCCCCCATCCTTGCAGAGAGGTGTTCAATCTCTTCTCCCTTGGAACTTTTTTATGACCATCTAATCCAGATTTGCTATGCAATGTGATAGATCTGAATGCAAAATCATCTTCCCATGTTTACCAGGAGACAAAGTAGATACTGAGCCACTTTATCTCTTAATTTGGGGGGGGGGTTTATGGTGGTTGTAGCTATTTTCCACATTTTCACTAGGTAAATTGCCTTTTGTGGGTTTATTCAGCAGCAGATGTTACACCACCCACTCTGGCAGCTGGAACAAAAGCAGAGTAATGAAAGAAGGAAAATTTGCTGACAGTTGTGTTTGTGCTTTGCAGGCAGGATTCGTTGCAGTGCAAATCTTTGTGGGCTAATGAAGTTAAAGCAGGGCTTTAGATACTATTCTTTTAAACAAAAGCAGATTGCCCAAAGCTGTCTCCACTAGTGTTTTCCTTTTGAAACAATGAGAGCGAATACTGCAGGTTTAAAAATGGAATATAATTTATGAGGCTTCTAGCCTTGGGGATGAGTCCTTGTGTAAAGGGAATTTAAAATATAAAATGAATATTAATGAGGTGGGGAGGCTTTCAGACCTGTCCTTTAATACTAATCCATTGTGAGTGGAGCAGCTCTAGAAATGAGCTGATACTGGCACAGAGACAACCAGGAATTGACTGCTCTTAGAACATGCCTCATCAGTCAAAGCCTTCACAGGCTCCTGAATACTTGTCCTGATCAGATACAGAAGGGGACCTGAACATTTCTGGTATCAATCCCCTGCCTGCTGGTTCTGTGTGCCTTTCCCTGGGAACACTCCTGTATGCTGGCATTCAGTTCTGGCTTGTTGCATGGATGGGAGCGTAATGAAAGGGTAAGTTGTTGGTACAGGTTGGAAATGCCTTTTGGAAGAGAACTGTGAACTTTCAGTTCGATGTTGAGGGCATAGCCATGATGAGTGAAACTGGGTGACATCAGTGTTAGTAGCTCCCTGCCCCTGATTATTAATGACAAAAAGGTTCTAAAATGCTTAACTGATTTCATAACTCTTAAGTGTGTGTAAAAGAGATGTGCCAAGCGATAAAGCTTCTCATCATTTTCAGGAAGGAAGATATTTTGTATTAACCATTTGATCTAAGGAATGATGTTTAGATTATAAATTCCCTGATGTGTTTGTGGGCCAATGCACATCCTCCTAATTCACAGAGGCTGATGCTGGGAGAGGAGAGAGGTCACCTTAAAAATGCTGAGCCCCTTCATTTTACTCTGTAGTTAGTGCAGGAGTTGGCATATCTGTCAGCAGCTGGCTGGGGAAGCCAGTTGTAATAACCTCTTTACCTCTTCCCTTTTCTTGGTCTGAGCTCCAGATGAGCTGATATGCTGTCAAACACTTCTCTTGGTTCGAGAGAGGAGTTTTGGAGCCTAAATATAGCAGATTTTAAGAGTTGCTCTTAAAGCTCAAGTACTAACCTTGATCTTGATTTCATTTGTTGGGTGTTACTTGCATGATTTTTGGAAGAGTTTTGCGTTTATTCTATAAGTAAATGGTATCTTGTGACATCTACAAAGCCTGTGCCCAAAGTGAGCATTTTACTTGTCTCTAGAGCTTTGTAGTTTAGGACAAGGCATCAAACTATTTTCTGACATGTAAAATTCATTAGACTTTTCCAGGTACTAAAGAAAGCGTAGTCCTGTGTCCAGTGCCTGATTTCTATCCACAGCAATACATTTAACTCTGTGGGAAGTATTTCCTTGGTGTGGATTGAACATTATGTGGTTACTACTAATTTGTTGCTTCTAATACAGAGAGTCACAAGGTCCAGAATTGACATTGTGAGATTTGAAATTAAAATGGGGGAGAGAGAAGCTCCAAATTAATTATTTTTTTTTCAGAGCACAAATGGATTAAAAAAAACCAGTGAAACTCATCATAATTATTATATTCTTAATATTAATTAATGGAAATACTGCAGGAAGGTGTTGTTTTACACTACAGATCTGTATTTAGATCTACTAATGGAAGGTCGCAGGCTGAGCATTGCAAATTCTGGAGCGCTTGCCAAATCTTCTGAAGGATTCAAGCTTGTCATGCAAGCTTTCCCCATGGCATGGGCTTGCATGCCTCTGCTGCCACATTAAGTAATAACATCTCTTTACTAAATCTAGAGTAACTGCATGGTTATTTGTGCTATTGGAATAAGTCACAAATATATAAAACTACTTCTTTCCCCCCCCCCCCCCCTTGGGTCTAGGGATCTCCTGACTCATCTGTTCAGCACTGCACCTCTTGAAGGGCTGGAGTGTTTGTTGTTTTCTTAGGCACTGGAATAAGGGTCTTCAGCTCATACAGTCAGTGACATGTTTGTAAAAAGCTGGAGGCCACGTTCGAGAGTGTGATGCCCATGTGGACAGTCTCCTGTCCCACTGAGAGTGGCTGGGTGTTGTTCCCTGTGCAAGTGCCAGGAATACTGCCCGAGGTGCTGCCTCAGAGCCCGAGCACTCCTGCCCTACCCCGGCAGGACGGCTCAGGAGCAGCAGCAGTGCTCCCTGCTGGGGAGGCACCGGTGTCCTGTGCTGCTGCATGGGCACAGCTGATGTGGCTTAAAACTTCTGGGGAAGTTTTGACCTAGAATTTATGGTTTGGTTTCACCTTTTTTAAAAGGGTGGCACAGTAACAGCAGATTCTAAAGCTCTGAGAATATTCTAGCTAGGAAGGGCTAACTGTTTTGCAGGTGGAAAAGCCAAAGCACAGAGATGGAGTTGGGGATTATGCAGGGCTCTGGCAGTCGAGACTGGCCTCACATTTCTGGAGGTTTAACTCCAGCATCTCGGGCAGCCTCAGATTGCCTATGTCCATTTCCCAGGATCTTAGACTAGTCCCTTTACCAGTATAAGGGGTAGTTATCTCTTGGGGGAACTATCTCATCTCTTTGAGCTGAGCTCAGGTTGTCCTGTACCCCAGGTGACCCCTGGCCTGTTCACTTGTTTGTTGGACAGCCTGAAAAACATTCCCTACCAGGCAGTAAAAAATACTTGCAGCAGCACGACCATCTCCTCCCTGGCTTTTGCCCTGCAAGAGTTCCTCACTCACCCTAATTTTCTGGTTTTGTCTGTACTTATGTTCGCTTTATTTTGTTTTTCAACAGCATATTTGTTATTTTGCTGTCCAAACCCAAGTGGAAACAAAACACTTGTTTTTGCTGTGAGAGGGGTAGCCAGCTCTGTACCCACACCTCTGGACCTGACATCTCTTAGATCATAATGATAAAGGTACAGTATCTTGTCTCCATTGCTCACTTGATTGTTCCAGGGCAGAGTGCATGTGCACTCATCCTGTGGTAAAACACACTTCTATTCTGATTTAAGCAGTGAAGACTTGGCCCATGCTAAGCCCTGATACTGCTGTCTGAGGTGGCTTGTCCACCTGCTCAAAGGCACGTCCATAGAGAGTGGCTGTCATTTTGTATTCCCATGCCTGATGTGATTCAGCTTAATGTTAGATCACTTGAAGCTTGTAATCAGAGGTAATTTTATTACAACTTCTTGGCTGAGTGGGAAAAGAAGGCACAGCACAGATTAAAATTGAAAGTAGATTTTTCTTCTCCAGACCTTACTTTTCTTCTTAGGTCACCCAGCACCTTTGTGTCTGTTGTCTTTGTGTATTTGTCCTTCACAGACACAGTTTTATAGGTAAGAACCTGATAAAAAAAAGTGTGGCTCACACTGAACAAAATAAAAAGGAATTCATTAGTAAAGGACCAAATGCACGAGGAACATCATTTGGGTGCATTATGACTGCATAATAATCTGTGTAGGTAGAAAAAAAACCCAAAATATTCTAAATCTAGGGGTTCACAAATACATCTACATGGACTTCATAGCAACATACACCTGTGTAAGTACTTTTGTTTGGCTGTAAGGGGCTTTACAGACTGAAGTGAATGGCTCTGTGAGCGTAGCATCAAACTGGAAACAGTGCTTAAGGCTTAAATAGATATGAGAGTTCTGACAGAGGATGAATCCTCTTGAATGGTCCTTTTGTGTCCTTTCATAGTTCCCTCTGTTCTGTGCTTAAGAAATTGGAAATAGAAGAAACACCCAAGTGTAAAAATCCTGTTATGTTGAAGTAAATATCCTGCAGCAGTTACCCGTGTCACTGGGAAAAAGAACAGCAGTTGGATAAGTGACAGTTTTGTCGCTGCTTGGCTGAAGGAAACTTGCTGTCCTTAAGTCACAGCCAAAGCAGAGTAAAACTGGACGAAAATAAGTCAGGGAGCAGAGAAATGCAAAGAAGGAACTGTTCAGTGACTGCCGAGATGTGACTGTCATCTTGTGTTGTTTCCGTGCCCTGGAGCATCTGTTATCGGGGATTCAGGAAGTGAGCTGCTGGGATACAGATAGAACTTAGTACTGCTGATAGGGCAGTGAAATGACTGAAATGCCTGGTGTAGGGGTAGATAAGATGAAATGCCTGGTTTATCACACAAGCAGAATTCTAGCAAGACCCAGGGAGGCTGTGCAGCTTTATTCAGTAAAAGGCTGCGGGCTGCCTGGGTGACCACCAAACAAGCCAAGCAGAATGGGAACTTTATATCAAGAATCTTCCCTGCACAGATCCCTTCGTTTGAGCATGGGAGGATTTTGTGTTTCTGATTACATAAAGAGATTCACGGTAAGGGACTCCTCAGACCTTTATTGTGAGCCAAGTTTGAAAGGGAAAACTTTCTGGATGGCGCAGTTTTGCTTTCTGTGCCTTTGGTGAGGTGCTACGTGTGTTTGACATTCTTGGCCAGGTTGTGCAGTCTGTTGGCTTGCAGAACACCTGCCAGTGTCAAGGAGGTGTTTCTGAAATGATGAGTGCAGGCTTTGCCTTTGTAAATAAATTTACTTTTTGGGAGAACGTTGACGCATTAAAACTTTTATCCTGAGTGGAATATTTGTCATATAGGATTCCAGGCTGACATTCAAATTATGTGGAGGTCAGTTGGTACAGCTTTTTGCTTGAGTTGTTGTATGTCTGTGAGTTTTAAGACTGAACGTGTCGGGCAGGCTCACGCTGAGGTGATTTCATGAGCAGCCAAATCGTGCACGAGCCCCTTTGACCTGTGGTAAAAGCAGTGCAGTCAGTGGGCAAGCAGTACCTCAAAGGGTGCTCTGGGATAGTCCTGGAAAGCTGTGGGAGCAGAACCCCGTTGTGCAGAGGTCTGAGGAAAACAAAGCCAAAGAGAGTCTGTCTCCCAAAGCTTAACCACGATCGACCCTGTGAGAGCAGAGACGTAGAGAAGCCACTGGTGGAAGAGAGAATGGGAATCTGCTTTTCTACTTTTGTAAGCTGTTCATCAAAACCCACTGTGATTTCAAGCTATCTGTGAAGTTAAATTTTGGTTACTAGTTGTAGGAAGTCTAGGGAAAGTGTTTTCTACAGTTAGTTTGTATTTACCTACTTTTTGAGTTGCTGAAAAGACCAGTGGCAGAAAATGGACTTAAGCAACTTTAAGAAGAATGCCATGTACATATAATAATGTTTAAGTCATTAAAAAAAAAAAGCAACTGTAGGAGTTGCATTTTAATTTAGAATAGATCAGATTGTTGTGAGTTTTTTAAGGCTGTTCTCTTTCAAAATTTTGAAGAAAGGATTTCCTCATGTATTTTGTTCAACAATAGCTGTAATGGGTCTTAAATTCACCTAATGTAATGACATGTAGTGGATTTAATATAGCCAAAAGTACAATTTGATTTTTTTTGTTATCATATATTACATAAGAAACAAAATGGCTGGGAAGACCAGACACGTTTCATATTCCTGTGGCCACATGATTTATTGTATATTTACAGCCACGTAGCAGAAAAATGTTTTGGTCTATTAATTCGAATATACTACTCAACTGTTCTTCGTGTTGAAGAGATAATGATGTGTTTAAATTGTTTGTGTTCAGCTTTCTGTCAAAGATATTAAACAGCCTGAAATATGTGAAATTTTCTCGTGCTTATTTCTGAAGAAGTGCAAATGAAAGGTATATCCAGAGGGACTACAGAGAGTGGCCTTAGAACCATCCAAGCAAACAAGCCAGGGGTTTTTGGACTAGTCATGTCTTGGGGAAAAAAAGTCAGTCCTGCAGTTATTTGTCTGTATGGCATTCTGTGCTTGGCTCTGTGCAGATGAGAGTTAATGTTTTGCAGTAGAATGAAGACTATAATGAGATTCAGAATATCTTGTTTCTCTGTAATTGATCTGCTGGGTGACTGAGTAATTCTTTCGTATTCATTACTTCAATTTCCTTTTCTGTAAAACTAGTGATAATGGTGCTTCTCTTGTGAAAATGACATTAAGGTCCACAGGTAAATGTTATGTTAGATTTAGTTTGATTTATTGGCTTTCCATGTTCTCAGTGAGCTAAGAGTCAGAACCAGCTTTGTTTTGGATGTCTTGCACTACATTACATCACTCTGGCCAGTTGACCAAACTCATTATGTTATTCTCTTGGAAAATCATTCTCTGTTTTGTTCACAAAGCTATTACTCAAAGTCATAGAACATTATAAAGAGAAGGATGCTTTTGGAGGATATGAGAGAGCATGTAAGGATGAACAGTGCTTTGGACCATGTGTGCATTCTTAATAAAGTTGTTGAGAACTGCTCTGATCTGTAAGTTTAATATTAACCCTAGTGAAAGCTCTTCTCCCATGCAGAATGTCAACCTACAGGTTGGGTTTGAGCCTGTTCCAACAGGATGTGTCTGTGTGGTTCTGACTGCAGTGGTTGCAGTGTGGAACCTGTTGTTTGCATGTTTGTGGACTACAGTCTCCTTCTGGGCTAGTACTTGGTGAGCTGCCTGCTTGTACTCAGCTGAGTGCCTGGCTCAGCTGACTGGGCTGTTGTGGAAGGAGTCACAACCTCAGGCAGTTCTGTAAACAGTGGCCTGTGTGTGTTTACAGATTGCTTGGGAATCTGTGTTATTGCTCAGAGGTACAGTGGAGGGGGTAGTTCATGCTCAAGCAATAAGATGAGGCATTTTGTGTTTCTGATTTTAATTGAACTTATCAATTGGCAGTGATAGCCATGTTAGAACACATGTGCCTGAAGACCAAATTGCCTATAATTGCTTTAGGATTTTCATTTCCTTGAGCTGAACAGCTTTGATGATCAGCTGCATCACTCCTTTTAACCTTGATGGTGCTGCTGTCTCTCTTCTGTTAACTTGTTGGACCTGACTCTTATTTTAGGACACAGCCACTTAATGAGATATCTAAAGTCATGTAGTCTTTCACATAAGCTAATCTTGATGCTCCTCTCCTACTTCATGTTTGTGGTTGGGGATATGCATTCCACTCTCTGGGTTTGGTTTGGGTTTTCTTTGGGTAACATCTTGCTGCTTTTTCTACTCAGACCTGTTTTTTCTGGGAATCCTGTGTAGGGTTATTTGGAGCTCCTCAGGTACTGTTGGTTCACATCTTGACCTTCATGTGACTGTTTTTGAATGACTTGCACTGCACAACAATCACCTTTGTTTCAATCTCTTTAAACATTTGTCTCCCATTTTGTGTAGCTGATGCTTGGGGTACAGAGCTGCTGGGATAAGCCTTGACACCTGCAGTTCAGGCTCCTGTTTACCTGGGGAGGAGTCACTCCTCTCCTCTGCAGAGCAGATTTGGGATCCCAGGCTCTGGGGCAGTGTGTGAACTGCAGAGGCCTAAATGACCATCCCAGGGTGCAGAGTCTTGGCAGGCTCTGTGCACACTGCTATGGAGAGCTAGCAGGAAGGCAGGCAGACTGAAAAGAAAATGAATGGAATCCATTTTGAAGGATTGGGATTTTTAGAAAAAATACGTGGTCGGAAAGTTTCTGAGCATCTTGCTTGTTAGCACTGTCTTCCAGGAACTCAGGAGAAAGATGTCATGTGCTCTGATTTAAATTTTGCACCAGTGAATAGTGGTCTGCAGTCTAAATATATTCTATTGAGTATCCTTTCAGACAGTTCATATCCCAGAAACTAGAGTAGTAAACTATATATAGTCTCTGACATTACAAACCAGGTTTGTTTTCACCTTATCCATGGCTGAATTGAGATAGCAGGAGCAAGCTGCTCCTCCTGCTGTTGTCTTCTATATTTGTGGCTCACCTTTCACTCTCATTTGTGTCCTTGTTTTGTTGTTCAGGCTTGAGCAGTACATGTGCTTTCTGGCTCATCCAACTTGAGCATGTGTCTGACTTCAGGTCCCGAAAGCTTCCTTTCAGAGACCTGATTCCTTCCAGCACTGTCATGGCACATTCACTGGTATTGTATGGGGCTGAGTAGACTTAAAAAGAAATGCCCTTTTTCTATAAATATCTCTGTTCTGAGTATTCTCCTGGTGTGTTCCTGTTCCCGGTTTCAGCTGAAGTCACCAGAAGCCCAGTGTGAGAACCTTCAGAGTCCTGGCTAATTCTCAGCACCTCTTTGGCAGTCAGCACAGCTTGAATTGCATTTTCCTTGACCTGTCTTGCTATACAAAGAAAACAGTTTGCTACAGATTTGATTACTGATTGACCTTATTGTTTCCAGGTTTGCCTCATACAGAATTATCAGTCTTAGGGCTAGAAATTATCAGGTTTAGTGCCGTGGTCTAGTTGACGTGGTGGTGTTCGGTCATAGGTTGAGCTCTGTGATCTCAGAGGTCTTTTCCAACCTCATTGACCCTGTGTAAACACTGGCACAAGTTACCAGGTGGCTGACTGGGCCATCCCTCCCCGGGAGGCAGTTGTTGCCATGGCCATCAGTGGTGGCTTGTCTCGGTAAGGCAGGTAGAAAGCTGCCAGTCATTGCTGTGGGCCACTGAGCCTATTTGGGGACCTTTTATCTGGGTAATGGGAAATGCAGAATTTCATAGGATCCAGTCTTCACTAGATTCAGTTCAGACAGACTTCTTCAGAATTTTCCTGTCCTCCTTTTTGTGGCTGAACAAGAGTGAGGGACATCTGTATTTCACCATTTTCAGGGACTGTGTTACAGACTTGCCAGCTGTAACTTGCTTACCTCTGCAGAATATTTCTGCAGCCTTTTCCAGCATCCAGCCCAGAGTTTTAACTACTCTCCTAATTTCTCACACTGAGAAGATCTTGATGTACTGTTACTATATTTGTCAATGGAACTGCCCTACTACCCTTTAGTGACAAATACTCCTGATATCAACTAATATGAAATCCAAACCATTTATATCCTGGATCTTTTATCAGAAGTGTTATTTCCTTGCTTTCCTCTGAGTGATTTTGGCTTTATGGTGCCAGGACTTGGGGCTGTTTTTGTAGTCTAGCACTGATAATCAGTGTGTCTGGGTTTACACTGCAGCTGTCTCTGCAGTGCATCTGGAGATTAATTTAACTGATCTAACAGCAGAATTCCAAAATCGATGGTTTATTAGTTTTAATTGAGTAGCCTTTTATGAGGGCAGAGAAATGTCTATGTGGTTGCTTAAAATTAATCCTCTGGAGTCTGCTGGTTGTTGATTTAAGGTAGCAAGGTGGTTCAGAAGCAAAACTTCCTGAGTTCTGACAGAAGTCTTTCAGAGAAGCACTAGGGGGTACTTACTGTCTTGGGAGTGGAAATGGCTGCACCAAATGTGCTCTGAATTTCTGTTCTTACCAGGTATTTGTACTGATAAATTAACTTCAGGTAGAAAAATGGATCACTGTGCTGAGCCATACCACTGGAGCCTAAATTCAAAGCTTCTAATTCACACCCAACTGTTCTTAATCTGTCTGCTTTAGAGAGATAAACTTTAAAAATTGCCTTGTCATGCCTTGCTCTGGGAAGCTTGATTCCTGTTGTTAGCTGCTTTCTGCAATTCCACTGACATGTGGGATAATGTTCTTCTAGAGAAGCTTTTCTGGATATGATATTCTTTTGTTTGTTTCCTGCATATTCTAAGTTGATGAAAGCCAGTATAAGTTCAGCTGTATCCAACTTAGATGGATGCAGCAATTTCTCTGGGTTTTGCCAGATGTTTAAACGTTGACTCAAAGGAGTGCAAGTATTTGATTACTGAAAAGAGTTTGCAAAACCATCAGTTTCTGTACACAAACTCTTTTATTCTGAATCTTTTTCAAAGCAGAGTTTGTGTTGAGACTAAGCCTGAAGTGATGAAGTTATTCCTGTGTTTGTGAATGACGTCAAAGCAAAATGTCAGAGAGATCTAAATCAGCAGGTGAATATAGCACATAACAGACTTCATTATAGGGCAGATAAGTATAGGGCAGGATTTCCTTAACGTGGTGTTTTGGTTATTAGTGGGGAGTAGCAATTTCAAGAAGTGTTCTTATTTAAAAAAAAAAAAAAATACCCCCTTGTTAGGTTCCAGTAAAGGCCATTATTAGCAAGGAACAGTGAACACAGAATTTGGTGTTTATTGTACCACAACAGGAGCAGTCAGGTGAGAATGTGAGTGAGAGGAAAAAAATCAGTAACTGAGACTGCAGCTTACACAAGGCCTGAAATGAAGGCACTAACTGCTTTTACAATGACTTGGGAAAAGTTTCCCAGGATGTGTGGTAGTAGCCAAGGGACACAGAAGTCCAGTCAGAGGGTTTGTGGGGCTGGAGGCTGCCTTGCCATGGACACTTAGTTCACTTAAATTCCAGTGCAATCCCACATGATTTGAGGTGCTTGTGTGTTTTACCTGTCAAAGACTTAAACCAATGCAACGTAAAATTGTGCTCAAGGGGATCTTTCCTCAGTCAGTAACTGCAAAGGGCAGAAGGGTAGCTGGGGGACAGAATTCTTGCCTTTCAACTTGGAAAATAAAAGTGGAGAAGCAAAGAAAGTACTAAAATGTATTCTTACAGCAATTGTCAGTCGTGGTGGTGAGAAAGGTGAAGATGGAAACGATGGTTACGAATTCACAAGTTAGTACAGCTCTGAGCATACATTTTTGTGCTAATTTTTCAAACTTGAAGCTACAAAGATCTTCCAAAGTAGGAAGGGAGCAGAAGACAGCACAAAGCACGGTGCAGTGTGGGGATTTTCTTCTTCCCAAACAAAAATGTGCTGCTGGCAAAGCAGAGCCCTTTCGGAGGGATTTGATTTGAAGCCAGTCAAATTTCAAGTCAGCAAGAACAATTGTGCTGATTTTAATGTGTTTTGGAGCAAGTTCTGGATTATGCAAGTTTGTTTTTCAGAAAAGTTGACTGTCTAGAAATAACCCTTTCTTGTGCAGCAAGCCTGTTCCCTATCTACGTGTCCTGAGAGGCCCTATCACACCACTTCAGTGATGAGAATTTGCTTTTGCTCATTTTATTCCTGTTGGCATTACTGCACAGCCCAGGCTACTCTTCTGTGTTATGGCAGATCCCTACTGACTTACCATAACTTGTACCTGAGCAAAACAGGCACAAGAGCTTTTGATGGGTGTAAAATAGGCTTCAGGGTTCTCTGCTGAGCTCATTGGAGCCGTGAGAGAGCATCTTGTAAATGAGAGGCTTCTTGAATCCAAGGGTGGCTTTTGTGGCTGACCCTTAAAATCAGCAGGTTTTATGAGGAACTGACTGCATTAGATATAAAATCACTGAAATACAGGGAAAGCAGAGTGACCAACATGACTTTTCTGTTCAGTTTCCAAGGGTGGTGGGTCTGGAGGAGTGGGAGGGTGAATCCTTATCACCATACCAGGGAAGCATTGCCAGTTACCACTCTTCTGGACCAAGTTAGTTAAATAATTTAGTATCTACTTCAGTTAAAAAAAAAAATATGAAAGAATGAAAATTAAAAGTAATGAGCTTCTTTAATGTAGTTTCTGTGGGCAACAGACTTGGTGAGAAGAATAAGCTCTGGGGTTGAGTGAGTGAATGTGGATGGGCAGCAGATGCTCTTGTTGGCCTCCTGAGAGGCAAAGTAACCTGGTGGAAGGACTTTGGGGATCTTGGTAAGCCATGTGTGCAAATGGTAAACAGTGTTATCTAGAAATCTCATCTCTTTGATGTAAATGAAATGTCATAATTGATCTGTTCAGCTCTCTGCTGTCAGCTGCCTGGCAGAGATGCATTACAATGGTGCACATGACCTGGGATCAGTAACCTATCCTTAGCTGTGCCACTGCCTGGGAGCACTGTCCTTAGGGTCAGTTGTCTGAAAAAGGAGTAAAATGGAGGTGGGGGAAGGAGGCAGGACTTGAAAGAGTGTTTCCTAACCTACTGTGTTAACAGTTTTTTTCTCATAAATACACAGAAATAGGCAATATTGAACTGTATCACACCAGGGTCACTTGGGGATGCCAGTAGTGCTTCAGAGACCCTTTTACTGTGCAGGTGGATTTCAACCATCAGCCAACATGAGTGATAACATCAAGTGTCAGGTTCTTGGCAAGTGTGGTCTAGTTCCTACTATGATCTTGTCTCAGCAGGAAACCCAACGACTGAACCAGATGGACTTACCCAGACTTTATGGCATATCTTGTCCTTGGAAGTTATTCCTCTAAATTAGAGCCAGTGCCTGTTTTGTGCTTGTCATTGTTGTGAGAATTGCTCTGTTACTACACCATTACTCTGTGGACATAATTTATTACCTTTTGTGCTGTTCATGAGAAATTAGGCTTAATTTTTCAAAAGTTTGGGTATCCTTAAAAGGTTCAATTAGCTTTTCATTTGCTGGGGGAAAAGTTTAGCAAGTGTATGTTAATGAGCTACATCAATTAGATGCAGATTAAGTAGATTTTCAGTGTAACTTGAAAAACTTGACATCTGTTTTCTAAATCGTAAAAGATATTTGTTAGTATTTTTTTGCCTGCGTGGTGTTTAGCAGATGTAGCCAGATTGTTTTTAGCTTATCTACTTTGGTTTACCCTTTTGTAAGCTCCCGAGGTTTTGCCACATTGAGTTCTCCATCTGCTTAGGACTCTGTTACGTTGCAACCACTGCAGACTTCTCCCAAAGCCTTCAAGTTTTCTATTAAGCTTTGACTTTTCATAGGCCATATAAAAAGTTATTTTTTCATTTACCTACATGCCCTCAGCCATCTCTAGTTTTACAGTGTTGTTGGAAGCAATGCAACAATCTAATGAGATGATCTGTTTGAGCAGCTGGTTTTAACCTCTGTGACATTTCTTGTTTGGGGTATAAGCCTCTGCTGTCAGTTTAGTACATGCTGTGGATTTATTTATTTCTTTTGTACCTTTTATTTTCTATTCACCCCATCTTTGTGGGTGAATCATAACTGAGGAATCATAACTGAAGTGCCACGTGATGGATTTTTTGTGTTGAATGTGAATTTTTCTCTTGTTTTCTGACATCTCTCTTTTACAACCGGGAGAGTGTGCGTGGGGTCTGAGCCAAAGAGGAATAAACTCTCATTCCCCCCTTGAGAATAGAAGTATCTTTGACATCATCAGTTCAAGGTCACTTGTAGTTCTGGTTCTCCAGCGTTTGTGTTCCTTTTCTCTGTGCTCCTGAGATACTTGACGCCTTGGAGGTATTTTAAAGATATCTGAGAAGTTCATTTCAGTTCAGCAGATAATGGAGCAGAGGCAGTTGCCTACACACTCCAGATCACAGTGCTCGTTTTTTGTTACCTGGAAGAAATGAGTAGGAATCCACAGGAGACCAGTTTTATCATAAACTGTATTCAAATTACATCCAGACTGTGGTGGAGTCTCGTGGATCCCCGGTTTGTTTTGGCAATGGCAACACGGGGTGACTGAGCACAACTCTGCCCTTTACAGAGGTCCTGCAGCACCCACTGCTCACAGTATTTGTTGCTCATACAACACTTTGTGTCATTTGGGGGGTACTGAAGGTGCAGCACCGTGTGTTGCAGTATCCAAGTGCAAATTGTCATTATAAGCAATAGCTTCACACAAAGAAAAAGTGACTTTAATTGGCTGTTGCACTTGTCACAACAATGTGCTTTTTGTTTGTCTGTAATGTGGAGTCAGGTAGTTTAGGATTTTTCCCTTATTTTTTGCTAAGTGTTGAAAGGCTCGAGACTGGCAATGGAACTAAATGCTCTCTCCAGGCTGGTCAAGCAAGATGCAAACACTGGGCAGTAAATCACTGTTCTGAACAACAATTGCCTGCTATTGTAATTCAAAGCAAAAGGAATAAAAGATTTTTTTTGCCAGTATTTGAGCATATCCTGAAGACAAAACAACCAGTTAGATGTGCCAGAGGTGTTTTTTCTTTTTGTGTGTTTGACAACAGTTTGAAAGGGGAGAGACTGGAGGAGAAAATGAAAATCAAAAAAGAAAAGCTGACCTTAACTTTGTGATAGATGTTTGACAGTTTTCATGATGGTCCAAGTGAGGTTTCCTTCTCTGTCCTTCACCCCACCTATAATTTTGCAGTTGCTTATGGATGCACAGCACGATGAGAGTAATGTAATAAGTTGAAGGGCTGTATCTGAGTAGGAGACAGTTTTGGCTGTACCTTTCCTGCACCTCAGACAACACTAGCAGGGAATATTTGCTGCATTATTGTATTTGTAGCAAGATTTCTCCACGGTGCATTGTCTTAAACATCTCCCAGTGCACTGTACGAGCAGGAGTTAGGTGGTGAAATCTGTTCCATGTAGCTGGAGAACACAGGGCATGTGGCTGAATCTGCAGGAGAAACAGGTGGTTTGTGCCCCTCGAGTTGCAATCATGCAAGTCTGTATAAACTAATATAATCCAGAGATTTCCTTTTTCATTTTTGTTTTTGAAGTCCTAGTTTTTGTTTTACACAGCCTTTACCACTAGCCCATTGTATGTGAGGAGGGTTAAATAATCAGTTACATAACTAATAATGAGAGTTAGTAACAATTGGGCAGCATTAATGCTTTTTTGCTCTCAGTTGTTAAATAACTAAGGAGGTAATTCAGGATTTTGCAGGGCTCCTGTCTGCCCACAGCCACACCCAGAGGCCAGTTGTGCACTTTGGTTGTATTTGCATTGTTTCATGGCCGTGCTGTGCCTGGAATAGCACCCTGGTGGTGGCAACTTGAGTTTTGAGTGTGCAGCTGGGACTGACTTTTGTGGCCAGGTTTCCTTATTGAAGCATTTGGTGTAAGTTGTCCGACTTTAACTACAACAACCTAATGACTCTACCATTTTCTTTTTGTTCCTAAGAGGACAACATTCAGCAGGTACTCCTGATTTAGTTAATATATTGGTTGTTTTGTTTATTTGTCATCCAGGATGTCTGTAGGCTTGAAAGAATTAATTACTTAGAGGCATTTGGCTTTAAATGCAGTAGAAGAGTTTCTTTAAATGCAGTGAGAGTAGAGTTGAAGTCTTTCATTGCCAATGTCCTAAACTTTCAAGATAGAGCTGTATATACATATCATAAAACTTATACCATTCAATCCCAGACCAGTGTGAAAACACCAGTGACTTTAAAATACTTTTTTTTTTTTTGGTCAGGAGAAGTGACATGGCATGAAATGCCAACTCCCAAGCCAAGTTTTCTTCCAAAGTTGTTGCTTGGTATTCAAACTCTCCCATGAAGATGATGAACAGTCCAAGTCTTAAAGCTTTTAGTGTGTTTTGTAAAGGCAGTTATTGGCCTCTAAATGTCACAGAATGATTAGGTTGGTTATAATTATATGATGACCTTGGTAGATGTAGCCAAATAGGGTGTTTTTTTTATTGTAAAGGTAAAAATCGTAAAGGAGTGGCAAGGACTCAACATTGTCTTGAGTGGGTAATTTTAAAGCTGCTACTACTCTGTGTTAAGGATTTTAATGTCTAGAATGTTCTATCTTATACAAGAAATTCACTTTAAGAATGACATTTTTCTTCCATACGCCCCATCCAAACAATGAGGAGGGGATCAGAGAGGAAGGGATGCTCAGTATCCCAAAGCCCACGGCTTTGATGTGGTTCCACTGTCCTGTCTCACCAGGACTCCTGCACCATCAGCGTTTCCCCACTGGTTTCTCCTCCCTGCTCTATGGACACACAGCAGCAAAAAGGGACCCAGGAGAAGTGGGCAGAGTCGTGTGACACAGTTTCACATCTGGCATGGGACAAACTGCTTGCTCTCTTGTTGCCACAGTTCATCCTCTGTGGAAGAGAACTGACTCGCCTTCTGTGCTGTATTGTAAGGATACATTCATTAAAGTTTCTAAAGCATTCAGCAGTGGGGGCTGTGCAGTATGAAGTGACTCTGTTCTCTAGTGACTGTAGTTGTTGTAGGAGATATGCTGTGATTCAGAAGCGAAAAGCAAGTCAGCAACAAGTCCTTCAAGATTTATGATTTAATAGTTTTGTTGCTAATAGTTGGACTAATTCTGCTGTGCCTTCATTCTGATACTTTTTTAACTTGGTTCATTTTCATAACCCAGGAGAAAGATTTAATTTTAGAAGTTTCAGTTGACAGAGACATGCTGGTGCTAGATACGTATTTCAGATCATTGTCATTGTGCTCTATTTTTAAATTCAAGTGCCAGCCAACCCTGTTCTATGATGGGTGCTCTGCAGCCATGCTGCAAAGCAGAATTCTTCCAAGCTTTAGCACAAGGCCAGCAAATTTACTTATATAGTTTTCCTGTTTAATGAAGGGAAATGTTCTAGCACCTTTTCATTATCACAGAACTAAAACTGGTCATAAAAACAATCCTCCTCCCCCGAAGGCCTGCGCAGGCATTGGCAATTGTTAAGATGCTTGCCTATCAACAGCCACTAGAGAAAGAATTTTAAATGGTTTTGTGACGTCAAGGAGGCCCAAGAAAACATAGTCTGGTGCCAAATTACTTCCATCACTGAAAGCCCACAGTAAGAAATAGATAACACAGAAATAAATCTTCTGTGCAGTAGCTATCTCATGATATGCTCGAGCGACTCCAGTAAGTGAGGTTGTCTGGTATAGGAATAGCTGAAGAAGATGAACTTTCAGAGCCTCATTTTCTAACTTATGATTAATGAAAAGGCAGCCTAATCTGTCTGACATCCTGCTGTCTGGACGCAATGTCTGCGGGCAGCTTGGACCTCGCAGAGGGAAGTGCCCTGACAAAGTTACAGCCTGCAAAAGTGATCAATCTGAGCACGGTGGACAAAAAACTGTACCTCCTGAACGAAAAGATGGACAGACTGTTGCACTTCCAAGAAGATCTGACAGGCAAACTGCAGCAGGTTAACAGAGGCATTGATGGTGTAGAAAAAGGCATTAACAAGCTCGCAGTGTCCCGAGCAGCTCCTGCTGACACAGATGCAATGCAGAAAGGCCTAAAGGTATCGGACGGTGCTCACCAGGCTGACGTCCACAGCATGTGCTCAGAAGTGTTGAAGCTGATGAAAGCTGCCCAGCTAGATGCCTCAAAGCATAAGGAGAGGCTGGCAAAGATAGAGAAAAGGGTTGATACCCTGGATAAAGTTATTACATTTGTGGGCGAAGTATTAAAAAATTCTAAAGTAGTGGATTTTATTCTCAAAGGCATTGTGCCCTGGAAGAAGGGGAATCTGCTGGAAATTCCTGTTGAGGTTGGTTTAGTTTTACTATTCTTAATATTTTACTTTATGGTATATCAGGGCTTTAGGATCTCCTGTTGATTTCTTGCATAATGTATAATTCAGGTTTTCCTTTCAGTGTTGCTGTTACAGGTTACTGCTGTGACCTTTGAATTGTAAGGCTCTCAAGGTAGGGACAAAGCCCCAAACATGCCCTGTAGTCCCATGTTTGAGGTTCCTGAAGTGTGCCAGGCAGTCCTGTAACAAGTGTTAGAAGTAGATTGCTGCTCTAAAGGAAAACTCAGCTTCTACCAGTGCTCAAAGCTCAGCAATGTCACTCAAATTAGTGAATGAATTGAGGCCCCAGTGGAAGTGAAGCATTTTTTATTGGAAGAGGCTTCTATTTCCTTGTGCATGAATTCTGAACAAAGCACCAGTTACTAAAACCTGTGCTGACTCATGGTTGTGTTTCTGAGCAGGTTTATATGTCCTTAGACATCTAAATTGTCTTTAGCTGCGTCTTTACAATGCAGCTATGACTTCATCAACTCCATCAACACTGTTCACTCCTGAAATCAAGTAGTTCTTGTGCATGCAAGTCCTAGCTATCAGTTCCTAAGGATTTCTTAATAGTTGAGATCAGTGAGAGAGGAACAAGCAAGACCAGTACATAGTCGATATGGTGTTTTGAAATAGATTAACCCTTGTTTTTTAAAAGTTACAGGCATCTGAAATTAGTTTTAGCTATTGGGAGTTTCCATCTTTCACAGTGGCTTGTATCCCACCATGGGGATGAGAGGGAGGAAAACTGCAAGAGCTGTTTTCATTGTTTATTCATTCCAAGAATTTCCTTGTATGTAGGGGTGTGATTACAGTAAGGAGAATTTAGCTCAAATGAAAATGTCCACTTGTATCTTAATCAAAATATTTTTCACCAAAGCTGTAAAATGTTTTGGTGGGAAGGTACATCTAAACTTTTAGAAAAACAGGGCAGTGCTCGATGCCAGAGTACCTTTTCAGTCTTTCTGAGTGCTCTCCTGGTCTCCCTTTTTTATGTGCCAGCGTCTGACAAGTGAACTGGAGTGTTAGGAGACAGAGGAATTTATAAAGTGTTTCCATTAGTATTCAGAACAATAAATTATGCATTAGTTATCAACCTTAAATCTGGATAAGGCTTGTACTTGCAGTTCCAATTTCAGTTCTACAGGTTGTTTGAGAAATGGGAAAGTTTGATATTTTTGGTTAAAGCTGCACTGTTCCAAGTCACTGCCTGCAGTCACTGCAGAATGCCTGGAGACAGACACTGTCCTTTGCTTGATTTACACCTCAGACTGAACTGGCACGCCGTGTGTCAATGGCCAGGGGAAGAGGAGCAGAAAGAAGATAAACTAGTTCTGTTTCCAGATTGTCCAAGTGAAAAGAGCAGTAAGGAGGGATGTAAATAACAGGAGGTCATGTGAGGGATACTGGAGGAAGGATTCACAAGGACTCCTGGCATACTGGTGGGATTGGTTGTGGAGTAGCCACCGTGCACACACATCCATGTTTACAAAAGGAGATGGAAGGAGCTCAGAGCTCCATCCAAGTTTTGTAGACAGGCAGATAGAGACTGAGAGGGGAAATGGCCTGCTGGTGGTGACCTGATGGACTGGGATGGGCTGGGGGTCAGTGTCCCAGGCTCTGACCTCTGCCTCGGCTGGAGAACAGACAGGGTTTGCTGGGCAAGCAGTTTTATGGCAAACTCCACTTCTGCAATATGCCCATCATTGTTCTCCTTTTATTTTTCTGGTCATGAACACTTTTTGAAATTGGAGTAACAGGTCAGTTATAAGACCTTAAGATATGTCTGTGCTTTGATCCCAGGCTGAACTGGGCTTGAATTAGTGAGGTCTCTTGTGTACGTGACCCAGCTGGGTAACGTGGAGCAAAGCACAGGTGAACTTGGAAACAAATCCTGCTGAGCCATGTGCCAGCTTTGCTCTGGTTTTTGCAGCCTGTTGAGTGATGGCAGCACAGACATGTCCAAAGAGCTCCACAGTTGCGTGGGGGTTGCACAGAAGGGAACTGGCTGCTTGCTTGTTTCTGTTTTCCAGCCTTTGCTGTTCGTGACAGTGTCCTGCCCATCAGGGGGCTGGCTCGGGTGGGGGAGTGGGGAGGCTGTGTTTGCATTTCTGGGTGAAGCTGTTTGGTGATGCTATGACAGCATTCCAGGGATGCCATGGGAATGCTTATGGAAGAAGCTTTGTGGGGTTGGAGTCAAATTAATAAAAGACTATGAATTGAAGCTTCGTAGGATCCAAACCTCTGAGTTCTTACTTAAAAACAGACAGAAAACCCCACCAGCATTAAACTGTCACTTACCCAAGGCTTTCTTTGCATGTAGGATTTTGCAAGAATAATGTTCACCCTGGTCATTGTTGCAGGTTTGCTTAGAGCTGTAATAAAAATGGTAATGATTTTTTACTACTTTTACTCTTTGGGTGTTTTGGTTTTTGGGAAGGGGGAGGTGGGGAGGCTCTGTGCAATCTATAGGGTTGGTGCATGGAATACTTAACTGCTTTTACTAACAGATGAAGGGCTGATGTGCAGCTATCTTGTAATCAGTTGTCTGCAGAAATATTTTACGTGTCACTCATTTGCTTGTAGAAATAAGGATAGGAGGCTGCTCATCACTAGATTTTTAACTATATACCAACCACAAGGTATGTTATGCCTTTTCCTATTTTCGTGCAATGCTTTTTGCTAAATGTTATTTAGTTTTAATTTTACTACTAATGTATTGCTGTGTGAAGTCTTCAGTGGTGTTATTATGAAAGATTCCTCCTTTCAAATTAATTGGGAGAAGAACTTTCCTTAAAAATTAAAATCTGCTTCTAAAAGACAATAAGTCTGGTTTTAATCATTCCAAAGGTGACATGTGAAATGTCAAGAACATACACAAGAGTTGCCATAAAGCTTGAGGCTCTTTTTTGGTATCATCTCTATCAGATCAAATCATGAATTTTTAGATGCCTTGAGACAAATAGGTTTTGACAAATGTATTCAGAGACATGACTTTTCATTCTGTCACCAGCGAAAAAGCAAGAGAAATAAAGTATAATTTCTTTTTCTACTCTCTCATGTTGCACATGTCATGCTTTTTAATCAATATGAGTAAAGATGACAGGGGGCAAAAGCTATGACAGTGAAAATTTTGGAAAACCATGAGCTAATGTATTAATCTGTGTCATCTTGTTTTAGAAGTATGCCTGCCTGCAAAAGCAGGGAGAGATTGGAAGAAGGAAATAAACACAGCAGTAACTAAAAATTCAGAAGTTAAGAGGTGTTAGTGTCCAATTTACAGAGTCAGAATGCCTACACAGTTGGAGGAACCTGGTGAGAATTAGGCACTCTTGGCTGTAACTGTTTTTGTGTTCCCCTGTCATTTTTAGGCCAAAGATAAGCCCGAGGAGAGTGGTGCAAAACCTAAGCATGTGCTTAGCAACAGAGGAACCCAAACTGAAAGCAAGAAGCCTCTGGAAGGTATGTATCACTCCAGGCATGCTACAGGCTTTGACTCCAGAATGTGCAGCAGACAAACTGGAAATTAATAGGCTGCTATTTCCCACTACCTGAATTACTCAAATGTAACTGAGTAACTTTGCCCCCCTGTGCTGGGAAAATAGGATTGTGCTCACTTCCTCCAAAGATGATTTGTCCCCAGGATCAAATCCCACAAAAAGCTAGAAGATGAATAAACTAAAAGCAGCAGCTTCGTTTAGGTACACAGGGATTCTTTTTTATTTGGATTCCAGTGGGTTGAATTCAGCAAGCAGAGTTTGTTTGGAGGTACTGTGAAGATAGTGCCAATATCACACAGCAAACCTGATAAATTCTTCTCCCTTAATACATCTGAGCCAGCCCTCCCTCCTCCCCCTCTCTGAAAAAGGGATGTGTTGACACTGGGAATATCTTTTTTGGATCAGCCAGTTTCATTGGCATGTCAGGGCTGGATTCCTATTTAGGATGTGTCTGTCAGGGCATTGCCCTGTTGCATCCATTGTTGATGCCTGTGGAGTTGCAACAGGGGTGAATGTGATGTTGAGCAGGCCCTGTCATGCCGTTGTCTTCACAAATGGTCAGTGAATCCTTTGCATTATGGGCAATCCCTTATTTGGCTTCATCATTTTGGAAGTGACAAAAATAAAGCAAATGGTCCCAGTTCTGACTCAAAAGCTACACAGGGTTGTGAACTGACCTTGATGGTGTAAGGATTTTAAACCTTTTGGGGAGTTTCTTTCTATCTTTTCAGCTGTACTGAACTGTGTATGTTGAGTGGTGGGTTGCTTTATCCCCTCTCTGTTGTGCCATTAATTTTTTCAAGGATACATCATTAATTCATTACTTTATTCAGAGACAAAAAGTGGGAAAAAGCTGGATGAAAACAAGGGAGCATGTGAGAAGGTGAACACTTCTGGTGCTGTAGCCCACAAAGGTGACTCCAAACCCCAAGTTAAGGAGAGGACAGCACAGCAGCAAGTGGTAGAAGGTGCTGTCAAAACACCCAGCAGTAAAAGCTTTCAACAGAAGGACATTGGTGTCAAGGCTTTGAATCAACACAATGGTCTTCCCTTCATCCATGAAGATCACGTAGGCAACCAAAATGTTCCTGCTAAAGCACAGAATGTGGACAGAGCCCCATGCCCAGATGAGTGCCACAGGCAGCTTGTGCATCAGAAACTCGGGAAGAATGAAAACAAACCTCGACCATGGAGTGTGGCATCCCGGGAAGCTGCGCCCTCCACATCCCAGGCTATATCTGACACGGGGCGTGAGGTGACACATACCAGGTAATGGCCTTGCTGGTGGCTTTCATGTGTTAGAAGGGGAAAAAGGAAAGCCAGGTCATTAAAGGAGGCGGCTCCTGCGTCCTGGGATGGGAGTGGGGACACCTGACAAGTGGTTAAGGAAAAAAACTCCAAGGGCCACGAGTAAAGTTGTGTGAAGTTGAGGAGTCAGAGGGCTGTGGATGGGAGGGAGGGGTTTTAGATCATCAGCCTCTGTGTATTAAACATAGAAAGGTGACCACCACAGGAGAGCTCATTTTAAACCACTCACTCCTTCCCAACTCTTTTGTTTCTCTAACCGTGGGGGTGAAAGGAATATGAGATATTTACCAGTACATGACAAAACCAAAGAACTTGTGTTTGTTGCCCTCAGTGTTTTTGTGTTTTGTTTTTTAATGTCTTGGTCACCTAAAGATTGTTTGTTTGTTCATGTCTATCAGGCTAATCTTTTCTTTGTGTAGTTGTTCTGTAATATGTCTTTTATAGTCCATTTTTCTTTGAATTATTTATTTAGGACTTGATTTAAATGCCATTTATTTAAATTTTAAAAAACCCACACAACAGAGAATGACAAAAACCCACAACCAAAGACTCCTATCAACTAAACCCTAAAAAATGGAACTTCTGTGTGAGATTTTGACTACCAGTGCCTTCTCTGTCTGGGCAGGTGTCTATAAAGTAATTTATATGTGGGGGGGGGTGATAGACACACTCATCCCTACACACAGATGTATGTATGTATGTTACTTTGCATGGGGAATTTCCCAGGGTTTTGTGTGTACAAATTGGTGCCCAAAGACCAGACAGAACACGACACTACTTTTGTGTCTGTATAATTTGAAAACTCTGTAGTGGTATTTGTGAATATAGGCTGGGCACTTATATCCTGTGCAATGAGTGAGTGTCTAATGGGATTACAGGACTCCTAAAAAAACCACAAAACCCAAAACAAGTCAACAAATAAAGTGAATGAAGAATAAATTACCAAAATGAAAGAAAGTTGTCCTGATGTCAGCACATGGGCTTCCTGAGGGAAAGGGCTCATTGTGGTGACTGGCACACTGGGAGATTTTTCTCCTTAGAGGGCGAATGTGAGGATTTGGCAGGAGAAAGTACAAGCTTTCACTGCTGTGGCCTCTTCTCAAACATTTGTGTACAGTTATAGACATGGTTACCTCCAAACTGGTGCTACAGCAACACTGACAGCAGAGGGACCTCCCTGTACTCTCCCAGTGGGGTTTAGGCTCTGGCTGGTGAGCCATAGGCACTGTGCCTCAACAGCTGCAGTGGGTCCATCCCAGCTACCTGCAGGGGTGCTGCCTGGGAGGCTGTTCCTGTGCTTGGGGGTGGCTCAGGGTGTTGGTGAAGCTGTAGAGGAACTGTTGCTGTAAGCCCTTGGAAGTCAGTGCTGGCTGATGATGATGTGCCAGGGGTGAACTTGGAGATGGGCAGCAGCTCCAACAGCAGCTGGTGGGTTTGGACAGGGGGGTGCCTGAGCCCCAAAGACTTTGTTTTGGGGAGGAGGGAGGCCAAGAGGTAACTGAAAGGCAGAAGCCAGAGTAAACCCCAGGGGAAGCTGCAGCCTTCCTGCCCAGGACACGCATAATGCTTTCGAGTGTGAGGTCACATGGGGGTGGTAAACACCTCTCTGAAATGGACGCAGCTTTTAATGAAGTTCGTAAAGCCCACACAGAAGTGTCAAAAGAACATTGTGTTCCCCAGCTTGGAGAAATGGCCAGGAGTCCTGCTGGGTTCAGGCTTGCCTAGATAGCAGAGGAAGTGTTTGCTCCGAGCTGTGTTTATCTGCTCTGACAGCTCACACCAGAGCAGCTGAGATTCATAGCACAGCAAAAGGGTGTTAAAGATACAGAAAATGAGAAACTTCAGACTCCTGTAATACAAAAGCAGAAACATTTTCTTTTATAACATCTTCTGTAATAAGGCTGCTGCACTGAGAGAGGCAATAACCTTTGTGAAAATGAGGTATGTTCTCTGCTCGATAACAGGAATTTTCTTTACTTGCCATTGTATAAAATCTACTTTACAGCTTCACAAGTTTCGGTTCAGCCTCACTAAAATCAGGCAGCTCATGACAGTTGGAGCAGTAACAGTTGACTCAAACATTATCACACGAATGTCTTTGGTGGATTTTAGGAGCATAGAGAATTGGTTCTAACCTGTATTCTTTTTAGGCAACACAAGAGGGGAAAAAAATATCTTTAAACTTTTCCAGTAGCTAGAATGCCAAGGAAAATAGTATTGATGGAGTGCAAGAGTTCATGAAAGTTGGATTTTTAAGAGAAAGCTGTGGAAAGAATGCTATCCCATCAGAAGGCACAAACACAGATGTCTGAGTGTGCAAGTCAGCCAGCTGGACGAGGGCTGGGGGTGGATGCAAACCACTGGATTTCTAGAGCCATATGAGCAGTCAGCCATTTAGATAATCAGCCTGTAATTTGTGAAGGCAATCACTATCCCCTCTCTGCCCAGATGAGTGGTATTTTATTAGACCAACTGTAATAATCGCAAAAAGTGGGTAAGCTTTCAGATGTGGGATTAACCCTTAGCAGAATGAGACATTTTGTTCAGCAGAAGGCAGGCAGGTACACTGATGAGGACACAGAAAAAGTATCAGAGTGCTTTTTGGTGTTCTTCCCTTAGTGTTGTGACTATTTCCTAAGAGGATTGGTACAGATAGGTGTTATTAATACTGTAGAAATCTGCGGGTTTGGAAACTTATAGATTTTTCTTCCCCCTCAAAGCTCCAAAAGTAGGGTTAGTCATCTGAATCAAATGTTGACTGTTTGCTCTGCAGGATATCCATCAGTGTGCATATGACTGACATGAAAGAAAAGATTGAGATGGCCAAGGAAAGAAATGTAAGTGATCACAGAGGTACAAGTCCCAAAGTAAAACCCCCATCCTCCACACTAGCAGACTTGAAAGGAGTCAAACAGCTGCCTGACAAATTAAAGCTTCAACAGAGTCCTCAAAACATCAGCACTGAGCCAAATCCAGAAGTTAAAGGGGACAATAAGCAAAATGAACTTAAACCTCAAACAGGAAAGCAAGAGCCATTACTGAGCAAGCCCAAACCAGGTAAAAAGGCTGAAGAGAAATCAGAATTAAAATGCGAGCCCAAAACCTCACGGAATAACTCTGCAAAGGAGCCTGTGAATGATGGGGGGGTAGAAGTGAAAATCCATCAGGAAACAGCAAAAGCAGAAGAATCCCCAAAAGATACCGAGTCTGAGAGGAGAGAATCTGAGTCTGCATCCTCAGGAGGAAGAGGAAATGATGTTCATCAGTGCCCAGGAGTGGCACCAGAGAAGAGTGAGGCACTGGAAGGTGACAGAGCTCTTCCCACGCAGGGTGAAGTGATCATCGGTGAGTTGCTCACAGTTGTCCTTGGAACCTGTACCTGGAGGATTTTGTGCTATTCCTGTCTGTTGGATGTACAATAATAGCTGGAGCAGTGCTCAGGAGAACACCTGTGTCTTACACTTGAGAGTGTTTTACCATGGGTGTCTCTGACTATGTAAATAGCAATTAATGTTTGTACAGATTCCGTTAATAGTAATTTTCCTTTCAAAGTGTGTTTTGGGGAAAAAAAGTGTCATTTAAAATAAAATAGGGTGAAGTGTATGTGTGATCAGAAGTATGAGTAACTTTGAAAAAATCCATTTTCTTTAGCTAAAGCATTTATTCCTTAAGATAGAGTATGCAAGCCATACTTTAGCAGCTATGGGCTGGAGATTCAGAGCACAGCAAAATAATGCAGGCAGAGTATCTTAACCATGGCCTGTGTTGTGTTACTGGCCACAGATCTTCTCTGGGTTATTGTGTGAATGTTACAATGCTTGGTTGCATTGTTTCAGGGAGTGCTTGCTCCTGGCAGCACAAAACCTTCAGGGGTAGATGTCCTGACCTGGATCTGGCATTCTGAGCAGTGGCTGGAGATGAGTTGAATACATGTTAAATTGCAGCCCGAGATACCTGCAGATTAGCTGTAAAATTGCCTTGAATGGGAGACACCAAAAATGGCTTTAATGAAGCTTTACCCTAGAAAAACTTGGACATTAGGTGATCATGGTTAACAGAGTTAGCTTACCACAAACTGAGGAAACTTAAGCTTTAATTTGAACATTGTCTGCAAAAATCTTGCTGCTAGGAGGAACTTCATGATTTTACCAACAACTGCCATCATTCATCAGTGCTGTGTGTTTGTGTTGACCTTTCCAGCTGCCCATAACAATTAAAAAATGATGAATTGTAATTTTTTTAAATGTCCAGGTAGTTTTTTCAGGAGACCTTTTCTGGTAATGCATAAACTAGTCTCCTAAAGGTGTTCAGTGGGTTTACTGTGTTAAAAAAACAAAGGTGAGGTCCTGTTCTCAGTTCTGGGACTTTATTCCTCATTTGTAAAAGAGTGTTAGCAGTGAAAGTCCCTTTCTTGAAGTAACAGAGAGATTTTGGATATATTCAGCACCCCCCTTCTCAGGGCTAGCTGCAACCGCAGGGATTCTTTTCCTTGCATGCTACCCTAAAAAGAGTGAAAGAATTGAGTTCTTAATGTTATCCAGATACTTCAGTGCTTGTCTGAATTCCAGTAGATTAAAAAATGATGGCATGGGAACATGAACAAAGGGAAGAGATGGGAGGGAGGGCAGTGCACTTCACTATAAAGTTTTGGGTTGAGTGTTTGCATTCTCAGCCTGTTGTCAGCAGTCAGACACTGCCCGGTCCGGGTGTGTGCCCCCAGTGTTTCTCCCTTAGAACCCCCCAGCCACAGCAGCACTGGAGGCTGCATCAGCAGTGCCTGTGGGAGAAACTGGGATCATCTCTTCAGGACAGCAGTGCTAAAGGTGGGAGAGCATCAGGATATGGTTTTGTGGAGCTGTGGGTACCGGGAAGCACAGAAGGCAGCTGGGACTTGACATTACGCTTAGCAGGCACAGCAGGGTGATGTGCATTGAAGGCTGAAGTCACTGGTGTGAGGGAGGTGAAACAGTGCAGTGGTGTGTGCAGAAACACCTCAGTGACCAGCTTGTCTCCTCTTTAGATGACAGTCCTTCTCCTCCAGCGCCTTTCGAACATCGCATCGTGAGTGTCAAGCAAACGGAGGTGACAACGAGCTACTCGGTGTGTCGGCACGAGGTGCTGGGGGGGTGAGTATCCCTCTGCCTGATGCTGTACTGCTCTTGGAGAAAAGCAGTGAGCTGGAGAGCTAGAGCTGGCTTCTTCAGATGGCCCCAGATTGTGGGGGTGTGTGAGGCAGATACAAGCTCACAGCTGCCAGAGTGAGCAGGTTCATCCTGGAGACCTTTGGGCTTTCACAGACGCTGTTAAATCAAGGGGTTTCCCTTGGTTTCTGTCCCAGCTCCATTTTAAGATGCCTGACTGTCGTCTTGGATGACTGGTTTTTTCATTTGTTGTAATGATCCTGGCCTCAGCTGGTGTCGTGGGAAAAACCTGTACCCTTAAGGCAGTCAGATTCAGAGCATTTGAAGTCAACAAAGCCCATTAGAATTAGGTCAGGCAGCTTCCAAAAATCTTTTTTTTTTTCTGTGCTGAACTGCACATTAAAGAAAGCAAAGGAAGAAGTTATTATTTTGACCTTATGTTTAGTTTTCACTCATAGGAAGTCTGCAGCTGCTTCAGCTTTTGTATTCTTGTATCCTTACTTATGTGACAAGAAGGCTTGATTTACACATTGATCCACTTACAAATATGGCTTATAATGGCTTATACTTATAATAAGTATACGCAATATGATGCAATAGCAGGGAAGATGGTGTTTAGAAATCATTCCAGGGGGCATTAACGTATCTGCGTGACATGGGGGAGAATTTACAACATGCAAGAAATGCAGTCTGCAGAGTGGCTACGGTTACTGGTCTTCTGGTCATTTAAAAAGTTATGAGATCAGGACAGAAATATCCCTGTTAATATACCCACAGCCACAGCAGTGAAGGACAGCAGGCGGGTACAGTTACAGGGCTGAACAAGAACATCGTCGGGTCATCGTGCCACAGCGAAACGCGGCGATGCGAGGGGGGCATAATATTTTAATGTAAGCACTGAACAACTGGCTGGAAAGATAAAACTAATCCTTCCTAAGCTGAGAGAAAGAGGAGCTCTGTGCTGCTGGCCACCCGATTCCATTCCCTTTGTACTGGGCTATTTTTGCCTCACGATAAGAATAGCCGTAGGAGAGGTTTCTGTGCTGGGCTGTGCTGAGCTGGTTTCCCGTCTTTTCCTTGGCATCCACAGGGGGCGTTTTGGGCAAGTCCACAAGTGCACGGAAATATCGACTGGTCTCAACCTGGCAGCCAAAATCATCAAAGTGAAAGGAGCCAAAGAGAAGGTAACGACGCTGCTGTGAGCCCGACTCTGAACCTGCCCTCACTGCCAGCACCTCAGCTCCACCTCCCTCAATCAGCACACGAGGGGCAGCTTGTTGTTGGGTGCTCTCAAACACTGGAAAGTCTGTCTTACTGAGGACCAGCCTGGACTTTTCTCTGACTGTTCATCATCCCCCGTGTTTGTGATTAAACCTTCTGTCCACCTGAGACCTGTGGTGTAGCTGTTAATGGGTTTTACAAATAATTCTGTTTCAATATGTTGAAATTTAAGGAGGGTATTTTGCTCATTTTTTTGTTGCTTTGTTAATTTTTTCCAGGAGGAAGTAAAAAATGAAATTAACATCATGAACCAGTTGAATCACGTGAATCTGATCCAGCTTTATGATGCTTTTGAAGCCAAAAATAGTGTCACTTTGATCATGGAATAGTAAGTTTAAATTATCTCAGCAATTGTCAGATGTTTGGGTTTTCTCAGGTCACTAAAGGAAATAGGGGATGATAATTCTGAGGTGTGAAGAAAACTGGAGTGGTTTTCCAGTCTGAGAGAGACTTGATCCCACTCTCAGAAGGAAAAAGAAATGTTTTAAGTGGAATTTCTTCAGATTAAAAATCATATATTTGGCAAGATTGCCGTTTAAAAAAATGATAAGAAAGGCAGCTGTCTTCAAGAGTATGAACCAAATTACAAGATGATTAATGAACAGAACTTCCTCATGGTTAATTTTTCATCTAACTTACAGGCCCCAACATTGTCCCTAGATACCAAATTACATAGAAGCGTCATGAATAAATAAGATCTCATATTAGAGAGAGAGTGAAGGTGAGAAACCCAGACAAGAGAAGTGAGATGTTTTAAGTGGAATTACACAAGATATGGAGGAGATAGAAAGGTGATTAATTATACACATGGTCTGCCTCTGAATAATTTTAGGGTTAGTAAAAATGTCTCCCCCTTTGAAGCTAAATAAGAATTTTCATATAGATCAAATATCGGATTCACATAGGAAAAGGAAGATTTCATGATGTATTCCTGTTGCCTTTTTCTGTGTAGTGGCATATTGCTTTACAAAAAACCTGAAGTTTTATAACCTAAAAACAGAGTTTCTACTACAGAATGAATTTTTAATAACAATGAAGGGGGGAAAAATGAAATAAAAAATATAAATATAAGACATTTAAAATGTGTGTATTGAAATATATACTTGAAGCTTTTACCTTGCAGAACCTTGTCAGAGCTCTATGTCTGACTAATTTTCTCTTTTGTGCAGGATGAAGTTCAATTGTCAGCTCATGTAAAATACTTTTTGGTCTGAGATGTTTCATTTAGTGAATTTTATAGGTTGAAGACTTATTTTCTCTAGACTAAGATGAATGAATAATAGATACTTTGGTGTTTCCTATGGGTTCTTCAGGTCCCCATCAGATCCCCAGCTCATGTGGGTTTGGGTTTGACATGTATCCCCCCCAAAAGTTAGTGACAACTTTTCCATATTTGCATTTAGATTGACACTTAATTTCACACAGAGAAATAAGTCTCTTGAAGTCATTGAGGCTACTGATATACTTTATATGGAATTTGTTGTCAGGACTCTTGCTCAATTACAGAGCCTGATTCCCAGCTTGGAAATTAATCGAGCTAATGCAGAATTTTAGGGGTTTTTAACAGTTTTCTGTGTCAAAATTTTAGTCTCGATGGTGGCGAATTATTTGACCGGATCACAGATGAAAACTACCACCTGACTGAGTTGGATGCCATCCTGTTCACCAAACAGATCTGTGAAGGAGTGCACTACTTGCACCAGCATTATATTCTCCATTTAGACCTGAAGGTCAGTTGTTTGTGCTCTCTGTGCTTTGGTGATGCTGTTTGGGCCACCACAGAGTCTCTGATTACAAAGTCACTGCTCATTTCATGGACTTATGTCAGAAAGGAACAGATTTAATGCAATATAAACAATGAATGGAGCTCAAGAGATTCATCACTTTTTTCCAGTGTCTATTCAGTAGTTTGGAATAGTGAAATGATCAGGATTCTGTGCTTTTGCCTCTCTTAAATCAGCAGCTTTTTATTCTGTGCACTATTTAAACAATGCCCTTTTGTCGTCAATTAAAAAAACACCACCCAAACCCTCTTAGGCTGGAAATGCCTACAGTCTTCCCTCCATTTCCCCCACCCCTTTGCAACTGTGTTTAAATCAATCATCTATTCACCTATTCAATCATCTTCCTATAGTTTGCACTTTTCACTGCCAGGAACCAACCTGCAGCAAAACGACAATGTTTTCCTAATGGTCCCTTAATAATGATATTTTTAAACAGAAATAGCAACTGTTTGGGTTTTTTTCCCTGCTTGTTTATACACAAGCCTTACACAAGTGATATTAGACTTGATTGGCCGTCTGACAGGTCTGCAGCTGTAACAAGTTTGGACCCCATCACCCCCCACCCCATTCCCACCTTGAAAAATATTCTCATTGGAAGAAAAACTCTTTTTGGGTGCATTTGACCTGTTTCCTGTGGCTTTTTGTGGAGGTACTTTTATAGTCAAGGAGTAAATCCAGTGGATGAGCCTCAAGCATCAGACTGACTTTACCATTTTACAATGAGAGCCTTTCTATTCCAAAATCTGTTTGTCATCTCTGGCAAAATACAGGGATGTTATTCTACAGTTAAGTTTCTTTATCAGAGGTCCAAACCCAAACCTTTCACTAACTGTGTGTGCCTGTCAAGTCCTTCTCTTGTGATAGGAATAGAAGGAAAAGTACTATCCTAGAAATTACCTTTTACATGCCCTTTTACTAAATCTGTCTCAAACTTTTTGCTTAAAATATTCTCTCTTCTTTTTGTAGCCTGAAAACATACTGTGTGTAAATCACACAGGAAACCAGATTAAAATTATTGACTTCGGATTAGCAAGGAGGTAAGAGAGTTCAGTTGTGAATTTATTTTGAAAACCAAACCCAAATCAAATTCACAAACATCTGATATGGTTTTGGTGGTTCTTTTGAGGGGTTGTGTTTTGGTGGCTCTAAAATAATTCTGCTATGTGAATGAGCTAAGCATTATGCCTCTGCAGGCATGAGTTTTCTGCTGTGTGCGTTAATTATCTAATTACTTTTTCAAATTACATTTCAGTTGGATAAAGCTATACTGCTGTTCTAATTATCTCAAAATTATTCCCCATGTAAAGCTTTTACTCTGGGGACTCCATGAAGGCTCTCGGAGACTTCTTGACTGCTGGGTTTTGTTGTGCAGGTTCTAGTTGTAGAAATTATCTGCTAAACTCTTTACATAGCTGAGTAAGTTGATTGAAGGAAAAAAGTGGGGGGAAAAAAATTATGTTTGAGCCATCCCATGTGAAACAGGAAACCCTCGGAGAAATATGGACTTTTCTCCATTCTTTTGCTTTGCATGCATGAGTTTGTTAAAGGAAAGCTGTGAGAGCATGAATCAATTGCCCTGGAGTACAAAGGAATTATTTTCATTAGTATACCAGTAAGAACAATAACATTCATCTATTTATTTTCTAAACCCCTTGAGGATTTTCTTAAGCCAAAAGCTGGTACATTCATGCATATATGTACTTATGTGTGTGTATGTATTATCAGTTCGAGGACTTTGTTTCCATAAAATACTTCTGAAGGAAAAGAAATGTACACATTGAGTTTGTTTGTTTGTTTGTTTTAAAATGGGAGAGTAAAGATACAAACTGCTACTAAAGCAGTTTTGAAAACAAGATCCTGCAGGAAACAGATTTAAAAGCAGTACTTTAGTGGTTCATTCTGTCTGTACATAGATGTAACTCCAGCTGCCATCAGTGACAGTTGCTACTGGTTCAGTAACAATTCTGGTTTAAAATGTTATTGGTTCAGTAACCTTTTTTTAACCTTCATTGAAAAAAGGTTACTGGTTCAGTAACCTTTCCATTTTAAGCAATAGAATTTAATAATTTACCCCGTGTGGTATCACTGTTTAACTTGTTACAAGCCCAAATAATCCTCTTCAGAGTCCCACCTTAGTTATATTGTGTTCATATCTGTGATACAGATGTGATACAGACCTTTACCCTGAGCTGTAACTGGGTCCATCCCACTAAGCAAATAGTCTCCAAACCTTTTGTAACCGAAGCTACTTTATTTGTTTTATGTTGGACAACATCTGCTGGAAAGCATCCTGTGGTGCCTGGCAGAGAGTAAAGCTGCTACCACTCTGTGGGGGAGGCCTTTGCAGGCTTTAGTGTCCTCGGTCTTCCTCCTGGTTTTGCCCTGGCATTGGGATGGGTGATGGTATATTCACCTGAGGTCACCTCAGTGCTGCCCCGATGGCCTGGGAGTCAGCTCTGCTCCCTCAGCCCTGTTCACACAAAAAGCCCTGCCCTGTTTTTCCCTCTGTGAGATGTGTCCCCAGCCCGTGCTCGGCACTGACGTCTTTTTCTTCTGGTAAAGGTACAAACCTTGTGAGAAACTGAAGGTTAATTTCGGGACTCCGGAGTTCTTGGCCCCTGAAGTGGTGAACTATGACTTTGTTTCCTTCCCAACGGACATGTGGAGTGTGGGGGTCATCACGTACATGTTGTGAGTAACCCTGCGAGGGGTCGTGGTGATGAGGGCTCTGCAGGGCAGGAATGAGCAGCCACTGAGCCCCTCTGGCTGTGATTCCTCCTGATTAATTCTGTTAAACCAGCTTTTAACACAAAGGCACTTCACTGTGTGTACAAAGTCTCTAAACAACAAATAATCCTTTTGACCGATATGTAAATGTTCTTCTCCCTCACCATCTTAAAATGGGTCAGGTCTTTTTTCACTTGGAAAAGCTGCCCAAAACAAGTGAGAATTTCCATTTTGACTGTGTTTTTTAGGACTTGAATTAATTTTCAAATTTGCAATCTGAGCATTTTATTAGCTTAGACTTGGTGTGCATCTGTACAGGAGAATTAATATAATGGTTTTAGGCCATGGGTCTGAAAAGTGTCTTGTCATGAACAGGGCTAAAACTTTTCTCTGATACCTGGATGGCAGCCATGGACAGCCTGTCTGTCCAAAGTCTCTGCCTTCTGATGAGCTTGCTTTTCATCCCAGAATCTTTCACAAGTGTTTTTCTGTGGACTGGATACATTTCTGGTGTAAGTTTGCGTGTTAGCCAAAACCCAACTGAATGAAGTAAGAAATGATGGAAGCAATAAATCTGGGCTTAGAGACTAATGGAATAAAGTAATCTATTGTTCAGAATTCTGTTTAATTCAAGCCACATATGGATATGGGCCTTGATTTGGGAAAGCTCTTGAGTCCCCCTAGCTTTCCTAGCTGGGAAAGCACTGAAGGATGTTCGTAGATCCCCATGGAATCCATTTCCTTGGGGATCTAGGAACAGCGCTCCCTGATGAGCCGAGTGAACTGCTAGAGAGTGACACTAAAATTACAACACATTATTGTCCCAAAATGTTGGCTTATCTTGGCAGGGTCTGAGAAGTGGAACCCTCCATAGCTGAGAGCCTTTCCTCCCCATGAGCTAACAACAATTATGAAGCAGAGTATTCATAGAAGGAAAAACATATCTTGCATATGATAACTCCTCCCCTTCTTTGTTTTTTTTAAGGCTTAGTGGCCTGTCCCCGTTCCTGGGGGAAACTGATGCAGAGACAATGAATTATGTGCTCAATTGCAGCTGGGATTTTGATGCAGAAGCATTTGAACAGCTCTCAGAGGAAGCTAAAGACTTTATTTCCAGACTACTCGTGAAGGAGAAAAGGTACCTCTGTGTCTGATCATGCGGATAGCAGCACCTAATGACTTTAAGTTCCTATCAGCCAGTTGTTCAGATTGTAGCCAACAATGAGAACTTACTATGTGACATTTTTGTATGCTGTATCTGGGCAGTTTCTCAGTGATTCAGAAGCCCCTATTTAAAAGGAAAGTGTCTGTGTATACTACTGAGGAAAATTGTTTTTCACATTAGAGAAACAGAACACAGGAAATCTGGAAGGATTTGCAGTGTAGGAATCTGTCTCTGAAGCTTTTGCTTCTCTGAGCAAAAACTATTTCTATTGTTCCTCTGGATTCTCACAAGCCCTGACACAAATTGCAAAAATGCCTCTTGAATGCCATGGAGGATAAATGGAAGCTGCAGCTGTGAAAATGTGCATTGTTCTCTTCTAAAGTGGTCTACAGGCATTTGGGAATTATTAAGGAGCGTTTGACACTTAACTCTGCATGTGGTTTCTTAGTCTTGGCTCCACTGAGATAAAATGCACATGTGAAACAACAGGAGAAATGAGGATGATGTTGATGTCAGATCATGGCTGTGGGGTTGGTTGAGTAGAGAAATTTTTCTCTTGCCAAGTAGTGATATCAAACTAATCAAACCAGGAAATTATGCATACAGTAAAACAGATTGTGTGTTTGAGGGGAATTCAAAGGAGTGCTTAGAATATTAACAACTTCCAGATCATTACCTAAATCAGACAAATCAGTTCTAGTACGAATTGCATTTTGAATAATAAGTCCTATGAAAAGCAAAGAAGAAACTGAAGTTTTCCATGTTGCCATCAGGATAGAACAGATGAGTTTTTCTCAGGCTGTGATGATGATTTGCTATGAGACTTTAAACTTTGCTTTGGAGTCTTCAAATTTTCTGTGCAATGGGAATTGGAGTTCCAGAGGGACACTCTGCAAAGCCTGGTTAGAAGCTGTGAATGAAAGGACTAAGAGTGTCGTCAGTGAGTTGCAAAGACCAACAATTAGCTGGCCCAGTTGTTCACAAGATGTGTGGCAGCCCAGCTCTCCTGCAGACCAGGCACCTTTGCCATGCTGGGACAGTGGGCCTGGCCTTGTGCAAGACCTTTACTTCCCTCCCCTGACTGCTGAAATCAGGGCTGAGCAGGCAGAAGTCATCAGAATTCGTGTTTTCAGTGACAGCTCAGGCAAAGCTCAGGAGTTAGGCATAGGCTTTTGTTTTGAAAAAGGCAAATTAAAGTTTTTTCTCAACACCTCTACCTCCAGGTTTCCTCTATTACCATATATTTCCCAAAGCTTTTAGGATAGGCCAGGGCATTTGGGCCCATCATGGATATCAGGATACAACCTGTGCTCAGCTTGATCTAAGTTTAGGGTGAAGAGACAATTGTGCTTTTTAAATATGAGGCACAGAATAAGCCTATCAGGACAGAGAGATAACACCACAGATGTTATTCTTCTGTTAGCAAAGTTCCGCATTTGCATAATAAATTGATAAATACACTGATGAACTTAACCACAGCTCAGCCAACCCACTGCAGACCCACCAGCAGCTCTTCACCCCGCTCACCCCTCAGGCTGGAGAGGGCAGGATGTCGTTGGGATCCCACGCATTGGGGTCCACATCATCTCAGGAAGCATTTTCACTGGTGTTCATTCATTTGAGGCAGTTTCTTTGTCAAGGGCACTGAGAAATGGCAGCAAGGGTGGCTGGACTGACATGGCAGGTTTCCTCCCCTCAGCTGCCGGATGAGCGCGACTCAGTGTCTGAAACACGAGTGGCTGAACGACCTTCCTGCCAAGGCCAAGAAGTCCAAGCTGCGCCTCAAGTCCCAGTTGTTGCTGCAGAGTTACATGGCTCAGAGGAAATGGAAGGTGAGGAGACAAAGTCTGGCAAATCTACTTCCAGAGGGAAGATCAGCCCAGCACGGGCAGAGCCGTTCCCTCCTTCTGTGTGTCGGCTCACTTGTGCCCACAGGCTTCTTTACTGTAAATATGAGTTGAGACGTGTATTTTCATTTGTAAATTAAGTATTTCGTCCTGCAGAAGGGTATTGCTCCTATTTTTAGCACGTTTGGTTTCAATTTTCACTATTTCTGATTGGTGTTCAGGAGTTTTACTTTTTTTTTCCTGCAGGTTCAGAGGCCTCAGGTGCTACTTAGCTTGTATTAAATGTTCTTTCTCGTTATACTTTTTCCACTGACAGTAGTTGCATTCATCTGTTGTCAGTATTGAGTAGAGTTACAACATAAGGCACTTTGTGCCTTCCAGAGTAGAAGTGTGGGAGAGAGAAAAAAAAATTAGGCTTCAACCCATCCAGAGAATTCTTCAAAATCTTTCTGATAACCCCAAGCTCCTTCTGAACTACATTTTTATGAAGAAGTGATAGGTAATAATCTGTGTTGGAGTCTCTGTTAGATTGTAGATAATTGATCTAATGATTTTATTTATTTGTTTGTTTGTTTTTGATTATTTATTTCTTTATTATCTTATTTATTTGATTCATCTATTATTTAATTGAAAGATGAACACAGTGATCTTGTTAGAAAGAAACCTGTGGAAATGGAAGGCAAGCTCAGTGAGGACCATTTCCTTCTCTTTTTGTCACTGGGGAGTTGCAATTCCTTGCCAAGGAGTTAAAACAGAGGATTACACTTTTTCCAGTCCCACACTTCAGCTGTTTGGTGACAAACTTCTGCACTTGCATTTTAAAAAATACATAACCTAAAGACCTTTCACTGTACAATTCATAATAACGCTGCAGACCTTCACAGTGGCAGCAGAACCAGTGGTTCAGCACTGCAAAACACACAAGGTGTGTGTGGGTCAGTAGAGGGAAATGGATTTACCAGGGAGAAAAATCCGTGTCAGCTGCAGAGAAGGTCCTTGTACTCACACTTGGACTGTTCTGTTCACAGAAACATTTTTATGTGGTGGCTGCTGCTAACAGGCTGAAGAGACTTCAGAGTATGTCTGTCAAGCTTGCATAAGGTTGTGTGAAGCATCCACCACTCTTGGAGATGGACACGAAGCCATGAAAGAAGGACTCGGTATCTTCAATAATTTCTACCCTGTTTTATAACATCAGGTTTTGGGACTGTCCTCCTCAATTATTTTGTGTGTTAGTGCTAAGGTGCCAGAAGTGCCTCAAGGAAGAGGCACTGAAATAATGATTTCTAAAAGCAGAAGCTACTTCGTTTGTTTTTTCAAGTTTTGAGTTGTTGTAAGTAGTGGTGGAAAAACGTGGCTGTCACTGGGGCTGACTTCTTGCTGAAGGCTTTGATTCTGCAGAGTGGTGTTTACACCACAAAACCCCTGGTCAGTTTTCTGGTTTCTCACACCAAGCATGAGATCTCTGAAGACTTTCTTACTGAGTGATGTATGTTATTTTTAGAGAATTGCTACAACAGTGGCACAACTTCTCTGTCAGGTGTTTGTTACTTAGAACAAAAGATAACTGATACCCTTTTCTTCTGCATTTCTTTCAGAAAGATTGTTTTCCCCTCCCAACATGATAGGTTTGAGTGGTTTTGGTTTGTTAGTTTGTTGCTGTTTGTTTTTTTTTTTAATCTACTCTCTCCTTTAGAAAAATAATCACTGCATAGTTAGGAACTTCGAGGAATCCTGGTTTGAAGCAATTTAAGTTGGTCCATTGCTGCTGTTTCTTATGGCAAGTGGAATTGAGCTGAACTGATTGGACTTCTGGAAGGACATATGTGAAACTGCCACAAATACAAATCATGTAATGACCACTGGGTCTGTGCAAGAGATTTCCAGATACAGTTTTGTATATCTTTAAAACTTTTAAGTGCTTCTTATTGGCTGTGACTGCAGCCCTTAAGTTTTTAAGTTTTAGTTTGAGGATTTTTTCTCCTCTCTGAAAATTTTAATGAAGCCTGAGAAGCTGATATGGTGTGACATGCAAAATAGGTTTTATTTCTAATAGGTTCAGTGACAGGGATGTGTTGTCAGACTCTGCCTTTAGTCCAGTTAGGAGGTTGAAGCCCTTTTTTTCTCCCCACTTTGCTCTTGAACATTAAATGTTTTCTTCACAGTACTAACTTATTTTGGATTTTAAACTTTTTTTTTCTGATGTATAGAGTGGGAGCCACTTAAAATCTCTCAGATAAAAGTATAACATTATTTATTAAATCAGTGGTTTCCTGTTGTAGATTCTGCAAAACTCAGTGTGAGCTGGATGGGTTCTTAGGAGAAATGGAAACTAATACTATTAAAACTATCTTCCCAGCAAAGGCATCTGTAAAGCTTCCTTGAACTTTATGGAATTTCACATCCTTTGAATTAGCAGAAGTAGTGTTTGTTGCTAATGAAGAGGTTTGTAAGACTGGCTTATCCCAGTTTAGTTATCTTTTCCACTCAGCTGCTTCTCACATTGTACAGTCTTGACTTCTGCAGCATTTCCAGAACTGGGACAAAGAAGAATTATTAAACCCAAGTCAAACAATCTTGATAATTTATCACCTTCTATGAAGGTCCACTTTTGTTCATGTTTTCCTTCCACAGTAGTTCTGCATATTAAATGTGATTATATTCATTGGTCTGTATATTTCTGAATTAATACTAATAAATTTCATGAAAGTGGAACAAGCCTACATTCATCAGTTTTGGTTTAAACCCCACTGCCAAACCAACCTGAAAGCATCTCTTTGTAGGTTTTAAAAATGGAATGCTAATGGATGGGATTCTCTCCTCATGTCAAGACATTTTGTCATAGCTTTTACTCTTTGTGGGTAATTATCCTTTATTTTCTCTGCACGTCAAGAATTTGAGTCCATTCCCTAATGTCACCTGGAATGAAGTTAGCTCTTGCTAATTAAAGTTGGCTTCAAGCAGTCTCCTTTTTTTAATGCACTGGGAGAAGTGTAAGTGGCCAGGAAGTTTAAATTTTCCAATTAGTATGTGCTGCTTCTAAGAAGGTAACACAGAGATGCTCTCTGCTGTCTTGTACGTATTTCCTCTCTATTTTCTACAAAGAGAAGGTGCCTCTGGCCAGCAGGATGACTATTCTGTTTCTGACATAAAAGAATCCCTTTAGATTGGGCAGCCATCCCCTGGTTCTGCAGGACAGTGGGACCCACCTCTGCAGCCTGAGGGGATGTTTTCACCACATCCTGTGCATTTTGCTTTGGGATCTACAGAAAGCTTAAGGGATGAACCACAGGTGACCTGTGAGTCACTGGAACAGTACATGACAAAAAAACCCCTGGCCCCACTGATATCTAATTAATGATACCAACTATTCTGTAATTCTGGTGTGATCCTGTCTCATGTGAGCAGGGAGTGTGCACAGCAGGGAGACATTTGGCAGGGCATTAAAATACTTTTAAGAAGCTCAGGTGGGTGCAGTGTTTCAAATCTAAATGCTCAGACTCAAGATAATTTATCTTGTTTCATATGGACACTTGAGGTTTCTTTTGAATTGAGTGTTTATGGAAGTTAACTTCTCTTTGTACATCCCAGCCAGAAAACGTGCAACAGAAATGGAACGAAGACTTGGTTTGGTTTTGTTACAGTTACATCAGGCCTGCACTGCTCAAAGTAATGATTTTTGCTCAAAAAGTAGTTATAGCAAATTACAGTTTGAGTAGCTGGGATGACAGTGTAGCACCACAGATGTTGCCTCCACAAACTACTCTCTCCTCTTCTCTAAGTTTATGACTGTAAGACACAAAAAAACTCATTACCCAGTCAAGATCCTTGTCCCCTGGATATCTTCCCTCTAGAAACACAGGCACCTCCTGTGAGTCTTTTACTTTGTGTTCTAAGTCATGTGCCAAGAACATGATGTCATAATACAAAGCTTTTCCTTCCAGTACTTTTATTGTTTCTTGTAATATTTGGGACCCCTTTATAAAAGCACAAGAGATTTCATTCTTATACACATGAAAATAAGCCAAATTCAGTTACTAAACAGTATTTCTTTAACAGTAAAAAAATAAAAGCAATTTAAAAAAAAATCTTCTCTGCTGGCTTTGCAGTTTAACAAGGCACCATTAGTCCCCTCCCTCTTATTTCACTGACTGCTTCCAGCCAGGGGCTCAAGGGTCTGTAACTTATAACTTATTTACACTTAAAGTAGCATTAGAACGTAGCATTAGAATGTTCCCTGCTTCTTGCAGCAAGAGAATGAAGCTATTTTACCCCCTTAATGCCAAAGCTGCTCAGGTACCAGCCAGGTGAGTAGTCAAAGACAGGCTTCCGTAAAATCACCTCAATCCTGGTGTCATTTTATTAAAAATAACATTCTTCAATACTTAAAAGCTAAATAAGGTAGCTGGCTACCAGGCAGCCATCACTTATGCTACTGGAACTACTGTTAGAGCACAGGGAGAGTTAAGATTAAGAGCAAGCAGCAGTTGCATTACTGGGTGGCATTACAGAGGCAGTGCTATTTGTCTCTCGTGCCTTAGCAGCATTTTCCAGGATTTTCTTTTTCCATTCTTCATAGTCCTGCTTTGTTTCAGTCTTTGGCCGTTTATGTGGCTTCTCCTCATCATCTTCAGATCCTGGGAGGGAACAAGAAAGTCCATGACAGGCCATCATGGGCCACGTGTTGGTGGGAATAACTGTGGCAGTGAGCACAGACACAGGCAGGGAGTCTGTCCCTGTGTTATCTAATCCCATGGTTTGCTGCTCCTCTCACCTGCTGGAACAGTCTCCTCTTCACCTTTGTGTCTGAACAGAACAGTTGTCCTTAATTCTACTAGGACTACTCAGTATAAACTCCATTATCCTTCTGCCAGGTTCTCTCCATCCTTCCATAGCCAATGGATGCAGGATGGAGTGAGCTGCTGTGAACCTGAGATTATGGCCTATCCCACAGCTAAAATACTGACCAGCAATAAAGCTCAGGAATACTCTGGTGAGGTAATTTTCATTCCTAGCTGAGCACAACTTACCATCTTCCTGCTCACAGTGCTCCAGGCAGGTCTGCAGGCTTTCAGGTGTCTCTGCAGCCAGTGGAACATCTTCTTCTAAAAAAAAATAAGTAAGTTGCTTTACTCCTGAGTGGTGTTTGGGGCCCCAAGGGTGGCCTACATGTAATTCCTAGATAGCAGTGCCACCTTCCAAAAATAATGTCACCCAGTCAGAGCAGGTCCAGACTGATGCTCAGGCTCTACATGCAGAGGTGCCAGTACACTTGAAGGGTTGCATGGACTGACTGAATGCTTTAATTAGCAGGTTGCTAATCAGCAGCAAACTGCTGCTGCATTTGTATCCACAATGATCCACCATGTTCATTGCCCAGAATCTACCCTTCTAGATTACTCTGGCGGGATTATCAGTTATTTTTTCCCCTTCTATTCCATTTCCACAGTTTGTATTATAGATATCCACAACATGCACGGGGCTGTCCATGTGTACAGATACATGATCTTCCCTGCACTGGTACAGAAACTCCCAGCTGCCTTTAGCTGCTTTAGTGGTGGGGTAAGGTTTGGGTTTTTATAGGGCACTGTACTGTGGGAAGGTCCATGTCTGGGAGAGAGCAGCAGCTTTTGGTTTAGGTTCAGGCAGCATGTTCCACAAAACTTCAGGATATGAAGCATGAAGACAGGGTGAAGAAGGGTTACTCTCAGTGGGAAAGTCAGAATGAAAGCCTGGGAAAGGAAAAAAAAGTAAGAAGCAGCAGATATAAGGACAGGAGGGTGTGGATCATATTTCAGTCTTTTTCCTCCCAAAAAAAGGAGTGGAGAGAACTGCAGGCTTAACCACAGGTAAGAATGGTTCCTCAGGTCTGTTCATTGTATGTGGAGAGATGGTGTCATGGAATGGCTGAGTTATTACCAGAAGAGCAAGGCTTATGCTTGTTAATGCTGCAGTGGGGAAAGGAAAGCACAGAAGTGAGTCAGTCAGAGCATGATGTTTGTGTTAATATGTGTCACGTTGCCATGTTAACGGGATGCAGAAAGCAAGAAGGAGGAATCCAAGACGGGTCAGGTAGTATGGGAGAAGCAGGGAAGAAACTGCAGCAGCAGACACTGTAAGGAGCAGAGAAGAGAGGAAAATACTTATTTTTGGCCTTTCCACATGCTAAGCTATTGTGACTTCCCCAGAAACAATGACTGTGACTGGGAACTGGGCTGCAGGAAACATGATGAAATGGATTGGGCAGATGTGGCTGAAAGGGGACAGCTAGAAGTGATCAGAATGAAATCATCAGTGGAAAAGGATGGGGAACTGTGAGGCCATGGGATGGGTGTGCTGTCTTACAGGGATAAAGGCAAAGGCTTACTTCTGAGGTGCTGGCTTATCTTCTCCAGCTGATTGCACAGCCGGTCAAATATTGCTCTTTTCACTCCAGATGTAGCCACCATTTTAGTTTTGTCCACTTTTAGCTTCAAACACCTGCAAGAGAGAGTTGTTACCTCTGTAGAAAGCAACACTCCAGCAGCTATCACTTATATGAGGTGATAATTGCTGTACCGACACTGCCTGTGAGAATGAGAAAGGCAGGCCTGTGTTTTTGTCCTACCTATACTTGTCTCACTCAGAAATTTGCTTAAAAAACCAGACCCCTACAGTACTCAGTCAATACAGCTCAGGAACTGAAACTCAAGGTGAGTTCAAGTTACATAAGGGAATTGTATTAGGAAAAAGTATTTTTCAGATTTTCAGGGAACCAGGACAAAGTCCCGCTACTGCAAAAAGCTGAATGAGACCCCTGTGTCAAAAAAAACCTTTTTCAGGAGCTGTGCAACTACACAGTCCCTGCACTGCTAAGATTGTTACAAGGTGTAATGCTGAGGAAGATCTTTGCACACAAGCAAATTCTTGCCAAGTGTTGGCTGAGTCACACAGCTCTTCCTGATCCGGGCCTACAGCTATCAGAGCCATCTCCAAAGGCCAGAGCACCCTGAGGATGTGATGGTGTAGGCTCAGGGCTTTTCCTTCTCCAGAACAGCTGCTTCTCTGTGCTCAGAAGTGAGCTGGCGACCATTCTTACCCCTTGAGCAGTATTTCACCAAAATCCATATCATTTCTGCTTTGTGTAATGTAGGTTGGAGACTTCACTGCAAAGAAAGACCTGGTTTGCTACAGCTGTCCCTATTTTCAGGAGCAGGGTAGCAGCATATGCTAAGCAGGACCCTAGATGAAGCAGCTGCTTAGATTGTTCAGTGTGTCACCAGGCATTTCAGCCTGCAGAAGATCCCCCAGCTACACTCACCTGCATGCAGTGAATAGTGAAGCTGTTAAAAAAAGGGGTTTTGAGAAATCAAGGTCCATCCTCTGTGCTTCAGAAAGGCTGGATTCATACCTAGAGAACAGCAAGGGATAATTGGACACTGCATTTGCCTCAAATGAAGCTGCTGAAATACATCTGTCATGTGGAACTCAGCAGCTGAATGGGTCTGTTGGACCACTTGGTCCTTTGCAACCCAGTCAAGCAGAAACAGCTGCTACTGGCTGAGAAAAGCAAGAGACCAGGAAAAAGAAGAGGACTGGGATGATCTCCTCTTTTTGAATTAAAGGTATTTTAAATTGGGGATCTAGATGGAGGCATGTCAGTAAAATCTGTTTCTTGTGCTCCCCATCCACACAGTACTTTCAGCTCTACACTACACCTAAAAATTACAATGAGATGCTTTGCATAAATCCATCCTACAAGAGAGGGCAGCATTATAGTTTCTTGGACATTACACAGATGTGTATGTTACACAGATGGAGGCTTAAATATGGAAAATGACATAGTCAATGTGCAGCACTGAAAAATTTAACTTTTTATTGTCCACCTGTCCCCAGGCTATTTTTTTCCAGTTTGTAAGAAGCATCAACAAGCATGCCCAGCCTTTATTCATTGACCTAGCAGCATTTAAATGTGCTATCAGGGTGACAGTACAGCAGATCAGAGCCCTTCAGGGACTGCTCTGGTTAAAGTAGATATTACAGAATAGAAAATTTTAGTTAACTCTCTTGAATCCACTGAAGTGTTCTACCTATTTGTTTTGCACATAATGTGCATTTTAAGAGATCTGTGCCTCCAGAAGGGAGGATTTCTCTCTACTGAGCATTACTTCTGAACTGTGCTGTGATCAGCAGTTAAATGGATGACACTCTGATGCTACGGACAAATATGGGGACTAAGAGTGCTGTATTTTTTACACTATTCCCAGCGGAAGAATTTGGAGTCAGACAATGACTTACTGAGATTCACAGACTAAGTCTTTCTTTCATGTATTCTAAAAAGTGGCCTGGATCATGGCTGGATTGTTAGTGCTAAGAACTCACCTCACTGCTCCAGTCAGTGAGGAATATCTGCCCCTCCCAAACATCAAGCTCTTTACACATCTAATGAACAAAGAATCTTACTAGAGTTTACCATGAGAGCTTCCTCACCTCTGAAGTATTTCTGCAGCCATGTTCACTGCCTCTGTGCAGCAAAATTGCACAGCCAAGTCTCGCATTCCCAGCCTGGGGTTCACCTCCAGCAAACACTCCAAGGACTTCATAGAGTTCTGGTAGGTGTTCTTGTTCAACCCGGAGAGTTTAACACAGTAGCTCTTTCAAGAACATAAACCCCAAGAATTAGCAAGATTCCTTCCTGACATCTTAATCAGGCAATCAACACAACACCATAAAGTTCAGTTGCTACATTAAACAAATTTGTGCAATGAATAATGCACATTTTGACTGCACACAGAAAGATTAACCACCTAGGAATGCCACAGCTTTTAACACAGTGATATCTTTAGACCATTTCACTGGAAACGAGGTTTGATATTTCCATATAATGTGACGTGTCCCTTTTATCAAAAGATGGTTAAAAACAAGGATTAGCCAAATCTGGACAACTTGAAGACATGAGCATCACCTTCTTGCTATTCCTCATGGGGTCAGGTCCAATTAAATTCTCCTCTGTCTGTAAACGGACAACGATGAACATCTTGTGCCAGGCATTATTTTGGCAGGTTTGCAGGTGGAGGTTTATGGTACCTCTACAGAGAGGGATTCCTTGAAGCCCCTGCTTCCCTCCCACAGCAAAAGGGATAGATATAGATTTTAAATTTAACACCCCTGCTAGTAATTTATTTGTTACTGAAAGAGCTGAAATTATACCAAAGCAAACTCAACCTGAGAAATGACTATGACACTGATCTCAATTTGCCCTGTTTCAAATTCTGAACAGTGAAAGCTCTAACGCTGTGTCTAGCAGCACACTAGTAAGTCAATTATTATTGCCCTTTCCTGCTCCCAGCATACACTTCACAGAACAATGATTTCAGCGGACTAACACAGAATGCACTGACAGCCACCACATCTTACTTTGTCAATCGGTTGTTTCATGAAACTCGCCGCCAGGTCCAGGCACATCACAGCGCTGCTCGTCGCCGTCATTTGAGCCATTAACCCCGTGCACTTCACCTGGGACAGCCGCAGATACTCCTCGGCTTTCCTGCAAAACACAAAGCCCTCGTTAACAGGTACAAGACAGTAAGAATGTGCGGACGGGACCCGCTCCCAGGTTCCTCAGCCCAGGGCCCCGGCTGCAGCACACGCTCGGGGACCAGGCGGTGTGTTCTCTGGTGATTTGCAGCGGGACTGCACTGCAGGGTCAGCCACCTTTCACCGACCCCGCCTGCCTTGAGGTCCGCGGCTCCACCACACCCACAACCGGACAGCGCGGTGCGGGGGTGCGGAGCCGGGGGTAGACGGCGCAGAGAGTGTCTCCGATCCCCGCGGTGTGTGCCCCGGTGTCCCGATCCCCGCGGTGTGTGCCCCGCTATCCCGCACCCCGCGGTGTGTGCCCGGTATCCCGCACCCCGCGGTGTGTGCCCGGTGTCCCGCACCCCGCGGTGTGTGTCCCGGTGTCCCGCACCCCGCGGTGTGTGCCCCGGTGTCCCGCACCCCGCGGTACCCGAGCAGGGCGGTGCCGCGCAGCCCCAGCCTGGCCGCCATATCCCTCACGGCCCCGCGCTCCATGGCCCGCCGCGCGCTGCCCCGCGCGCGCCGCCCCGCGACTGGCCGGCCGGGCCGTCAATCACCGGCCCCTCCGACCAATCGGAGCGCGGCGCGGCGCTCGCGGGCGGTGGGCCAATGGGGAGGGCGCGGCGCGACGACGGGGGCGGGGCCGCGCGCGGCGCAGTCACATGACCGGGCGTCGCTGGCGGGGGCGGCGGCGGCGGCGCGACCATGGTGAGGGTGAGGGGGCACCGCGCGCGGGGAGCGGCCCGCGGGGCCGGGCGGGGTGCGGGGGCGGCCCGGGGCACGGGGGCGGCCCGGGGTACCGCCAGCCCGGGGTACCGCCAGCCCGGGGCACCGCCTGGGCCCCGCGCAGCGCCGTGAGCCTCCCTGCTGGGCCGACGGCGGGGCGGGCCCGGCGGGTGCGGGGCTGCGGAGGCCGCACGGTCCGGCCCGGGCGGGGCGGAGGTGCGGGCTGGGCCCGGGGCCGGTGCCTGCCCCGCCGCGTTCGGCTCGTGGGGGCTCAGGGGAAGTGGGTGTTTTCATCGGGGTGTTTTTATTGCCGCACCGGCGGGCAGAGTTTCCGGGCTGTTTTATCGCGCTGCCCCTGCGATGCACCCGGCGTTGTGTCTTTGCCGGTGCTGGGCACGTGTGCCCGGGCTGTCCGCCCTCTAGCCCGCTCTCCTGCCCCCCTATACCTTTAAAACTGCTGTCGTAGGCTCCTCTAGTGAACTTCTTTTCCTCTCCAGCAGGAAGAGTGGTTTTACATTGGTGGGCCCAGCTCATTAGTGCTGTTTGGCGCAAATGTTGGTGTTTATTTATTGGGGAGGTAGGGAGGGTGTAGCCAGGTGGGGGTCGGGCTCCTCTCCCAGACAGCCAGTGACAGGACGAGAGGACACAGCCTTAAGATGTGCCGAGGAGGTTTAGGTTGGACATTGGGAGGAATTTCTTCACAGAAAGGATGATTAAACATTGGAAGGGGCTGCCCAGGGAGGTGGTGGAGTCGCCGTCCCTGTAGGTGTTTAAGGAAGGACTGGACGTGGCACATTGGTCTGGTTGCCCAGGTGGTTATTGGTTACAGGTTGGACTCGATGATCTCGAAGTCTTTTCCAACCCAGTTGATTCTGTGAGACCTGAAATTTCCACATGGAAATAACATTTGCTAAGAAATGCTTTTCAGTCTTCAATGCGAATAAGGGAATGATCAAGTTTCCTTGTAAAACTCAAGTCTTTAATGTGTCTTCAGTGTTATTTAATATTCAATAAAATTTTAAGCAGCACTTGCTGTAACCATCATGATGTGTTAATTAATCTAAGTGTGGAGTGTAAACAGTACTAGCAGTGTATAGATAGTCAAAAAATAACTGAATACTTCATGAAGAAGAGACTGTGCAGTTCTTAGGCTTTTGGAACAGGCTTTGTTTTTAAAGTTTTATGGATGTTGGTATCAGTTGAATCCTGTATCCTGGGGGTGGTGGTGTGGGCAAACCCTGTAATGCTACTTGAGAGTGGAGTGGTAAATACTGAATTGGATGATGAGAAATGCTAAATCTATGTAGACAGCAGTCTCTGTCCCCCACATGAATATTTTGTGGTAGTCATTGACTGAGGAATGACACAAGTTTTCTCTGCCTGTCATTTCCATGAGAATTGGCCTGAGACTTGTCTGGTCTCATGGCCTCTTTCTGAGAATAGCTGATACGAGGTAGTTCAGAAAAAATAAACTTACAGGTGTTAAACTTGGGATAATCACAGGTATTAAATTTGGGATAATCCCCTCTATCAAATGAGGCTCCACTGCGATTTCCTATGGCTAAGCTTGGTTTAAACCTTGAATCTGAATGCTTAAGTTCCTTTAACAAGACTCATTTTAAGAGGGCTCTGGCTGGTTTTGATCATCCCCTGAATAAAAAGTCCATCTCATTAATGTCTTGTGGCTTCCTGTGGCAGTAAGTAGCAGTTTCAACATGTGAAAAATGTTTTCATCTCTCTGGTTTGTCTTTGAGCTCATGTACTGTGAGATATAATAGAGGTTTTGGAGCCTTTGGTGTTGCAGAGTGATGCTTCCTGTATGGTATCAAACACTTGTGCTTCTTTTTGTGTGATAATTCTCTCAGTGCCTCCCACAGCAGTGCATTGTGTGCACCCAGGCTTCATCTGCAGGCTGGCACTTGTCCCCATCCCCTTCCACAGCTAACCCATCTTCTCTCTTGGGCAGCATTAATTTTAAGTGGCTCAACAGTGATTTATTCATAAGTAGTCCTAATAACATCCAACTGGGAGGAGGAGGCAGAAAAACCTCCTTGGGTAAATCTCACTTGTTGTGATATCAAACACAAGCATGGGAGCAAACTGAGGTGTCATGTGTGGAATAGTAAGCACATCAGTTACCTAAAGAAAAGGACTTCTGGAGATTAGATGGAAATGCACATTAGAATGGAAGCAAACCCTTCTATTCTGTGTTTATACTCTACATCTGCTTAAGACACCTGCGTGTCAGAGTGTGAGCTGTTTGGTAGCTTGACAAGCTCACTCCAACTCTGCTCAATGTCAGTACTGCAAGGTACCAGATTTTTAAGTGGAATAAGTCAGCACATTGGCCCAAAATAATAACCAGCTCTAGAGTGTAGCTCAGTGTCAAACATGGAACTAAATATGACTCTTATCAAGTCTTCTCATGGAACTGAGCATTAGAAAATCAGAAAGTTGTACACAATAGGTGTCATATTTGCTGTGCATGTTTCAAGAGTAGTTGCTATCGTGAGGAAAGGCACAGGCCAGAATAAAGTTTGCTGCTGCCATAATACACTTCAGCAATTGTTATCTGCAGGTTGACTTGTATTACCCACTCTCATCAGATGGTTTCAAGCTGTTTTGGTTTTAAAAAAAAAAAAAAATTGCTTTCCAAAGCAACTTAAGGTTCACTGGCCTTGATTAAAAAATACCCAAAGAAACAAAACCTGAAAGAAACAACAACAAAAAAAAGCCCACCAAAATCCCCCACCAAAAGCGAGCTTTCCTCACTCCCCCTCCAAAGTCATCTGCTGTGTGTTGTGACTTCCATAACTTGCCTGTGGTAACTTAAGATAGTGCTATCTTCAAAGCTAGAAAAAAGCTGTTGTCTCTTGTACAGAAACCGATGGTGCAGCTGTGGGAGGTTGTTCTTTGTCCCTTCTCCACTGCTCACTTGCTTCCTTGTCGCTTCAGAGGAGAAAAGGTTAGGGAATGAGTAAAGCAGAAAACCCTTCACATCAACTCTCCTTTTTTCTTCAACATTTGCAGTGTATCTACTGTGGATAAGGCTCAGGCATTTCTTAAGTCTAAATGGCTGCATAATTGCTATAAATTGCTTGTCTTGTGTTCATGCAGGAGATAATACCTTATTGTACGTGTACAAGACAGGATATTCTGTGCCTTGATTATGGAGTACTGCTGCTTTTGTCCAGTGTCAAAGTATCTTCCACTTCAAAGGCCTCTGTTCAAGGTTGTTGCTCGTAAATGGGCACGGAACTCCACATCACAGTTGCTTTTTTGATAAAAAAACATTTGAAAATACCATCTTGTGTTACTAGGTTACTAATTTAAGTGGAAGATACAGAGCATAAACAGCTTTATTCAGCATTGAATCTGACAGGAGAACTGTGTGCTAATTCAGTGTGTGCCCTGCTGGATGTCACTGGTGGGCTTTTGCCATATATTCTTTTCACTTCACTTGCCTTTTGCCAAGAGATCCTCAAACTTCAAGCATGTGTATCAGGATATGTGTGTCTTAATGTGATCTTGTGTATCACTTGATAATAACCAGGTTATGTTTCAAAATATCTACAGTTCTGAAGCTGAAAGTAGCTTGCTTTCTGAAGTGGAAAGAAAAGGGTAAGCTGATAAATATTCAGACTTTGAAAGGTAAGAAGGAGTTAGAACTTAAGTGGTGCTGCTGTTAAAATGTCTTCTGTTCATGCAGAAGTAAAGCTGCTATAAACAACACCTCAAGCAACACTACTGCTTCTGTTACATGCTTATGACAGTAGTAGTAGATTATCTCACTGTCTGTGCTGCTGTAAAATGCTCCAGTTGCCTTTTCTTTAGACGTGAAGTGCAGTACCCTTGTGGTAAAGACATCTTTGTTTAGACCAATCACCTTCTCAGTCTTCAGATCAGAACAAATACAAATTTAATTTTCGTCCTCTTTCTTAGTTCTCTGTATCTTCAAGAGATACAGAAGAAAAAAGTTAACTTCTTGTGGTAACACGAAAATGCTCCTGTTGATGAATTCAGTCAAGCACTGACTATGGTCCCAGTGCTGAATAGGGTGTGGGACCTGGCTGCTCAAATTGAGAGCAGAAAGGGAAGTACTGCCAGTGTCTTCTGTTAACACAGACAGAATCTGATGTAAAGCTGACTCTGGTTCATTATAAATGGGAAGGCTCTGAAATTCCAGTTTTTCCCCAACTACTGCTAAAAGACAATAGGTAAAGTTTTATAAGAAAGTAGATACATCTGCTGAGATCATTGTTGGTATCATCTAAAGCATAGTCTCGAAGTTGTAGTAGCATTATGCTGTAACCAGCATGTTCTTCACATCAAAAGTAAGGAAACCAATGCACATGGAATCAGCCAACACAGCAGACACTGTGTGTTTCAGTAAATGCTTTAACTTGGTGTTGCTGTTAAAAAGCCTTCTCTTCATGGCCCTATTTGTAGTGTTGTATGTTGCTGGGGCAAGTAATAGGTGAATGATAAACTATCCATCAGCTGGGCTGGTTTTCCAGCTTATTTGATGCTTTACAGTCTAAACTGCTCTCCCAGCATTATGAACATGTCCCATGAACAACTGGGGATGGAAGAGCAGGGCTGGTAGCTCTGTAAGCTTAGTGCCCATTAGGGGAAGGGGGCTTTGGAAGCTGTGGTTGCTGTTGGCATTGCTGAATTGTTTCTAGCTGTGCTTTAATAGAGATGTGCAGCAGTCAGAGTGTATGGCATCACCTCAGGAGTGATTTATCTTCTCCAAAGCACTGCTGTGGGTTCAGGGGACTGCAGACTGTGACCAATGTTCTGGCACAGACATAATTCAGCAAGTCTGTTACGTGATGTTTCGATATTGATTGTTGCACACAAGTCCCAGCACTGTCATTTGCTGTTCCTTGAAAGTCTGATATGTCATGGAATAATTAAAGCTTAGCAATTACAGCAAACTTCTGCTGGCAGAACATACTTGTTTCACAGTCTGAGTTTTTCTAAGGGTTTGTAGCTGTTGAATTGCTTGGGAAATAGGGTCATGTAGCCATGGCTGCTGCTTTTGCCTTATGCTTAGATCATTTTTGGAAGACCTGCACTTTGTGTGATTAATTATATATAGAAAGAGCTTTAAGAGGTGCAGCCACTCTAATTAGCAGACCTGGCTTTTTCTGTTGACAAAATGGGCTTCTTAATCAGTTATTGTGCATAGTTTGAATATTACTGAGGCACATTAAGTCAGGAGTGTTGGTTGGAAGGAATCTTTATCTTGTATGACCTTCAAGCAGGTATGTTGCCAGTGTTGGGTCAGATCAGCCTTGGTTTTGTCCAACTGGGTGATTGAGAAATTTTAAGAGTGGAGTTTCACTGCCTGTTAGGGAGTGATGAAGGCAAGAACAGCATTGCAGGGCACTCTGTGTGGGAGAGGATAGTGGGGAGAGATGGTCTGTGACTCTTATTGAGGAGGTTCCAATTGCAGAACAAGGACCCAATTGAACATGGGGAATAACAGGGGTGTGCAATACTCTATAACCATTAAACCAGTGTTAAACTAAAACTCGTCTATTTTAAAGATGACCTCAATTTTCATCTCAGTCCTCACAAGATAGTTTATGGGGACTCCAAGCGTGGGGTGTGTGGGAGTTGGTATTGAAGAGAGAGTTTTTATAAACATTAGGGTGATGTAATTGATGGCCTGCTAGCTTGTTTCTGAAATGCAGTTAAAAAGAGAGGACCAGGAACCTTCTGAACACAGTGGATGAAGGAAAAAAGTATAAATAGCTGAGAATTTACTGAAGCTGAAGGCTCAGAGAACCTGCTGTGCAAATCACTGCGTACTTGGTATTTGTCAAGACTAGAGAAGATGTAGTTGAGACACAACATCAGTGTTTTTATCTCTGACAGTATTTCAGAGAGACCATCTGAAAACAAGCTGCAAGACTGGGAGAGGTGGAGATGCTTTAATGAGCTGTTGTGAGCCTGAACCAGAGGTGGATGGTGGTTTCTCCTTGTAAGGTGTTAGGAGGAAGGCTAAGAGCAGGTGGGGAGAGCGTTAGGGGCTGTGATCTGAGTAAGTTTGGACATCTTAGTGGATAACTTCAAGATGCTTTTAGAAATTAATCTCATTAATGTGGTAGAGGGAAGGGAGCAGCTGCAGGAGAAGTCTATTATAGCTGGATTGAGGGGAAATCTATGGCTGTAAGCAATGGATTTATTTAATACTATAAGAAAATGCAGTATGATCCTTGGAAAGTCAAAAGATATTGGAAGTTTCAGTTGAAGGTGTAGAATGTGGCTCTGAGGAGAGGCAAGAGAGTCACTGGGACAGGTAGGAGACATGAAGAGTTGTTGCTTCTCTTCAGCATGCTCTTGCCTTCTGCAAGTGGCTTCTCCCTTCTGGAAAGCATTGAGTGTACTTTGTCCTTTGCTTATCTGAAACTCATCCTGAATAGAATTGTGTGGCTCAGACAGCAGTTAATGGAGAACTTGTGACTTGTGAGCACAGGAGAGCATCTGTCCAGTGGCAGTGTGTGTGGTCTGGGCATTGCTTTGAAGCTGTGTGGGAAGAAGTTACAGCAGTGCTTCCTCTTGGCATAGTCATCTTTGCATTCTCCTGGAGCTTTTCCTTGCCAGATACTTGCACTGGGTTCTTGTCCTCTAAATGAGAAGGGACAAGTTGACCCTGCTCTGCCTCCATGGCTTTGTACTCCAAGGAGCAGTGGTGCTCACAGGCTACCTGTAACCTGCCCTCGGGTTTTTGCAGAGTACTGGAACTTTCTCCCTTGCAGACCACAGAGCTATTTCTGACAGCTCTGAGTGGTCACACTGCACTGTCACTTGCACTGCATTCTAAACTGGGGGAACCCCATCGTAAACAGCTTGATAAAAATAATTGAGTTCTGGTTTGTTTTGTTGGTGTCTTTGTTTTTTTTCCAGCCAACAACACAGCAATCTCCTCAGGATGAACAGGAAAAACTCCTGGATGAAGCCATTCAGGCTGTGAAGGTGCAGTCTTTCCAGATGAAGAGATGCTTGGTAAGAATGGGACTTCAAAATGCAATGAAGCTTCTTGTCTGCTAGTAATAAAACAGTAAATCAATACCAATCTCTAGTGCTGTGAGGAAAATTAACCCTTTGTGCACCTTTGTGTCAGAGGCTTTGCAAATAAATGAGGCAGCTGCTCATTGAGAGTGAGCCTTGAATATTCTTTGAATGTGTCTTCCTGATTTTGCTCCAGTATTTGACAAGATAAATTAAAAGATCTACCTTTATAATTTGTGCTTGTATTTAAGTCAGCCTTAGCTGAGAATAAGCAATAACCAGAAAGTTATTATTCAAATTCGTTTTATATGGAACTGTATTGTGAGACTATTGTGCACCATACTGTTGGTTTTTTCCACGCAGTCTTTTCTTGGTGTCAATTACAGACTGTGAGGCTGCTAATAAATTGCCTGCTGCATAGGATAAATTTTGCACTCATTAACTGTAGACTGATGTGTGAATTCTTCTGTGACTGGAAAACACCATTGACTGGTGTTATGCTGAGATTTTATCTTGAAACTGTAGCCAACGCAGGCAGATCATGTCATCACACATAGCTTTCTTGGGTTTGAGAAGCCTATTTATATTTGGAGAAACTGCTTAAAGTTGCAATGAAAACTTAACTATTCCCATATATTTTCATGTGGTTAACCAAGCTAGCTTTGTTTGCAGCCAAATGACAGTAGTAACACCTCTTCCAGTTTTGTGCTCTGTGGAATGCTTTTGAAATCTTTGAAGTAGCTGCAGCTGAGCTTTTCACTGCTATCAGTGATTGAGTGACAATATAAATACACTAAGTGGATCACACTAGCAATTCATTTTGTTCTCCCTCAAAACCTATTGCTGCTGCTTGTGATGGGTTGAACAAGTATGCATAGGTGGGAGATTAGAGGTTTGTGTTTGTGTGTGTAATACTAGGTGATTTATATGCATCAGAAGTGTAAGTTAGATGCAACCTAATAAACAGTGGCTTTCAGTAGGGTGTTTTTCATGGCTGAGAAGTAGGGGAAGAAGATGATGGCAGTGTGCATTGCCTGTCTGCTAGAGGTTTCTTACTGAGATCTGAGCAAAGCAGCAGAACAGATTTGGAGGAGAGGAATCCATTCTGTTTTGCTTGCTGGAGAAAACCTGAGAGGTGGGTGGGGATTGCTGCATAAGCAAAATGATTTTTAGATTTTTGTACCATGAGTATTACGATTTTTGTACCATGAGCTCTGTCTTCACATATGTCTTATCACTTCCAGATGTAATGTTCCACCTAATTAACATGGGCAGTAAAATACAAACTAGATACGAATTGACTTAATTAGGACTGGTGCTTTCCTGATGTTCACCTAATCTTTGCTTGCTTTTAAAAAAAGATAAAAGTGTAGATTTGTAAAATCCTGCAGTTGCCTAGTGTTATTTCTAACAGACTGTTCTCTCTTTCTTCCTCCAAAGGACAAAAACAAGCTCATGGATGCTCTGAAACATGCTTCCAACATGCTTGGGGAGCTGCGGACTTCCATGTTATCTCCAAAGAGCTATTATGAGCTCTGTATCCTTTGAAGAGAAACTAATAGTTGAAATGTTGAATTGGGAATGAAATGTTCATCTGCTTTTGTTGACACAATGGTATCTTGTCAGTCTCAAGTATTTACTAGCACTTTTCTCCTCAGTATTCAATTATCTCTATATATTGTAGGAGAATATACACTTATTCGCTCACTGTATAAGTTGATTTTTTTCTCCTTGGTATAAAGCAGGTGTTTAGTGTCTTTCAATATCTTCCTCTGGGAGGTTTCAGGAATCTAGGTCTAAAAAATCAGCTCTGTGAAACAATTCTGCTTGCAGGATACTACTCCAAAATCTATAAAAGCACCTAACTTTTTGCCCTTCATCATTATCTTAGCTTCTAACTGAGTCAGTGCCTCGATGTATTTACTTTGCATGCTGTGGTCTCTGAAAAAGGGGAGCCTTTTAAAGAGACTTGGCAATAGAATGTGAATGTATTCAAATACTACTTGCTCCATGTGGGGATGACAATCTTTTGTGATGCATAGTATGCTGTCACTTTAATACTCTGTTTAATCACATTCATTTGCTCAGTTTTGATTTAGTAGCTTGGGGTTTTATTCCCTTTTCTAATATGCTAGGAATTATGATTGAAGGTTTGGGGTTAATTTTGCACAGTTATCCCAATAGCAATTACTGGTTCAGAAGTACTGCCTGCTTGGGCATGGTTGTATTTGGTACAACATCTTTCTTTCATGATGTGAATGAGCAAATTAGTATGAAAATCTGTTCAAGACATTCTAACTTAAAATCCTTAACTATGAGAAAAAGACATGGCAATTTCTGATGAGCTCCACTACTTGGAAGTCTACCTGACAGATGAATTTGCCAAAGGAAGGAAGGTGGCAGACCTTTATGAGCTAGTACAGTATGCAGGAAATATCATTCCAAGACTGTAAGTGTGTGTGTGTTACTGTCTGGTTTTGGTTGCTTTTTCTGTTTTAAACTGGTGCATAGTGGTCAGGCTCTGGGTTCAGTGATTGACTCTGCCTTGCTTGACAGCAGGAATTCAGTTTGCAATGGCAAATAGTATTTCTGCTATCTTGAGTGGATTACTGTGAGACTTCTGAGATTAGGCTGAGAATGCAACTGCAGAAGGTCAATTCTGCAGGCCAATGTGTTAATTTTGCACATGACCAAGATGGAAGCACTTTAATCTTGGAATAAAGTTGGCTTTTGAGTAAAGAGCTGGTCAGTGAAGGTTTAACCAAGTACCACACACTGATCAATGAGATTGACTATGTTTTTATTAACTGCTTCTATTACCTGTTAATGAACTTGTACCTGGGGATCTAGATCTTAGGTTCTCACACACAGTAGATGCCTCATAGCCATCTGCCTCTTACGAGAATAAGAAGTGGGAGGAGGAAGCTGAAGATTTCTGTAACTTTTCCCGAATCTGTGTTTCTGAATATATTTTGTTTAATGCCAGAAATTATACTGGAAGCCCCTGGAAGGCTTATCTTTATATATGTGACCATTGGGCTGCAGAACATGTTCAAGACAGTCTGTCCTGGGACTTGGATTTGGATTGGTACTGAAGTTTTTCATTCCTGACCTTATGTTCATACCAGGAAGAAGCTTAGGACAAACCAGGCTGCATCTTCATGCAGTTTCTGGAGATTGGCTAATGCCTCCCACAATGTCTTTACCCCTGAGTGTCATGATTAGAGTTGTCTTCTGCTTGCTTGATGCAGGCTCTAGTTCTCTCTGGAGAACACTTCCAGTGCTTTCCTGGAGGTTCTCTGCACATCCATGGTGAGGCAGAGGAGAGCTGAGGGCTCTAAACCAAATACATGAAGGTTCTGAGCACTGTGTGCTTTTAAGCTGAAGGAGTGTCCAAATATACTGGAGCACCAGTTCTTCGTTTCTCCCATATTCCTTCTGCTTCTTGCCTAAAACAGAGGTGCTGAAGGAATGAATGCAGGCCTGGGGGGTTCTGAAGAGCTTAATTCTTATCCTGCTGGACTACAGTGTGAAAGAGGCTTAGCTGCTTCCCCATCATAGATTACTTACCTGTATGTGCCAGAGCTGTTTTCCAGCTTGGTGGGATGCTGGAAGAATAGACAAGCTGGTGTGGGAGCATTCATAACTTTGTGCATGCTGAGCATTTACACATTCAAGGTGTCAAGCACTGTAATGAGGTCAGGGGGCTGTTCTGACTTGCTGTGCTCTGTAGCAAAGGAGAACAGAGTTGAAAGCTGACTAAAGATCCAAAACCTTGGGACCTGGATGATATTTTATTACTTTTTCTGTGGTTTGGTAATCCTACCAGGATGTAAGAAGGGAACTGTTGCCTTTAAGTGTGATGTTGTTACTTTATGATTTATTGTTTGACTCTGTGCTTTTTGCAGGTATCTCCTGATAACAGTAGGTGTTGTCTATGTCAAGTCATTTCCACAGTCCAGGAAAGATATTTTGAAAGACCTGGTGGAGATGTGCCGTGGAGTACAGCATCCTCTTAGAGGCCTCTTCCTTAGGAACTATCTCCTGCAGTGTACCAGGAATATCTTACCAGATGAAGGCGAACAAGCAGAGTAAGAAGGATGAGCTATAACTTGGTAGAATTATTGTTGTTAACAGAGCATATTTAAATTTTCTGTATGACTTTCTTCAGATTTGAAAGAAGTAGAAACTTGACAGATGTTTTGTCCATTAAGAATTCCCTAGCAGAACTAAGGTTTCATACAAGTGAGGGTATGAACCTTTCTTATGAACCCAGATATCCCACCACACACTTCCCCACCCTCCAGCCTTAAAATCTCTGTTCACCAGGGGGTGGAAGGATGAATACCTCTGACCAACTTTTCCTGTTCTTAACCTGTTATCAATTGCAGTGAAGAAACCACTGGAGACATCAGTGATTCGATGGATTTTGTGCTGCTGAACTTTGCAGAGATGAACAAACTTTGGGTGCGGATGCAGCACCAGGGCCACAGTCGGGACAGGGAGAAGAGGGAGCGCGAAAGGCAGGAACTGAGAATCCTGGTGGGAACAAACCTGGTTCGCCTCAGCCAACTGGAAGGTGTCAATGTGGAGCGATATAAGCAGGTGGGATGTCTGTCCATCCTTTCTGACTAACTTTTTCCAAATGAAGCTCGTTTGTACTCTCAGATGAGCAGCTGGAAGTGTTATAACTGTGCCAAAAGTGCAGTAATCCTGGTACTTCTCAAACTCTTCACCTGAGGCAAAGTTCTGAGTACTAATGAAGGTATACAATGTGTTGTGAGGCTAAGGACATGATTCATGCATTTTTTGTATAAGGTTGTGTGTAACATTGACAATTAGTTTTTAAAACTTTCCTTCTTGACTCTCACTTTATTTGGAGAATAGGGAGTTAGTTTAAGGGTAGTGTACATATACAGCATTCTGTGGTAGACTTTACAAGTTATGAGGCTATGCTTCCCAAAGCATTAAAGAGAACTGTTATTGCAGGAAATGACAGTGAAGAAAATATATTACTTAAAAGTCTGTCCCATATAAGTTCTACATATAGCTGTTGAAGAGGACTTTGAGTGGTGCTGCTGAGACCCTGAGCAGTGGTATGTGCCAGCAAAGTTAGTAACACTGACTTACTAAATCAAAGCTTGCATAGTGTATGAAAGGGACAGATGTCTGAGACCAGTAGATTTTTTTTTTTATCTGAAGGATGGAACTTCAGAAAAGTGAGACTTTTTATCAGAAAGCCTTTATGTACAGAATAAGCTGAGAACTGTTAGAAATGCTACTTTGCTTGGATTAAATTCATATGTAAATATAAACTTCGAAAGTAATTGTAAAATCACTGCAACACTTTTTTTCCCTATTCCAGATTGTTCTGCCAGGAATACTGGAGCAGGTTGTGAACTGTAGAGATGCTTTAGCTCAGGAGTACCTCATGGAGTGCATCATACAGGTGAGCTGCTTAAATTCAGTTGCAGTGATGGGACACAGGGACACCTCTGTACTTAGTCAGATTCAGGCAGCTTCCTCATGCACTGGAAAACTTCATCACTGGGACTTTTACACAGTGGCTTGTCCTGTATTTTTTTACCAGATGGGCAGAGTGGACATGAATCCATTTTGTGCTCCTTCTGTTGCAGAAGCTTGTAAGCATCTGAGTAGCAGTGCCTGAGTTGTAATAGATAGCTGAGCCCTCAAGTTACCCACTTGTCTTACATCTCCTGCTTCATGCATTTACCCAGTCAAGGTCAGCTTCATAGGCCAGACTGTATTTACTGTGTGGCTATCTACTTTACAGTTATTCTGTTGCATTTTACTGCTGTGTGACAATGGGCAAATTCAGTTTATAACTTGATGACTATTGATCTAAAACTTCAGGTTTTCCCAGATGAATTTCACCTCCAAACCCTGAACCCATTTCTCAGAGCCTGTGCTGAGCTGCACCAAAATGTGAATGTGAAAAATATAATTATTGCTTTAATTGACAGGTGAGTGACCGAGGGGGTGGAAGTTGGCTCAAAATTAAGTTTGTGTTGTGCACAAGCAGATGATAATTCTTTTATTATTTGAATGTGTTTTAACTTGTGATATCACTTAACTCCACTGTTTCCACATCTTTCTATCAGCTGTAATTCAAGCTGCGAAGAATATTATTTCTGTAGCTTCTGCTCTCTGGACTCTGTTTTTACAGCTTCCTATGAAACCTGCTTTATGGACTGATTAAAACTTGTGAACAGATTTAGCCAGGAAATAGCCCATTTATTATTGACCAGTTTTGTTTCTGAAGTGGCAGCAGTGTTCTGCTTTGACAGCTATATTGGTCAGAGGTACCTCTTGAAAACTTGAAGATCCCAATGGCTAAATTGTGTATCAAGGATACTTTACCTTGCAGTTTGAGTAGAGAACATAATGACTATTCAGAAAGGAGCTAGTAAGAAATGGAACTACCTTCTTAATTCTTGCCACTAGCATCCTGCCTGTTCTCCCAGAAATGTGTTTTTTCCTGTAGAGGTACTGCTACTGCTTTCAATGAATTCAAATATGGGGGAGAAATCGTAGAATCATTGGGGTTGGAGAAGACCTTTAAGATCAAACTGAAGTTTTTGATTTGTATCTTGAAAGGAAGCAACACAGACTATCAGTGACTAGCTGCACTTTCTTACTGCAGACAGGAAGTGCACTTGCATGGCTTACTGAAGCCTCAAAAAAGCTTCTTTTTTTTTTTTTTTGCATTTGCACACAAACATATGTGCCTTTGTATATCTGGTCCATGTACTAATGTATGGACCTCAGTTACCATGGGGATCTTGGGTCCCACTGGCCTTCAGCAATGGGCAGGGTTACTTTAACTCCTCTGATGCCTGGAGATGGAGTATGTATACTGAGCATGACTGGTATAACTTAAGATCTTGAATTTTTTGCTTACCAGATCTGTAGTTTTTCTCCTGGTTATGTCAAATTTATTTGTTCAAGACTTCGGTTTTATTGGAAAAATCTTTTAGTATTTGTGCCAGAGAAGCAGCACAGAGGTGTTCACAGTTTCCTACAATTTGTTGCCATGGCTGAGAATTTTTGTAATTTTGTCAGCTTTAAAAAAAAAGAAAAAAAAGGAAACAATAGATCCCCAAACCCGAAACAACCCAGATCTCAAGAAGCATTGCCCATAGCAACCTGATTTTTGAGACTGTCTATCTTGAGCCTACTTTCAACAGAGATCACAGGATCTTCTGCCAGGTTCTTACATGACAGTGTGGCAATGTCATTTTTGTGAGAAGGATTTCGTTGTGTAGCTTCTGCTGTCATGTCTGCTCTGAGGACTTAACTTACTGTGGAGGTAATGCCAAAGTTTTTCTCTTCTTAGTGTTAGAAGCACCAGTAAGTGACTGACCAGCAGTGACCCTGCTGTCCTCCCAGACTTTGCACTGCTGGGGTTTCTTGGGCCACTGAAGGCACTGAAGCTGCCTCACTTGGCTACAGGGCAAGGGCAGAAAGGTGGCAGTGTGATGGTTATCTTTGTAGCATGGCAACTTGTGATTTTGACTGTAATGTTACTGCAAGTGTTGGAGGAAATGAGTGGATCTGTCCTTGGAATCCATGCATGTAGGGAGGATGTTGCTCTTGTGTTGGGATTGGAGCTGTTAGGAGCAATTGCTCAGTGTTTCAGTGTTGTGTAGGTAAGATGGGAAGCTGCCCCATGTAGGTAGTACCTGCTGGCATTTCTCATCTTTGTTTCAGCTGGTGTGGGATAATTGAATCTGAACATCACTTACTGCTGAAGAAACTTGTGACAATTTTGTTCTTATTCCTATGGGGCTTTCCTGCTAAAGGAATCTTTCTGCAAATAGTCTTGCTGCTTTGGGATCTTTCTTGCCTTACTAAACCATTCATGGCTTTTAATTATGCTGCCATCTGCCTGCAGCTTGTTCTTATTGTGTAGCATACTGGCCTTACACTTGGAGCTGTTGCCAAGATGAACTGCCTTGTCCCTTTGAGAAAAGGCAATGTTTGCTTCTGATGTTAGGAAGTCTGCTTCTTACCATCCTATGAAATATAAGATAAATTCAATGTCTGTGTTTCCTGGCAGTGAAGTTTTTTGGCACCACAACCTTTTCTTACCTGTTTCTGTTTCAGACCCAAAGTTCATTCAGAATCAAAGTTTAGAAACGCTGTAAGAAGTAACTTAAAAATTTTAATTTGCTGCCTTTTCCTAAATATTTTTATAGTTCTTTCTCTTATTCAGAGTAGAATAATCTCAACAGTTAGAAAGTCAAGACATGAATGCTGAGCTCCTTAAGCAGCAGCTTTGGTAAGGTGCTAGCCTTCCTGTAGTGATTCTTCTTGCCTTGTATCTCATTTCTGCAGCAGTGGTGGTTGGCATGACTTTGTTCCCTTACAGATAGAGATACCTCTCATCATCTCTTGAATGCTTGCTGGACAGAAATTGCTTGCCTTTTTCCCCTCCCCCACCCCCCCAAAAAAGGTGTTTACTTTGTATTTTGTTCTTTGCCAACAATAGAAGTCCCAAACATGCCAGTCTGTCTTTAGAGACAAAGCACAGTTAAATCAGTGTATTTCTTCTGTGGCTTTTTTTCCTTCTGGAGGCTGTTTTGTGGTGAATGCTATTGGGTATCTAATTTCAGTAATATCACTGAATGAGTGCAGGATATTTGCTCTTCCATCAGCCTGCTCTATACCTCTTTCTCTGCTGGAAAGAACAGAACATTTGCTTCTAGCTGAAGAACATCGATTATGAAATGTCCTTATTGCTCCTTCTTCACCTTGCCTTTTCTGTCAGACTCTTTTCCAGGACTGATAGATACCAGGCTCAGTTGCTCGTAAGGCTTCTGACTTCCGTTAATTTCCTTTTTGCTTGTAATAGAGCTTCCAAAAATACCTAAAGGAATTGCTTTTTCTGCCAGTACCTCTTTCTGAGGTGTGGAAAAACTGTGCTGACCAAGCTGCTTTCCTTGCTGTGTCACCAGGTTAGCTTTATTTGCACATCGTGAAGATGGACCTGGTATCCCAGCAGATATCAAACTCTTTGACATCTTTTCACAGCAGGTTGCTACTGTTATACAGGTATGCTGGGTGTTCTTGCATGCAGTTTGGGGTGTTTTTTTGCCAAGTTACATGCTTTTGTATCAGCTTAGCCCTGTCTTAAATTTCAGTCTCGGCAGGACATGCCCTCAGAGGATGTGGTGTCTTTGCAAGTTTCTCTCATTAATTTGGCTATGAAATGCTACCCAGACCGTGTTGACTATGTTGACAAGGTGTTGGAGACAACTGTGGAAATATTCAATAAACTTAATCTGGAACAGTAAGTAAATGTCTCTTGAGTTCTCTTTGGCATGGCAGTCAATAACCTAAAATCTGGACTTGTGCACTGCACCACATTTGGTGAGATAGCAGAGACATGCTTTGGATGTGTGAGATGACTGTCTACAGCTTGGCCCAAAAGCAGTAATGATAAACTGCTGACTAACTGCTCACCTGTGCATAAATCCCACTGTGCAGCTGTACAGCTACACAATGTGCATGCTAAGCTGTGTGTAGTCATTATCCAGGCATCCCTTACAGCAGTCTACAGCTGGATTTGCAGCCAGTCTGCTTCTGCTGTCAGCAACTTAAAACATGTATTTTTCCACTGTATGTCCCAAAGAACAAGATATGACTTGTTTTGATACTTTTATTTCCTTTCTCCCTAGCAACAAGTTGCTTAGTTGTTGTGGTTTGCCTCAGAATTGGTATTCTGAGGCAGGCTTTAAATCTGTCTACATGTGTGAACTATGGATTAATTGTGTTTTTTGCATATATTTTCTTTTAGTATTGCAACAAGCAGTGCTGTTTCAAAGGAGCTGACTAGACTTTTGAAAATTCCTGTTGATACTTACAACAATATCCTGACAGTTCTGAAACTAAAACATTTTCACCCACTCTTTGAGTACTTTGATTACGAGTCCAGGAAGAGCATGAGTTGTTACGTGCTTAGCAATGTATTGGATTATAACACAGAAATTGTGTCCCAAGAACAGGTATGACATAAGTTTACTTGAAATTCTAGGTATTTAAAATAGCATTTGAACACCTGAAAACACATACTAAGTGACTTCATGCAGGGCATGCTTTGTTTCCCAGCCTTCGTCCCCGTGTGCTCCTGTCTCCCCATCTGGGCACAGGCTTTATCCCTCTTGATAATTCCTCCTCATGTTCTTAAATGTCTTTACACATCTTACCTAACCTCACCCTAGAGACTATTTCTGGTCTTACCCAACCTCAGCCTAGACACTACTGCTGTTGGGTTTGAACAGATACCCTGAATCCCTTTAAAACTAGGCCTACTACCTAAGGAGGGTTGGATAGTACTTTTGGAATCTGAATTTCCTCCACACTGCTGTGCTGTCCCATCTGACTTGTGCCAAGAGGGACCCTTCTTCAGGGAGTAAGGCACCTGTGTCTAAAGCATCAGCACTATGAATGGCTGTAAACATGTTCCCAGTTGCTGTCAGCTTATGCTTGTAGACTACTCTACTTTAAACAGAGCTTCTCTTGCCTTTAACAGGTTGATGCTATCATGAATTTGGTATCCACACTGATCCAGGACCAACCAGATCAGCCTGCTGAAGATCCTGACCCTGAGGACTTTGCTGATGAGCAGAGCCTTGTGGGAAGATTTATTCACCTCCTGCGCTCCGATGACCCTGACCAGCAGTACCTGGTATGGCACTGGGGGTGCTGAGTGTCTGTGCTCTGACTGTCACTTCTTGCATTGACTACCCAAGGCTTATCGTGAAGTCTGTGCAGCTTGTGCCCAAAACTAAGAATGGCAGTGAAAGGAGCTGTCATTAATGAGCACAATGAAAAACTGAACAAGAGGGAAAATGGCAAAAGTTGCATGTGTGTCCACCAGAATGTGGCACTGTAGTTTTAGTTTAATGAAATTTGTTTTCTTTCTTTTACTTGTCTCACAGGTGCTGTAAGAAGGAATGGTCCTTTTTGCAGCTTCCACTGAGTTGAGGACAGAATGTATTGATGTTGTTATTAAATGCAAGCTCAGGCAGCTTCCACCTGGCTGCACAATCCAAAGCGGATCTGCAGTTAACACAGTGCAGCAAGTGTTGCCTAACACTTATTGAGCAGCTCTAGGGAAAGTTCAGGCTGATACCGCATAAAAAGCTACAGAGACAGCACAAATTTAATTCCAGTAAAAGCAACTTTAACTTAAATTCGAGTCCGCCCAAAATGCTGTAATTTATCTGTTGATAACACCATGTCTTTCCATAGAGATTAAGTTACAGATGCAAATAACACACCTCTCTTAAGAATTCTCTAAGCTTACAGTGCTTCTGCTTTAGATCCTAAACACTGCCCGGAAGCACTTTGGTGCAGGTGGGAACCAGCGGATTCGTTTTACACTGCCCCCGTTGGTTTTTGCTGCATACCAGCTTGCTTTTCGCTACAAAGAGAACTCCAAAGTGGTAAGTTGACCTCTTGGCTTCTCTGCTATGCTTGCTTTTTTTTTTGGACTTTGTTAAAAGTGCATTTTGTCTGACTTCAGTATGCTAACACTTGATGCAGAATGCTAGTTGGTTGTTTGGGGTTTTTTTGCTCGAGGCAGATTTTTGCTTGAGGTTTGAATGCTTTCTAATCGAATGATTTTTATCACTAAATTACTTGGGCACTTGAGAAATGGTGATGCAGAAATGGGCTAGTTTCGTTTATTCATGAGGGTGACTGATTATGTGCTTTTGCTGGAGACCAGACAAGTGATGGCATGAAACTGATTTCAGTGTGGATATTGAAATTCATCAAGTTCTAAATTGTAGCTACACTGTTTTAATGTTTCTAAAAACAAGTGCTTTTTTATAGGTTAACTTACACAGTAGTTGCAAAGCTGCACACTGAAACAATGACTGATCCATTTGGCCCTTTAATGCTTTCTGATGGAGATAGTTAGCTTGTATATGTATTTCCCTTATTGTGGGGAAATAAGTTTAATTGCTGTTTGTTAAAGTGCTCTTCAAAATGAAGGTTTTAATATTCTCTCCCCCTTCTGATTGCTCCAGACTGAACAGAATTTTTCTGTTTCACTAATTAGGCTTTTGCTCAGTTATGTTCTAAGCATAGCTATTGTAGCTGCAATTCAGTGTTGGCTTCTGAAGAAGGTTTCTATGAGCTGGTAGGAAAAATGGGTGTGAAATTCTTGTAAATTAAAGAAATGTTTTGTGAAGACCCACTGAGGTCAACACAGTACTTCTGGGGCACTCATTACTGCTTCAGTAAATAAGTGATTGGAGTGGCATCAGAGGGCAGCAGGCTGGAGCACTTAACAGATCTTAGTACAATTCAGGTTCTCTTTTCCTATAGCAGTACTCTTGTTCAAGCTTTTGCTTGTTTTTCTTCTCTAGGATGACAAATGGGAAAAGAAGTGCCAGAAGATCTTCTCGTTTGCTCACCAGACCATCAGTGCTCTGATCAAAGCAGAGCTGGCAGAGCTGCCCCTCCGTCTCTTCCTGCAGGGAGCACTGGCTGCAGGAGAGATTGGCTTTGAGAATCATGAAACTGTGGCCTATGAATTCATGTCCCAGGTGAGTGTCCAACCATTGCAGTTGGTCTCATGTACTGCCTTTAATTTGACTGGGATAGGTTTCCTGAACACTGAGCCATCCAGTGTGATTAAAACACTTGAAATGATGGATGGCTAATGCTACTAGGTAGAAAATCCTCATCTTCCTTCTTGCTTCCCAGGCTGCTGTGGGATTAAGCTCCATTGCTCCTGGTTTGAGTACTCAGTCTGACAACATGTGGTATGTTGCAATGCTGCCTCCTACTCGAGTAGTTGGTTCACTGGAGGAGTGTAGCTTTCTCAACATAAAATGCTCCTTCACTGCTTCTGCCTCCCAGCTCCTGTTAT